>NC_091067.1:14273176-14582819 GCF_000393655.2 Nicotiana sylvestris | reverse complement strand
TCTACCATTGGGTGCAATGAAACTAAATAAATCACTATTTAAAAGGAAACAATTGAGGTTTCAACAAACTAAACTGACGGAATACATATCATGAAACTGTGAATATTCTTACACTCTATCCTTGTACGTATTTTAATTTTATAATTTTAATACACACACACACATATATATATATATATATTATAAAAGTACGAATACAATGTTGGAAGACCAAAATAGCCTTAAAAATTTAAGTTAAGTAAGGACGAAATTGTAATCACCTCCAATATGGTATTAAAGTTTGGATGAGCTAATACGTAGGATATATGATGAAACCGAATATGGATTTGCCACCCCACCCCTAATTATGAAGCAAATCGAATCCAACTTTGATCAGAAAGGTATATTCATAAAAAGTTTTTTTTAAGAATAAAAATAAAAAAACTCTTGTGCCAAATCTTCCGAATTTTTAGGAGAAACATTCCTATTCATATTAATCGTACAACTTTTGTTTCTTCTCAGTTTTTAATAATTTGATTCTCTACTAAATTTTTGAAAGCTAAAGTATTATTTCAATGAGATAATCTTTATTGGATAAAATTATACGTTTAGAATTTCACTTGATGCTCAGAATTTTGAAGTTCATTTACAATAATTTTTTTATTTATGTTATCTATAACCTTATAGTGTTGACTAACTTTATGCACCTTTTTAAGCTCATGGTTATTTTAACTTAACATTAATATTAAGCCCAATTTAGTGATTATTACAATTTAATCAGCTGAAACTTTAATATTACTTAAACTTGAGTTTTACAAAAATTACTATATCAAATACAAATAGTTAGGACTACAATACTCAGGATTAGGTCTTTAAAATCAAGTTAGACACTTAAGTTTACTCATACAGGACTTTTTATTAGCAATAAAAGCCTCTTACCGAATAAGATATATATCATAAATATTCTTATGTGTTTTTCATGAAACTAAAGATTAGATAAAAATAGAAAATTCCTTAATCGATCACTCTAGATATGTAGAGTTACTTGCAATAATAATTAACTATTTATAGCAGTATGATTTTGAAACCTTAATAGAGTAAGTAACATATTATAATAAGTTAGATTGTAAGATTGTAAAATTCTTTTACACTGTTAAAATATATAACTTAACTCATAGTAATTATTTTTCATTCTTCATTACTTACGTAAATATGTTAAAGTTCTTGCTAATTTATCGATTTTAGTCACTTGAATTAATAATCCAACTAAACTGAAAAATTTATTTGTTTCTTTATTATTTCTTAATGTTAAAAACTTATTTTTCGCACAGGACTTTGTAATATTAATAGCGTGAAGTACATTTCACGTGTCACAAATGTTGATAGATAAACTAACAAGTAATGCTAGATGAACTTTAATTCCTTTTACAAACTAAAATCGGATGCACATTTAGGTTCATGATTATATAAATACGAATTAAAACTATAAAAGTCAAATCGAAATAATTTTTCAAAAATTACGTCAGTCTAAAGATAATTTTTATATGAGTTATCACAATTGTTCACCAAAAAGATTAGATTAGACCAAAATTTTAAAATAATATCTTATGTTAATACCAAATCAAATGCCCCTAAAGAATAGTATTTTTTTTGTAAGGGAAATAAGAAGCTTTGGATGAATTCTGCTACCAATCAAAGAGGGGATGTTAATAAGTCGTTTGTGAAAAAGTAACGAATTCTCAAGTGCTACAAGTATTTTTAAAATTAATAAGACGGTAAACATAAACTTATGAGATTACATTTATGACATCAAACTAAAAAGATCCTACTACCAAATCCTATAAAAGCAAGAACATATTTAATATTTGGTGATTTATTACTTCTCGTTGAGAGAATGAATAATTATAAGAGGTGATGTGACCCTCCTTCCAGAACAATTAATCGTTGAACACATTGGTACTAGCAGTGCTGAAGATTTCTCAATAAGGGAATTCTTAAATATGAATACGTGCATGGATGTCGAGTAAGATGAAAAGTCAATTTTAGTGTTTCGTGAATGTGACTATAAATTGTGATATGTCATAATATAGATCAATCAAACTACATATAGTTTGTTAATGAGAATCATGTCCTTACAAGTTCTTGATTGTGGAAGAAGTTAAGTTTTCAGCGGATAAAAAAAATCTTTGCTAGCATATATATATATATATATGCAATAACCATTCACAATCCTATTTGTAAGAGAACTTTAACCTTGAGCTATAGATGAATCTTCATCCTCAAAATCTCAAATATGTAAATAGAAATAACAGCCATAAGAAATTTTTTATTTTTTGCTTCTTTTGATTGGTAGGACATGACAAGAAAATTTATGGTCTACTAAAACACGTCTAATAAAGAATTACCCACCAATAAACTCATGATGCTCGAAATATGTTCTTAAACTTTTGCATGGTAACTCATCTAGCAGCATTTTTATGAAACTTTTGGAGAAGTGCCTAAAACCTGAGTTTGCAATGATTTGAGGAACAAAACTTTTTATGATTGAGCTGTTGATTAATTTGCATTCCTTCAAATTTAGCTTACAACCTAATTATTCTTTCTAAATTTCTAATGCTTTATACGACATCTTTTTGATTCAACACATTTGTTGATCATTAATGGAATAACATCAACTGTGTTTTTATATAATTCTTTCTTCTTCGGTATATTTTCAATTGATATGATATTTAACGTGCAACGCACGTTCATAGAAAGTAGTATGTATATATAATCTGAAGGCAACATATGTAAAAGCGTAAATCATGAAAAGACAACACCAATGAGCAGAAAGCTTAAAATCCTTTGTCAAAGGTTTTTAAGGGAAGATCAATTCAGTGAAAAATCGTCACAAAACAGACAAGAAAATAACTACAAAGTTCCACAGAGAAGACTGATTTAACTATCTATTAGTAATTGGGAACATGTTGTCGTCAGCTGATCATACCCCAAACACATGATGTACTACAACAAAATAGGCTCCCACAACAAAGGCATCACTCCATCTGTGTCAAAAACAGCAACCAAAAACTAAATTAATAAGTATGTTCAGCACCTACCATAATCTGACACAACAACAACAATAACAACGACCCAGTGAAATTTCACTAGTGGGATCTGGGGATGATAGTATGTACACAGACCTTACCCCGTTACCTTGTTTTGTTCTTCCTAAAATTATAAGGTTCTATGTGGAAGCAACAGGAAGAGGTCTTACGTAGAGAGGATGAAAGAACTCAAACTGCCGGCATAATGGACAGGAAAACTTAAATTCTATAGTAATACCCTTTGTCGTTTTGCATGCGATGGGCTTTCAGCAAAATCAGCTGTTTGTCGATGAGAGGTCCCAACATCTTCATTAGCAGGCTGCACAAACACGTCGATGCTTAGACTGAAAGCTGAGTCTATGCTAGTTGCGTAAGTGTAGAGCATAAGATTGTACTATTTAACATTCAAGGGGCAAAATACACTTACTTCACCAGCTGATTCATAAGCACTTCTTGCTTCTATAATTGATGGTCCAGAAGATACACCTAATATCCCTGCGTTGTCAACGACATTATTCACAGTTGCACCTGCAGGTGTAGCAGCTTGAAGTTCACCACTAAGGAACATACTTCTCAAAAATTGTCTAACTTCCGTAGGTACGCCACTTCCTGGTGGCACCTGAACTTCACTTTGATTAGCTGTGGCAACTATGGGTCTAAGAAAGTATCTGGTGTATCTGACTCATAGCATATTGGGTGCTGGTCTTCCTAATTAAGAATAAAGATCATAGAATGATCTTTGAAAAATATTTTAAACCAAATTCAGGGACTCGACGAGATCTAGATGCTTTTATCCCTTTTTATAGCAGTAAAACGCCAATGCATCTTCAAAATTTCTATTTTGGATACCTCTTCTAGTTGTTAGTAAATCCAACTTAGCTCTTAACCTCTTTACAGCCACTGACACTTTTTTCCTTTGATTTAAAAAGAAGAAGAAAAAAAACTTGATATTGAAACTGATATTTTTATTTTGAATAATAAGCATTGACCAAGAGACGAGTCTAAATGGAGAAACTAGTAAGTAATAATTTCACAATGGGACTATATTATTTCATTTCTATTTATGGTGCACATAAGACTACGCGTTCATCTTACCTTGCTCATTTGCCAGCGTACATAAATAATGTCAAATCTTATGAACTATCTACATAACGAACCTCCTATCATTTGTGTACCGACTTGCCTCTGGTGCAGCCTTGTATCATTATCACTTACTAAACCAGAGTTGATCAGCCTGTGTATTGTTGAGAGCAGCACAGAATAAAGTTCTTCCTGTTGACATACAGAACGTTGGATTTACAAAGTTTAATAGTCAGATATAGATTTGGTTTTAGTAGAGGAACAATGACGAGGCTACCTGGATGGACAGTGGACCCGAGTCGGTTATATAGACTGCAGGGCCAGCGTTAACTACGGCATGACTCTGAAAACAATAACAAGCATGGTCATGTTATTAAGAGGAAAAAATAATCCATTTAGTAGAGAGCAAAGTATAGTACCGCATTGTCACCCATTTGGACTCCCATCACTGCGCGGCCAAGTTCAAGAAAATATGCACCTAGATTGTTGAACATTGTTCCGATTGTTGTCTGTGCATTTAACTGGGTTCCCTGGCGCACCCTCGGATCACCCACGTTCAGATTTTGGCGCAGATCCCTTTCCAATTCCTATGCCAACAGAAACTCCAACCAGTCAAAAATGTTGGGCTGATCTTAGAACATTTGAAGGAATTGGAGAGCAGTTAATAAAACATAAGCAGGAACAAGCACTTACGAGAAAGCGCTGTGCAGTTTGGCTAATAAGCATATCCCTAGTGGACGACAGCAGTCTTGCTAATTGTTCTACTTCTGGAATTCCTTGTGAAGGAGTGAAAGTATTGGATGCACTTCCGAGTACCTCATTCGTATTGTTTTCTGTTCCTGATTATAGAAAATGAAGAACAGATTAACTATGACCCTCTGATCCACATACCTCTAAAGTGAAAGGAAAACATAAAAGAGGAAGAGAACTGACCGTTCATACTATATTCTCGTCTCATTATGCTGAGATATCGTGACAAACTTTCTATAGAGTTGGGGATTTCCTGCAACAATCAGACTATTATACGGTACTTCTGTACAACCTAAATTACAAATTCCAAGAAGATACTACTATAATATTTTGAACTGCAGACACAACCCCCTCAATATTACGCTTTTGCGGAGGATGTATACACACATAAGCATATTGAAGAACAAGAACTATAAGGATGGTCAGTATGATAAATTGATAATATGCAAATGAAATCACCTGTTGAGTATCTGGAGAAATCTCATCAGTAGCAGCTGAGGTGGAGCATGTACAAGTACAACAGACAGGAGTAAGTAACAGCTAGCTCAAATTAGGCATTAGAACAAAATGAGTTAACTGAATAGAAATGTAAAGATACGAAGTATAATCTTCTTCGGCTAGAATAGAGAGAACTGATCATGAGCCGAAGGTCAAATGCATTAAAAATATTTGAGAAGTATTAAATGGTTTTGAAATTTTCTAATTCACTTGCAATACAAAAGAAATTAAACAAAGAACAACCAGTAAACAAATTCTAATGGATATTTAGGATGAGATTGTCTACCCAACTTCTCAACCAACATCATATATATTAAAGAAAGCTCATTACCAAAGGATGACATGCTCTGGACAGTGCAAATCAGATGCAAAGTATCACCATGTTGAATATCTGATTAGCGTTAAGACTCCAATGGGGAAAGAGTGGCTTGCTCTAGTGGTGAGCACCCTTCACTTCCAACCAAGAGGTCGTGAGTTCGAGTCACCCCAAGAGCAAGGTAGGTAGTTCTTGGAGGGAGGGAGCTGAGAGTCTATCGGAAACAGCCTCTCTACCCCAGGGTAGGGGTAGGGTCTGCGTACACACTACCCTCCCAAGACCCCATTAGTGGGATTATACTGGGTTGTTGTTGTTGTTGTTGTTGTTTACTCCAATAGGGAAAGAAATAATAAGATCAAGAGACACTGGAACACTACTTTGAGAAACTACTGTGGTAGCAAGCAAAATTGCGAAAGAACTTTACATTATACTATACTAAAGATGATTATACATAAAGTGAATAAAAAGGATACTGTATGAAGAAAGGAGGTCATCATCCTGTAAGACTTTTCCACAATAGATTAGACGCTGTTGTTCCATTGGCATCCCAATCAAAAGATATACGTGTTCTTTCAAGTTCCATACTCTCCTCTGCATGACATCACAAATGGAGATCAGCACATAACCAAGAACCTTTTTTAGTGATTAAAAAAGTGAATGCATGCGTAAACTACGTGGTTGTGCAAACGAATATAACATGGTTTAGTGTTAAACATGCACAATTAATGTATCACACAAATTTCTTTTACTTAAAGAAATAGGAAATAGTTCAGAAGTTTGCTATCCATCTGAAACAAATAGCCCTTAGCGGAGGTAAGTACCTGATTGCTAATACGCAAATTGTGGGTTTCAGAACTCATAGTTTTTACTTTTATCTCAATCGTCGTATCAATGCCTTCAGCTTTATGGCCCTCAGAAGCTTCACCAGTGTGAGTCATTTCCTTTCAACAGCTTAAGCACCTGAAACAGGTAAAAGTAATCTATAGTGTTTCTCGATTGTTTATGTGTTCAACATGTATATAAGATAACGGGGACTACCAGTTGACTGTGCGATCCATCCTCAATATCAATACGAGAGCAGAAATTTACAATGAAAATGAAACTTAAGAAGCAAGAACCGAGGAGAAAGTAAATACTTTTTCGATACAGATAGTACGTCTAGAGGAGAATAATATAACGCTTGCAACTAGCCAAAGAAAAGAAGCCGAATGAGTAGTTAACAAAAACAATTATATTTCATGAAAAGTTTCAGAACATCTATCCAAGCAAGCGGTATGAATGTTTAGCCAACTTTCAATTATGATGCATATCGTCAATATGGAGTATAGGGAAAACTTAACAAGTTAGCTTCCAGTTAAACAGCAACTAGTCTTAACCAGACGGAAAGAAACATTTATTTGAGATTCAGTCCTGTTTAACTTGCAGTAATGAATTTATACGTACATATTATATGGAAATCTATTATTAGTTTAGAGCTTGTTAAGATTATAATGTCAACTTACATTGTGTAACACCCAAGACTATAGACAGAGTCCCACATCGGCAAAACACAAGCGGGATGCTTGGTATATAAGTTAACAAGCCTTAGACCCTAGTGACGCGTTTTAAACCCGTGAGGGACTAGGCCCAGAGCGAACAATATCACTAGCGGGCTGGGCTGTTACAGATGGTATCAGAGCCACTCTTGTATCAGCCTTGCCGATGGTGGGTCAGAGTTCAACTGAGTTTAGGCAAATCTCGGTTAGGTGGGGCAAACCTTAGTGCTGAGTCTAGGCAAATCCTATGCGGTGGGGCAAACCTAAGCGAGGACGCTGAGTCCATAAGAGGGGGTGTATGTAACACCCCAGACTTTAGATAGAGTCCCACATCGGCAAAACACAAGAGAGATGCTGGGTATATAAGTTAACAAGCCTTAGACCCTAGTGACGCGTTTTAAACCCGTGAGGGCCTAGGCCCAGAGCTAAATTTAAATCCAACAATCAAGTAAACAACAAATTCATGAAAGTTACTTGTTGAGGACGCTGAGTTCATAAGAGGGGGTGTATGTAACACCCCAGACTTTAGACAGAGTCCCACATCGGCAAAACACAAGAGAGATGCTGGGTATATAAGTTAACAAGCCTTAGACCCTAGTGACGCGTTTTAAACCCGTGAGGGCCTAGGCCCAAAGCTAAATTTAAATCCAACAATCAAGTAAACAACAAATTCATGAAAGTTACTTGTTTCATTCTACGGCTAAGATAAAATGAAATTCATTTCCCAAAGGGTACACATCACATTTCGAACATTGATACATGGTATGTAAGTAGAGAAGGGTAGAGGCGGGGGCCCATATTTTTTGAATCTTGCACCACTGGCCCTCGGGATATCTCTGTTCTTAAGCGAAAGAAAATGAACCTTAATGATTATTGAAACCGAAGAGACCAAGAAAGTTTTCAACACAAAACAACAACAACAACAACAACAACCCAGTATAATCCCACATGTGGGGTCTGGGGAGGTTAGTGTGTAAGTAGACCTTATCCCTGACCCGGAGGGTAGAGAGGCTGTTTCCGAAAGCTTTCAACACAAAGCACCACTTAATTAGCTAATGAAATTCTCTATGAGAAAGACCAAATGCTATCACGAAAAATTGCTCATTTCATATCCTCTCTGCGTTCATATCTGATTTTGAAGCACACAACAAACTAAAATGCTTAAAGGAAAAGCTCTTTTATCAGAGTCCAGATTGAAAAAGTTAATTAAGATAAACACCAATCTTATCATCCATATAAAGACATTCCCATATATGGGGGATTTTTTTATACATAAACTGAATGTAGGGGTTAGAAATCAAGACTTCAAGAAGGAAAAAGAAAACGATTCAGATAGAAACAATCAAACTAAAAATTATAAGAAGCTTTATCAAAAACCTGAAAACACCCAAAAAATTCATCACTCAATTCACTGAAAAAACACAGTAAAATCACTGGGTAATAATAACCTGAAGAAAAAGAGAAGAAACTTATGTAACGCCCAGAAGGAGAGAATTGTTGAATGTGAACAGCTATATATGAAGAAGGCTTACTCTTTTTGTCTTTGCTGGACATTTATTCTGTAATCCATTTTGGATTGTGCCTACTCTTACACTTCTTCAACTTCGTGGCAATTGAGGCAATGTTTTGCAGCTTCACTTTTTTTTTTTTCTTTCTTTTGACTATATGTTTGAAGCATCAACAGTCCAAAATTTACATATTCAGATACTCTACAAAAAGTACTATAGGATAGAATAATTACCCATTCAAAAATTTTAAAAAGTCATAGTACAAATCGTAATCAAATAAAAAATTGTTTGACTCTCGAAACTCATGTCATCTATATTAGCACGGATGAAGTATATAATTTAAAGTTTCTTTTCACCTATTAGCAGTGTATTAAGATTTGTATTAGAAATGAATTTAATAGTGATATTCATGCTTATCATTATAGATTTAAACATTGTTTGGGTGAATAAAGTGAAAAATTAAAATTTCATTGTTTGGATTTTCTTGAATAGATATCATGATTTATTGAAATTGTTGATAAACTGAGATTGGAGTTGGCTTGGGATATTATTTAGAAGTTGTGGTTAAAATTTAAAGCTTTCGCTAAATATTTTAGCTATTTGATGATGTTTTTCATGAGTTAAATTTCTTAGGAGGACGAAATTTAATTTTTGTATAATATATTATACAATATTAAAACAAGTATATATGTTGTATAATATTATATATTAGGTGTAAAAATACTGTACAAAAAAAATAATGAGTTATGCAACTGTAAACTTGAAACATGACTACGTAGGTACAATGTAGTGTAGTGAGTTGTATTTTTGTTAAAATCTCTCTATTGAATACATATTTTTTAAATTTACAATTAAAAGAATATGTGTAATAACTGCCCTAGGCCAGTTTAGGAGTGTGCATAATTTGGTATGTTCCAAATTATAGAACAAAAACAAAAATTCGTATTTCAATTTTGGTATTTGGTTTAAAATTTTTAAAAATTGAATATTTAGAAAAACAATGCCGAAACGAATATTATATTAGAATACATACTGTATACACACAATACATATATATTAGATGATCTTGTGCAAAATGTGAAGTGTTAGTTAGCGTGGCCAAGAACTGTACATACTTAAATTCACAATTTTGATTATAGGGAAAGGACATAAATATTCCTCCAAATTATGGTAGAAATTTTCAGTTATACAGTTAATCTTTGCAAGGGTCTTATTTCCCCTTTAAAATCTTTTGAAACAGAATAAATACAGTACCCTTGGATGGTGAGTTGGCATAGAGAGTGCTCACTCTATTGAAAGCGTGTGAGAGGCAAAAAAAAATAAAAAATAATGGCATGACCACTTAAACTTGTACCAGTTTGCCAATCCGGTAAACAAACTTATACATATTTCATTTTGACACCTCAACTTGATGAACCGAATACAAATAAATACTTCTGATTGAACGCGGTTTTCACTCGCCGTGACATGGATGACACGTTACATACTAAGTTTTTTATTCTTGACATGTGTAAAATGTGGGGCCTACTTTTTAAAAAACACAATTTTCCAGATTTTAAATTTATTTTCTTTTCTTCTTTTCTTTCTTTTCATCTCTTCCTCTTCACCATAGCAACAACGATCCTTCTAAGACATAACCTTCAACCATCAGTGAGAACCACAAATTGAATACAATAATAGTGCTGAGGAGGTGTCCAAACTGGAATAACAACTTCAAGAACGCGGGGAAGGGTCACCATAAATGAAAATGAGATCTGTGGGTTCATCAACACTAGCACCAAATAGTGGCAAATATTTCTGGTGGAGTTGGCCGGAGGAACGATCTATAGAGAACAAATTTACTTTTCTATAGGTTTAATTTCAGATGTTTGAGAAGTGTTTGTAGTGTATTAGGGTGTTATCTAAAAGAAGTGGACAACGATAGGTAGTCGTCGGTGAAGTGTTTTAGACCATAAGCTCCCTCTTTTATGGTAAAATATGATGATGGTCATGTTCTGATTTTTGTGGTGGTGCTTGCCGATTTTAGTCGCCTGCGATGAAGGTTCTGGTAGTCTTACATTTAAGGTGATTTTTCATGGTCAAGATAGAAAGTAGAGGTTGTTGTGGTAGAATGTTTTCTTAAAATCTTTTTTGTTGGTCGGGCCATAAGCTCCCTCTTTTTGATTTTGATGTAATAACACGACTGCGGACCGGAACCTCGACGGAACGGCATCTCAATCGGCTCTCCACCTCGGTATACTCCATCACTATTCCTACTTCTGAACTACACGCGACCTGATTCCTTTATAGCCAAGGATATGTAGGCAGCTCAGATACCAGAGCTCGGTCACATTCTCCTTTCTTTTAGCTTTTGGTCTCTGTAAATAAAGGTCGGGTCAAAAAAACTGTCTAGTCGTTCTTTGTCTGAAAATACTTCGTGTTTCCAGTCAAAGAGGGGCAACTGTGTCATTTTTTACCCTCCCTGAGATTTCACACATGTTAGCGTAAATATTGAATTTAGGTTTAATATCGCTATTTTAAATAGTTTTGACTCTTTTACTTTATTTTATCACAAAAATAAAAATTACAAAAATATTTTTCATCGTTAGGTTAAAGTCAATTAGTATATTTATATTTATAGTATTATAACATTTGAAAATATAAAAAATTAAATAAAAATAATGTCACTTTTAGTATTTAGTTTTATTCTAGTAATTTATTTTAATTGGAAATGATTTCACAATTTTATAGTTATTATTTTAGGAATTAATATTTTTTAGTCTACTAGAGTTAAAGGCCACTTTTTAAGGTAAATTTGGCCCAATTCGAATCTAGCCCATAATAACCCAAACCCAATACCCCTAAAACCCGAAAAAGACACTTAAAACAACCCCAAACCTATCTTCTTATATACACACACTAGACCAAAAACCAAAAGGAGGGATCAGTCGTTTTTAGACCTAGGGACAAAAAAAATCGGCAGCCCTTGATCATCTTCTACAGACCCCTCATCTTGGATCATCCTCTTCAGAAGAAAAAAGCCATCAGCTGTGACCCCTAAACAAAGGACCATCTCCATCATCTTCACAAAAAGAAGCAGCCATGAGAGATTTTAAGTTTGGAGGATAGCCGTTTGGACAAAAACAGAAGCTGGAGATAATCTTCTCCAACAGATCCACACCCAAAAAACACCAAACGACCTTCTTCTCCATCAAGGCCAAACCTTCAGCACCCTTCTTCTTCAACACAAAAAACCCTAGAGATAAAGAGAACAAACTCATCAACCGCAGGACCATCTTCCTCAGCGCACCACAATCAGGCATTCCCTCTCCTTCATCTACACAAAAAATGACTCATCCCCATAACTCTCAGCCTACACCCAACCTTCTTCACCTCTCAAGACCGTTGCTTTCCTCCAGCAAACTCCTGAAAAACAATTGAACACCCAGCGACCCATCTCCTTAACTCCGACGAGCCGCAACGTCTTCATCACTTCACAGTCGATAAAACTACCTTCAATTTCAGGTCACAACCAGTTTTAAGGGTCTGAAAATCTAGGCTTAAGCATTGCACGATAACATCAAGCAATCGTATTGTGATGACCCAGCCGGTCGTTTTAAGAATTAACACCCTGATCCCCTATTAACTTCTTTCCCCGTGTTTGTTTCTGCTATTGTGAGTTGCCAGGAGGATTTATTTGGAGTTTCGGAGAGTTTTGGGACACTTAGTCCCTTAATGAGAGTTTAAGTTGTAGAATTTGGGGCATAGTTGGAGCAGTGTGAAGACGACCTTGGAATGGAATTCCGATGGTTCCATTAGCTCCGTTGGGTGATTTCGGGCTTAGGGGCGTGTTTGGATTGTGTTTTGGAGGTCCGTAGCTAATTTAGGCTTGAAATGCCAAAAGTTAAATTTTTGGAAGTTTCCGGTTCAATAGTGAGATTTTGATCTAAGGGTTGGAATGAGATTCCGGAAGTTAGAGTAGCTCCTTAGTGTTGAATGTGACGTTTGTACAAAATTTCAGGTCATTCGAAAGAGGGTTGATAGACTTTTTGATTGAAAGCGTAATTTGAGAGTTTTTAGATTTCTTAGGCTTGGATTCAATGTTAATTGGTTGATTCGATGTTGTTTGTGGTATTTTGAAGGTTTGTATAAGTTTGGATATTGGTATATGACTTGTTCGTGCCTTCGGTTGAGGTCCCAGCCTCGGGATGATTTCGGATGGTTAACGGGATGTTTGAAGTTGGGAATTTACAGTTGAAGCTACTGAGTTGCCATCATAACCGCACATGCGTGTGTGGTACTGTAGGTGCGGAACCGCAAAAGTGGCTGGGAGACTGCAGATGCGGCCAGATGAGGAAAGGCTAGAAGCCGCAGGTGCGGAACTATCCACGCACCTGCGTGACCACAGATGCGGTAATGTGGTCACATGTGCGGAAATGGGAATTTAATGAAAAGTCGCAGGTGCGACTTGGTCTCCGCGGAAGCGGGGACGCAGATGCGGTCCTAGGGCCACAGGTGTGGTCCCAGGGTCGCAGGTGCGGTTTCACTGATTAGAAAAAGGGCAGAAACGAGGGTTTAGTTTCAAAACTTGGAAAATTAATTTGGGAGCTCAGGATTGGCGATTTTGAGAGATTTTTACCTGGGTATTTGGGTAAGTAATTCTTACTCGGTTTTGATTAATTTCCACGAATCTATGCTTAAATTCATCCTTTAAATTCGAATTTGGGGTGGAAAAATTAGAGAAAAGATAGAAAAGTTCCTAGACCTAACTTTTGAGTTTGGATCAAGATTTTGATGTCGTATTGGAGTAATTTCTATATATATGAACTCATGAGAGTATGAGGTTTTTGAATTTGTAAATTTTACCCTATTCCGAGACGTGGGCCCGAGGGGCGTTTTGGTTATTTTTCTTAATTTCGCGTATTAGCTTAGAATTAAGTAGTGGAATCAGTTACTTGAAGTTATATTTATATTATGCAATTGAATTGAATAGATTTGGGCCATTTGGAGTCGAGTACTCATGGAAAGAGTGTGGTTTCGGGTTGATTTTGAGCCGGTTCGAGGTAAGTGACTTGTCTAACCTTGTGTGGAGGAAACTCCCCTTAGGATTTGGTATTTTTGATATTTGAAATACCTTGTATGTAAGGTGACGAGTGTGTACTTGTGCTAATTGTTGGAAATCCTGTTTTCATTAAATAACTTTAATTGTGTTTTTTCGTTCTTGTTTATTCTACTTGCAATTAAGCCTGCTATTAGCTTAGGGAATCATGTCTAATTGCCTTATTTGCTTTATTTGCTCCAACTGCCTTATTTGGACTATGTGAAGCATGCTAGGTTAGAAATACCCGTTTTATCTTGGAGCAAAACTGAATTTAATTGAGTATTCTTCGTGTTGTTGCTGCGTGTTTACTTTGGGACTACGAGACGGTATCTTGGGAGATCCCCTGCACACACACACACACACACACACACACACACACACACACACACACACACACACATATATATATATATATATATATATATATATATATATATTGATTTGGACTGTAGTGCGGGATACCAAGAGATCCCCATCACATATTGAGGATACTAAGAGATCCTTGTGATACCGAGAGATCCCCAACATATATATTGAGGATACCAAGAGATCCTCGGTATACTGAGAGATCCCTCGGCACACATATTGAGGATATTAAGAGATCCTCGGGATACTGAGAGGTCCCCGGTTGTTATCTCTATGTTGAGTTGTATTCCTTTTCGTGATTATTTTGTCTCTGTTATAGTTGTTGTTGTTCTTTATATCATGTGTTACTTCTTACTATTGTACTTAATTATACTGTCTTATTCTATATTGTTATATCTTATATTTCATTTAATCTCAGTAGGGCCCTGACTTTCCTCATCACTACCCGACCGAGGTTAGGCTTGGCAGTTATTGAGTACTGTTGTGGTGTACTCATGCCCTTTCTGCACATGTTTTTCATGTGCAGATCCAGGTACTTCGACTCAGTCCTATCACCCTTGAGGCGAGGAGACTTTTCCAGAGACTTCGAGGTATATCTGTCGCGTCCGTAGACCGAAGAGTCCCTTTCTATTCTCTCTTTAACTATTAGCCCTTCTGTATTTTCTTTTGTTAGACATTCTGGAGTTAGATACTTGTAGACATTCAAAAGCTTGTGATTTCATGAGATTCCAGGTTTTGGGAAATGTTGTTTAGTTTCAAGAGTTTGTATTTTATATGCTCAGCGGCATCTTATACACTTCGTTATGTTATTTCTGTAGTTATGGTTAATTTTATTCTGTTATTTCTGTTTCCACAATTTGTTAGGCTTACCTAGTCGTAGAGACTAGGTGCTGTCACAATAGTTCACAGAGGGCGAACTGGGGTCGGGACAAGTTGGTATCAGAGCTCTAGGTTCATAGGAGTCATGATTCACAAGCGGTTTGTTAGAGTCTCGCGGATCGGTACGGAGACGTATGTATTTATCTACAAGAGGCTATGTAACTATTAGGAAAATTACACTTCATTTGATTTCCTTGTCGTGTGAGATTTTTGATATCACAATTCTAAACTTCTGTCTTCTATTCTCTCACATATGGTAAGGACACGTGCTACCAGAGATGATCAGGCACCCGCACCCCCTACTTGAGCTGTCAAAGGTCGGGGCCGGGGTAGAGGTCGAGGAAGCACATGTGGTGCAGCCAGGGCACCCGCGCGAGCTGCCACCGAGGTGCCACCAGTATTTCTAGCTGGAGTCCAGGCCCTTGATACACCTACTGCTACTACTACTCCAGCGCTCCAGGAGACTCTTGCGCAGTTCATGAGCATGTACACCACTCTGGCTCAGGCAGGGTTGCTTCCCCTTGCTGCAGCTACATCTCAGGTCAGGGGAGGAGCACAGACTCCTACCGCCTGCACTCCTGAACAACGAGTGCGTGTTGATCAGGTCCCAAAGATTATTCCTGTACAGCCTACAGTACCAGATTAGCCCGAGTTTAGGGCAGTAGTTTCCGAGGATGAACAGTTGAGTCTTGAGAGGTTCAAGAAGTATAAGCCTCCTGTATTCAGTGGTCTAGCATCAGATGATGCTCTGGGATTTCTAGATGAGTGCCATCGTATTCTCCGTACCATGGGTATATCAGGATCGAGCGGGGTTTCCTTCACTACCTTTCAGCTTTGAGGAGTCGCCTATGAGTGGTGGCACACCTATGAGTTAGATAGTCTGGATGAGAGAGTTTGAGAGAGTATGTTCCTCAGAGCCTCAGGGATGCATGGCGCGCAGAGTTTGAGCATTTGCACCATGGTACTATGATTGTCTCGGAGTATGTTGTCTGTTACACTAGCTTGGCCAGACATGCCCCAACCTTGGTTTCTACTATTCGTGAGAGGGTTCGCCAGTTTATTGAGGAGCTTATTCTGAACATCAGGTCTAGCATGGCTTGTAAGTTGGAGATGGAGATTTCTTATCAGTAGGTGGTGCACATTGCTAGGAGGATAGGGGGTATGCATGCTAGGGATAGAGAGGAGAGGGAGGCCAAGAGGTCTCGATAGTCGGGCCATTATTTTGGTGCCCGTGCTCCAGCTGTAGTTCGTTATGATAGGGGTTATATGAGCCACCCTGTTCATTTAGCTCTTCCAACAGCCAGTGATATTCCAGCTCCTCCTAGGCCACAGAGCCTTATTATGCACCGCTAGTATCTAGTGCGCCTCCTGCGCGGGGTGCTTTCATAGGTCAGTCTAGCAGACCTGTCCCAATCCAGTCACGGTCGTCGCGTCCTCCCAAGACTTGTTTTGAGTGTGGTGACACATTCCATGTGGTGAGGGATTGCCGTAGACTTGGGAGGAGTGCACCTCTACAGACTTCTCATCCATAGCGTGCCCCATAGAGTTCTCAGGCTATGGTTACAGCTCCAATTGCTACCCCACCTTCTCAACCAGCTAGAGGTGGAGGTCGAGGAGGTAGAGGTTGCCCTAGAAGGGGAGGACATGCTCGATATTATGCCCTTCTTGCCCATACCGAAGCTGTCGTCTCCGATTCTGTCATCATAGGTTTTATCCTGGTTTGTCATAGAGATGCATCAATTTTATTCGATCCTGGCTTCACCTATTCTTATGTGTCTTCTTATTTTGCTCCATATTTGGGTGTATATCGGGATTCTTTAAGTTCCCTTATTTACCGGTCGTGTGTGGTTGCCCTGAGTGGTTTTGAGACCTGAGACGATTTTTTATTGCTCAGCATGGTAGATTTTGATGTTATCTTGGGCATGGACTGGTTGTCACCCCATTATGCTATTCTTGATTGTCACGCCAAAATCGTGATGCTGGCTATGCCAGGTGTACCACGAATAGAGTGGAGGGGTACCTTAGATCATACTTCCAGTAGAGTTATTTCATTCCTTAAGGCTCAGCGTATGATTGAGAAGGGGTGTGACGCGTATCTAGCTTATGTGAGAGATGTCAGTATTGATACCCCTACAATTGATTCAGTCCCAGTAATACGGGATTTTCCTGATGTGTTTCCAGTTGATCTTCCGGGCATGCCACCCGATAGCGATATTGATTTTGGCATTGATCTGTTGTTGGGCACTCAGTCCATTTCTATTCCTCCGTATCGTATGGCCCCTCCTGAGTTGAAGGAGTTGAATGATCAGTTACAGGAATTGCTTAATAAGGGTTTTATTCATCTCAGTATATCACCTTGGGGTGCTCCTGTCTTGTTTGTGAAGAAAAAGGATGGTTCTATGCGTATGTTCACTGATTATCACCAGTTGAACAAAGTTACAGTGAAGAATCGTTATCCTTTGCCTCGTATTGATGATTTGTTTGACCAGTTACAGGGTGCACGAGTATTTTCTAAGATTGACTTGCGTTCAGGTTACCATCAGTTGAAGATTCGGGAGCCAGATATCCTGAAAACTGCTTTCAGGACTCGGTATGATCATTACGAGTTCCTTTTTATGTTATTTGGGCTGACCAATGCCCTAGGAGCCTTCATGCATTTGATGCACAGTGTGTTTCGGCCGTATCTTGACTCGTTCGTCATTGTCTTTATTGATGATATTCTGGTATACTCCCGGAGTCGGGAAGATCATGAGCAACACCTGAGGATAGTGCTTCAAACTTTGAGAGAAAAGAAGTTATATGCTAAGTTCTCAAAATGTGAGTTTTGGTTGGATTACGTGGCATTCTTAGGCCACGTGGTATCGAGTGAGGGTATTCAGGTGGATCCGAAGAAAGTGGAAGCAGTGCAGAGTTGGCCTAGACCATCCTCAGCTATAGAGATCCACAATTTTCTTGGCTTGGAAGGTTATTGCCATCGATTTGTTGAGGGTTTTTCATCTATTGCAGCCCTTATAACCAGGCTGACCCAGAAGGGTGCTCCGTTCTAGGACGGAAGAGTGTGAGGCGAGCTTTCAGAAGCTCAAGACAGCTTTGACGACAACCCCAATTTTGATATTACCTACAAGTTCGGGGTCTTATACTTTCTATTGTGATGCCTCGAGGATTGGCCTTAGAGCGGTATTGATGCAGGACGGTAGGGTGATTGCCTACGTGTCCAGACAGTTGAAGGTACATAAGAAGAATTATCCTATCCATGATCTCGAGTTAGCTGCTATTGTTCACGCCTTGAAGATCTGGCGTCATTATTTGTACGGTGTGCCCTGTGAGATTTATACTGACCAACAGAGTTTGCAGTATCTGTTCAAGCAGAAGGACCTTAATCTACGTCTGTGGAGGCGGTTAGAGCTGATGAAGGACTATGATATCACCATTTCATATCACCCGGACAAGGCCAATGTGGTGGCCAATGCTTTGAGTCGCCGGACAGAGAGTTTGGGGAGTTTGTCTTATTTACCAGCAACGGAGAGGCCTATGGTGATGGATATTCAAGCCTTAGCCTGTCAGTTTGTGAGATTGGATCTTTCGGAGCCCAGTTGGGTTCTAGCTTGTGTGGTTTCTTGGTCTTCATTATTTGATCGTATCATAGAGCGGTAGTTTGATGACCCTCATTTGCTTGTCCTCAAGGACAAGGTTCAGCACAGTGATTCCAAGGATGTGATTATTAGTGATGATGGGGTATTGAGGATGCAGGGTCGGATATGTGTACCCAATAATGATGAGCTTTGGGAATTGATTCTAGAGGAGGCCCATAGCTTGCGATATTCTATTCATCCGAGTGCCGCGAAGATGTACCAGGATTTGAGGCAGCACTATTGGTGGATGTGGATGAAGAAATGTATAGTTGAGTTTGTAGCTAGGTGCCTCAATTGTCAGCAGGTGAAGTATGAGCACCAGAGACCGGGTGGGTTGCTTCAGTAGATAAGGATTCCGGAGTGGAAGTGGGAGAGGATCACCATAGTCTTCGTAGTGGGACTCCCACGGACTTCGAGAAAGTTCGATGCCATTTAGGTGATTGTGGATCGGCTGACCAAGTCCGCACACTTCATTCTTGTGTGTACTACCTATTCTTCAAAGCAATTGGCGGATATTTATATCGGGGAGATTGTTCGTCTGCATGGTATTCCAGTTTCCATCATTTCGGATAGAGGCACTTAGTTCACATCACGGTTCTAGAGGGCCGTGCAGTATGAGTTGGGTACTCGGGTGGAGTTGAGTACAACATTTCACCCTCAGACGGACGGATAATCTGAGCGCACTATTCAGATTCTTGAGGATATGCTCTGTGCATGTGTGATTGAGTTTGGAGGGTCTTGGGATCAGTTCTTGCCATTGGTAGAGTTTGCCTACAATAACAATTATCAGTCCAGCATTCAGATGGCACCGTATGAGGCTTTATATGGTAGGCGGTGTAGATCCTCGGTGGGTTGGTTTGAGCCAAGTGAGGCTAGATTATTGGGCACAGACTTTGTTCAGGATGCTTTGGAGAAGGTTAAGGTGATTCAAGATAGACTTCGTACATCCCAGTCCAGACAGAAGAGTTACGCAGGCCGGAAGGTTCGTGATGTTTCCTATATAGTTGGAGAGCAGGTTCTGCTTCGGGTTTCGCCTATGAAGGGTGCTATGAGATTTGGGAAGAAAGGGAAGTTGAGTCTGAGGTTTATTGGCCCTTTTGAGGTATTGCGGCGCGTTGGGGAGGTTGCTTATAAGCTTGCCTTACCTCCCAGCTTGGCAGAAGTTCATCCGGTATTTCATGTTTTGATGCTCCGAAGGTATCACGGTGACCCATCGCACGTGTTGGATTTAAGTTCAGTCCAGTTGGACAAGGATCTATCTTATGTTGAGGAGCCAGTGGCGATATTGGACAGGCAAGTTCGAAAGCTGAGGTCAAAGAACATTATATTAGTAAAGGTTCAATGGTGGGGTCAGCCGGTCGAGGAGGCGACCTGGGAGACCGAGCAGGATATGCGCAACCGTTACCCATATCTTTTCACTATTTCAGGTATGTCTCTATGCTCGTTCGAGGATGAACGAATGTTTAAGTGTAGGGGGATGTGATGACCCGGCCGATTGTTTTAAGAATTAATGTCCTGATTCCCTATTAACTGCTTTCCCCGTATTTGTTTCTGCTATTGTGAGTTGGCAGGAGGATTTATTTGAGGTTTCAGAGAGGTTTGGGACACTTAGTCCCGAAATAAGAGTTTAAGTTGTAGAATTTGGACCGTAGTTGGAGAAGTGTGAAGGTGACCTTGGAATGGAATTTCAACGGTTCCGTTAGCTACGTTGGGTGATTTAGGGCTTAGGGGCGTGTTTGGAGGTCCGTAGCTAATTTAGGCTTGAAATGCCGAAAGTTCAATTTTTGGAAGTTTCCGGTTCGATTGTGAGATTTTGATCTAAGGGTCGGAATGGGATTCCGGAAGTTGGAGTAGCTCCATAGTGTTGAATGTGATGTGTGTGAAAAATTTCAAGTCATTCGGACGAGGGTTGATAGACTTTTTGATCAAAAGCGTAATTTGAGAGATTTTGGAGTTCTTAGGCTTGAATCCAATGCCAATTGGTTGATTTGATGTTGTTTGTGATGTTTTGAAGATTTGTATAAGTTTGGATATTAGTATATGACTTGTTCGTGCTTTTGGTTGAGGTCCCGGGGGCCTCGAGATGATTTCGGATGGTTAACGGGAAATTTAGAGTTGGGAATTTGCAGCTGAAGCTGCTGAGTTGCTGTCATAACCGCACTTGCGTGTGTGGGACCGCAATAGCGGCTGGGAGACCCAAACCCAATACCCCTAAAACCCGAAAAAGACACTTAAAACAACCCCAAACCTATCTTCTTATATACACACACTAGACCAAAAACCAAAAGGAGGGATCAGTCGTTTTTAGACCTAGGGACAAAAAAAATCGGCAGCCCTTGATCATCTTCTACAGACCCCTCATCTTGGATCATCCTCTTCAGAAGAAAAAAGCCATCAGCTGTGACCCCTAAACAAAGGACCATCTCCATCATCTTCACAAAAAGAAGCAGCCATGAGAGATTTTAAGTTTGGAGGATAGCCGTTTGGACAAAAACAGAAGCTGGAGATAATCTTCTCCAACAGATCCACACCCAAAAAACACCAAACGACCTTCTTCTCCATCAAGGCCAAACCTTCAGCACCCTTCTTCTTCAACACAAAAAACCCTAGAGATAAAGAGAACAAACTCATCAACCGCAGGACCATCTTCCTCAGCGCACCACAATCAGGCATTCCCTCTCCTTCATCTACACAAAAAATGACTCATCCCCATAACTCTCAGCCTACACCCAACCTTCTTCACCTCTCAAGACCGTTGCTTTCCTCCAGCAAACTCCTGAAAAACAATTGAACACCCAGCGACCCATCTCCTTAACTCCGACGAGCCGCAACGTCTTCATCACTTCACAGTCGATAAAACTACCTTCAATTTCAGGTCACAACCAGTTTTAAGGGTCTGAAAATCTAGGCTTAAGCATTGCACGATAACATCAAGCAATCGTATTGTGATGACCCAGCCGGTCGTTTTAAGAATTAACACCCTGATCCCCTATTAACTTCTTTCCCCGTGTTTGTTTCTGCTATTGTGAGTTGCCAGGAGGATTTATTTGGAGTTTCGGAGAGTTTTGGGACACTTAGTCCCTTAATGAGAGTTTAAGTTGTAGAATTTGGGGCATAGTTGGAGCAGTGTGAAGACGACCTTGGAATGGAATTCCGATGGTTCCATTAGCTCCGTTGGGTGATTTCGGGCTTAGGGGCGTGTTTGGATTGTGTTTTGGAGGTCCGTAGCTAATTTAGGCTTGAAATGCCAAAAGTTAAATTTTTGGAAGTTTCCGGTTCAATAGTGAGATTTTGATCTAAGGGTTGGAATGAGATTCCGGAAGTTAGAGTAGCTCCTTAGTGTTGAATGTGACGTTTGTACAAAATTTCAGGTCATTCGAAAGAGGGTTGATAGACTTTTTGATTGAAAGCGTAATTTGAGAGTTTTTAGATTTCTTAGGCTTGGATTCAATGTTAATTGGTTGATTCGATGTTGTTTGTGGTATTTTGAAGGTTTGTATAAGTTTGGATATTGGTATATGACTTGTTCGTGCCTTCGGTTGAGGTCCCAGCCTCGGGATGATTTCGGATGGTTAACGGGATGTTTGAAGTTGGGAATTTACAGTTGAAGCTACTGAGTTGCCATCATAACCGCACATGCGTGTGTGGTACTGTAGGTGCGGAACCGCAAAAGTGGCTGGGAGACTGCAGATGCGGCCAGATGAGGAAAGGCTAGAAGCCGCAGGTGCGGAACTATCCACGCACCTGCGTGACCACAGATGCGGTAATGTGGTCACATGTGCGGAAATGGGAATTTAATGAAAAGTCGCAGGTGCGACTTGGTCTCCGCGGAAGCGGGGACGCAGATGCGGTCCTAGGGCCACAGGTGTGGTCCCAGGGTCGCAGGTGCGGTTTCACTGATTAGAAAAAGGGCAGAAACGAGGGTTTAGTTTCAAAACTTGGAAAATTAATTTGGGAGCTCAGGATTGGCGATTTTGAGTGATTTTTACCTGGGTATTTGGGTAAGTAATTCTTACTCGGTTTTGATTAATTTCCACGAATCTATGCTTAAATTCATCCTTTAAATTCGAATTTGGGGTGGAAAAATTAGAGAAAAGATAGAAAAGTTCCTAGACCTAACTTTTGAGTTTGGATCAAGATTTTGATGTCGTATTGGAGTAATTTCTATATATATGAACTCATGAGAGTATGAGGTTTTTGAATTTGTAAATTTTACCCTATTCCGAGACGTGGGCCCGAGGGGCGTTTTGGTTATTTTTCTTAATTTCGCGTATTAGCTTAGAATTAAGTAGTGGAATCAGTTACTTGAAGTTATATTTACATTATGCAATTGAATTGAATAGATTTGGGCCATTTGGAGTCGAGTACTCATGGAAAGAGTGTGGTTTCGGGTTGATTTTGAGCCGGTTCGAGGTAAGTGACTTGTCTAACCTTGTGTGGAGGAAACTCCCCTTAGAATTTGGTATTTTTGATATTTGAAATACCTTGTATGTAAGGTGACGAGTGTGTACTTGTGCTAATTGTTGGAAATCCTGTTTTCATTAAATAACTTTAATTGTGTTTTTTCGTTCTTGTTTATTCTACTTGCAATTAAGCCTGCTATTAGCTTAGGGAATCATGTCTAATTGCCTTATTTGCTTTATTTGCTCCAACTGCCTTATTTGGACTATGTGAAGCATGCTAGGTTAGAAATACCCGTTTTATCTTGGAGCAAAACTGAATTTAATTGAGTATTCTTCGTGTTGTTGCTGCGTGTTTACTTTGGGACTACGAGACGGTATCTTGGGAGATCCCCTGCACACACACACACACACACACACACACACACACACACACACACACACACACACACACACATATATATATATATATATATATATATATATATATATATATATATATATATATATATATTGATTTGGACTGTAGTGCGGGATACCAAGAGATCCCCATCACATATTGAGGATACTAAGAGATCCTTGTGATACCGAGAGATCCCCAACATATATATTGAGGATACCAAGAGATCCTCGGTATACTGAGAGATCCCTCGGCACACATATTGAGGATATTAAGAGATCCTCGGGATACTGAGAGGTCCCCGGTTGTTATCTCTATGTTGAGTTGTATTCCTTTTCGTGATTATTTTGTCTCTGTTATAGTTGTTGTTGTTCTTTATATCATGTGTTACTTCTTACTATTGTACTTAATTATACTGTCTTATTCTATATTGTTATATCTTATATTTCATTTAATCTCAGTAGGGCCCTGACTTTCCTCATCACTACCCGACCGAGGTTAGGCTTGGCAGTTATTGAGTACTGTTGTGGTGTACTCATGCCCTTTCTGCACATGTTTTTCATGTGCAGATCCAGGTACTTCGACTCAGTCCTATCACCCTTGAGGCGAGGAGACTTTTCCAGAGACTTCGAGGTATATCTGTCGCGTCCGTAGACCGAAGAGTCCCTTTCTATTCTCTCTTTAACTATTAGCCCTTCTGTATTTTCTTTTGTTAGACATTCTGGAGTTAGATACTTGTAGACATTCAAAAGCTTGTGATTTCATGAGATTCCAGGTTTTGGGAAATGTTGTTTAGTTTCAAGAGTTTGTATTTTATATGCTCAGCGACATCTTATACACTTCGTTATGTTATTTCTGTAGTTATGGTTAATTTTATTCTGTTATTTCTGTTTCCACAATTTGTTAGGCTTACCTAGTCGTAGAGACTAGGTGCTGTCACAATAGTTCACAGAGGGCGAACTGGGGTCGGGACAAGTTGGTATCAGAGCTCTAGGTTCATAGGAGTCATGATTCACAAGCGGTTTGTTAGAGTCTCGCGGATCGGTACGGAGACGTATGTATTTATCTACAAGAGGCTATGTAACTATTAGGAAAATTACACTTCATTTGATTTCCTTGTCGTGTGAGATTTTTGATATCACAATTCTAAACTTCTGTCTTCTATTCTCTCACATATGGTAAGGACACGTGCTACCAGAGATGATCAGGCACCCGCACCCCCTACTTGAGCTGTCAAAGGTCGGGGCCGGGGTAGAGGTCGAGGAAGCACATGTGGTGCAGCCAGGGCACCCGCGCGAGCTGCCACCGAGGTGCCACCAGTATTTCTAGCTGGAGTCCAGGCCCTTGATACACCTACTGCTACTACTACTCCAGCGCTCCAGGAGACTCTTGCGCAGTTCATGAGCATGTACACCACTCTGGCTCAGGCAGGGTTGCTTCCCCTTGCTGCAGCTACATCTCAGGTCAGGGGAGGATCACAGACTCCTACCGCCTGCACTCCTGAACAACGAGTGCGTGTTGATCAGGTCCCAAAGATTATTCCTGTACAGCCTACAGTACCAGATTAGCCCGAGTTTAGGGCAGTAGTTTCCGAGGATGAACAGTTGAGTCTTGAGAGGTTCAAGAAGTATAAGCCTCCTGTATTCAGTGGTCTAGCATCAGATGATGCTCTGGGATTTCTAGATGAGTGCCATCGTATTCTCCGTACCATGGGTATATCAGGATCGAGCGGGGTTTCCTTCACTACCTTTCAGCTTTGAGGAGTCGCCTATGAGTGGTGGCACACCTATGAGTTAGATAGTCTGGATGAGAGAGTTTGAGAGAGTATGTTCCTCATAGCCTCAGGGATGCATGGCGCGCAGAGTTTGAGCATTTGCACCATGGTACTATGATTGTCTCGGAGTATGTTGTCTGTTACACTAGCTTGGCCAGACATGCCCCAGCCTTGGTTTCTACTATTCGCGAGAGGGTTCGCCAGTTTATTGAGGAGCTTATTCTCAACATCAGGTCTAGCATGGCTTGTAAGTTGGAGATGGAGATTTCTTATCAGTAGGTGGTGCACATTGCTAGGAGGATAGGGGGTATGCATGCTAGGGATAGAGAGGAGAGGGAGGCCAAGAGGTCTCGATAGTCGGGCCATTATTTTGGTGCCCGTGCTCCAGCTGTAGTTCGTTATGATAGGGGTTATATGAGCCACCCTGTTCATTTAGCTCTTCCAACAGCCAGTGATATTCCAGCTCCTCCTAGGCCACAGAGCCTTATTATGCACCACTAGTATCTAGTGCGCCTCCTGCGCGGGGTGCTTTCATAGGTCAGTCTAGCAGACCTGTCCCAATCCAGTCACGGTCGTCGCGTCCTCCCAAGACTTGTTTTGAGTGTGGTGACACATTCCATGTGGTGAGGGATTGCCGTAGACTTGGGAGGAGTGCACCTCTACAGACTTCTCATCCATAGCGTGCCCCATAGAGTTCTCAGGCTATGGTTACAGCTCCAATTGCTACCCCACCTGCTCAACCAGCTAGAGGTGGAGGTCGAGGAGGTAGAGGTTGCCCTAGAAGGGGAGGACAGGCTCGATATTATGCCCTTCTTGCCCATACCGAAGCTGTCGTCTCCGATTCTGTCATCATAGGTTTTATCCTGGTTTGTCATAGAGATGCATCAATTTTATTCGATCCTGGCTTCACCTATTCTTATGTGTCTTCTTATTTTGCTCCATATTTGGGTGTATATCGGGATTCTTTAAGTTCCCTTATTTACCGGTCGTGTGTGGTTGCCCTGAGTGGTTTTGAGACCTGAGACGATTTTTTATTGCTCAGCATGGTAGATTTTGATGTTATCTTGGGCATGGACTGGTTGTCACCCCATTATGCTATTCTTGATTGTCACGCCAAAATCGTGATGCTGGCTATGCCAGGTGTACCACGAGTAGAGTGGAGGGGTACCTTAGATCATACTTCCAGTAGAGTTATTTCATTCCTTAAGGCTCAGCGTATGATTGAGAAGGGGTGTGACGCGTATCTAGCTTATGTGAGAGATGTCAGTATTGATACCCCTACAATTGATTCAGTCCCAGTAATACGGGATTTTCCTGATGTGTTTCCAGTTGATCTTCCGGGCATGCCACCCGATAGCGATATTGATTTTGGCATTGATCTGTTGTTGGGCACTCAGTCCATTTCTATTCCTCCGTATCGTATGGCCCCTCCTGAGTTGAAGGAGTTGAATGATCAGTTACAGGAATTGCTTAATAAGGGTTTTATTCGTCTCAGTATATCACCTTGGGGTGCTCCTGTCTTGTTTGTGAAGAAAAAGGATGGTTCTATGCGTATGTTCACTGATTATCACCAGTTGAACAAAGTTACAGTGAAGAATCGTTATCCTTTGCCTCGTATTGATGATTTGTTTGACCAGTTACAGGGTGCACGAGTATTTTCTAAGATTGACTTGCGTTCAGGTTACCATCAGTTGAAGATTCGGGAGCCAGATATCCTGAAAACTGCTTTCAGGACTCGGTATGATCATTACGAGTTCCTTTTTATGTTATTTGGGCTGACCAATGCCCTAGGAGCCTTCATGCATTTGATGCACAGTGTGTTTCGGCCGTATCTTGACTCGTTCGTCATTGTCTTTATTGATGATATTCTGGTATACTCCCGGAGTCGGGAAGATCATGAGCAACACCTGAGGATAGTGCTTCAAACTTTGAGAGAAAAGAAGTTATATGCTAAGTTCTCAAAATGTGAGTTTTGGTTGGATTACGTGGCATTCTTAGGCCACGTGGTATCGAGTGAGGGTATTCAGGTGGATCCGAAGAAAGTGGAAGCAGTGCAGAGTTGGCCTAGACCATCCTCAGCTATAGAGATCCACAATTTTCTTGGCTTGGAAGGTTATTGCCATCGATTTGTTGAGGGTTTTTCATCTATTGCAGCCCTTATAACCAGGCTGACCCAGAAGGGTGCTCCGTTCTAGGACGGAAGAGTGTGATGCGAGCTTTCAGAAGCTCAAGACAGCTTTGACGACAACCCCAATTTTGATATTGCCTACAAGTTCGGGGTCTTATACTTTCTATTGTGATGCCTCGAGGATTGGCCTTAGAGCGGTATTGATGCAGGACGGTAGGGTGATTGCCTACGTGTCCAGACAGTTGAAGGTACATAAGAAGAATTATCCTATCCATGATCTCGAGTTAGCTGCTATTGTTCACGCCTTGAAGATCTGGCGTCATTATTTGTACGGTGTGCCCTGTGAGATTTATACTGACCAACAGAGTTTGCAGTATCTGTTCAAGCAGAAGGACCTTAATCTACGTCAGTGGAGGCGGTTAGAGCTGATGAAGGACTATGATATCACCATTTCATATCACCCGGACAAGGCCAATGTGGTGGCCAATGCTTTGAGTCGCCGGACAGAGAATTTGGGGAGTTTGTCTTATTTACCAGCAACGGAGAGGCCTATGGTGATGGATATTCAAGCCTTAGCCTGTCAGTTTGTGAGATTGGATCTTTCGGAGCCCAGTTGGGTTCTAGCTTGTGTGGTTTCTTGGTCTTCATTATTTGATCGTATCATAGAGCGGTAGTTTGATGACCCTCATTTGCTTGTCCTCAAGGACAAGGTTCAGCACAGTGATTCCAAGGATGTGATTATTAGTGATGATGGGGTATTGAGGATGCAGGGTCGGATATGTGTACCCAATAATGATGAGCTTTGGGAATTGATTCTAGAGGAGGCCCATAGCTTGCGATATTCTATTCATCCGAGTGCCGCGAAGATGTACCAGGATTTGAGGCAGCACTATTGGTGGATGTGGATGAAGAAATGTATAGTTGAGTTTGTAGCTAGGTGCCTCAATTGTCAGCAGGTGAAGTATGAGCACCAGAGACCGGGTGGGTTGCTTCAGTAGATAAAGATTCCGGAGTGGAAGTGGGAGAGGATCACCATAGTCTTCGTAGTGGGACTCCCACGGACTTCGAGAAAGTTCGATGCCATTTAGGTGATTGTGGATCGGCTGACCAAGTCCGCACACTTCATTCTTGTGTGTACTACCTATTCTTCAAAGCAATTGGCGGATATTTATATCGGGGAGATTGTTCGTCTGCATGGTATTCCAGTTTCCATCATTTCGGATAGAGGCACTTAGTTCACATCACGGTTCTAGAGGGCCGTGCAGTATGAGTTGGGTACTCGGGTGGAGTTGAGTACAACATTTCACCCTCAGACGGACGGATAATCTGAGCGCACTATTCAGATTCTTGAGGATATGCTCTGTGCATGTGTGATTGAGTTTGGAGGGTCTTGGGATCAGTTCTTGCCATTGGTAGAGTTTGCCTACAATAACAATTATCAGTCCAGCATTCAGATGGCACCGTATGAGGCTTTATATGGTAGGCGGTGTAGATCCTCGGTGGGTTGGTTTGAGCCAAGTGAGGCTAGATTATTGGGCACAGACTTTGTTCAGGATGCTTTGGAGAAGGTTAAGGTGATTCAAGATAGACTTCGTACATCCCAGTCCAGACAGAAGAGTTACGCAGGCCGGAAGGTTCGTGATGTTTCCTATATAGTTGGAGAGCAGGTTCTGCTTCGGGTTTCGCCTATGAAGGGTGCTATGAGATTTGGGAAGAAAGGGAAGTTGAGTCTGAGGTTTATTGGCCCTTTTGAGGTATTGCGGCGCGTTGGGGAGGTTGCTTATAAGCTTGCCTTACCTCCTAGCTTGGCAGAAGTTCATCCGGTATTTCATGTTTTGATGCTCCGAAGGTATCACGGTGACCCATCGCACGTGTTGGATTTAAGTTCAGTCCAGTTGGACAAGGATCTATCTTATGTTGAGGAGCCAGTGGCGATATTGGACAGGCAAGTTCGAAAGCTGAGGTCAAAGAACATTATATTAGTAAAGGTTCAATGGTGGGGTCAGCCGGTCGAGGAGGCGACCGAGCAGGATATGCGCAACCGTTACCCATATCTTTTCACTATTTCAGGTATGTTTCTATGCTCGTTCGAGGATGAACGAATGTTTAAGTGTAGGGGGATGTGATGACCCGGCCGATTGTTTTAAGAATTAATGTCCTGATTCCCTATTAACTGCTTTCTCCGTATTTGTTTCTGCTATTGTGAGTTGGCAGGAGGATTTATTTGAGGTTTCAGAGAGGTTTGGGACACTTAGTCCCGAAATAAGAGTTTAAGTTGTAGAATTTGGACCGTAGTTGGAGAAGTGTGAAGGTGACCTTGGAATGGAATTTCAACGGTTCCGTTAGCTACGTTGGGTGATTTAGGGCTTAGGGGCGTGTTTGGAGGTCCGTAGCTAATTTAGGCTTGAAATGCCGAAAGTTCAATTTTTGGAAGTTTCCGGTTCGATTGTGAGATTTTGATCTAAGGGTCGGAATGGGATTCCGGAAGTTGGAGTAGCTCCATAGTGTTGAATGTGATGTGTGTGAAAAATTTCAAGTCATTCGGACGAGGGTTGATAGACTTTTTGATCAAAAGCGTAATTTGAGAGATTTTGGAGTTCCTAGGCTTGAATCCAATGCCAATTGGTTGATTTGATGTTGTTTGTGATGTTTTGAAGATTTGTATAAGTTTGGATATTAGTATATGACTTGTTCGTGCTTTTGGTTGAGGTCCCGGAGGCCTCGAGATGATTTCGGATGGTTAACGGGAAATTTAGAGTTGGGAATTTGCAGCTGAAGCTGCTGAGTTGCTGTCATAACCGCACTTGCGTGTGTGGGACCGCAATAGCGGCTGGGAGACCGCAGATGCGGCCAGATGAGGAAAGGCTAGAAGTCGCAGGTGCGAAACTGTCCACGCACCTGCATGACCGCAGATGCGGTAAATTAGTCGCATGTGCGAAAATGGGAATTTAATGAAAAGTCGCAGGTGTAACTTGGTCTTCGCAGAAGCGGGACCGCAGGTGCGGTCTCAGGGCTGTAGATGCGGTTTCACTGATCAGAAAAAGGGCATAAACGAGGGTTTAGCTTCAAAACTTGGAAAATTGATTTGGGAGCTCGGGATTGGCGATTTTGAGAGAGATTTTCACCTGGGTGTTTTGTGTATGTAACTCTTACTCGGTTTTGATTAATTTCCACGAATCTATGCTTAAATTCATCCTTTAAATTCGAATTTGGGGTGGAAAAATTGGAGAAAAGTTGGAAAAGTTCCTAGACCTAACTTTTGAGTTTGGATCAAGATTTTGATGTCGGATTGGAGTAATTTCTATATATATGAACTCGTAACAGTGTGAGGTTTCTTAATTTGTAAATTTTACCCAGTTCCGAGATGTGGGCCCCAGGGGCATTTTGGTCATTTTACTTAATTTCGCGTATTAGCTTAGAATTAATTAGTGGAATAAGTTACTTGAAGTTATATTTACATTATGCAATTGAATTGAATATATTTTGGGCCATTTGGAGTCGAGTACTCGTGGCAAGAGCGTGATTTCGGGTTGATTTTGAGCCGGTTCCAGGTAAGTGGCTTGTCTAACCTTGTGTGGGGGAAACTCCACTTAGGATTTGGTATTGTTGATATTTGAAATGCCTTGTACATGAGGTGACGAGTGTGTACTTGTGCTAATTATTGGAAATCCTATTTTTTTTAAATAACTTTAATTGTGTTTTTCCCTTCCTGTTTATTCTACTTGCAATTAAGCCTGCTATTAGCTTAGGGAATCATGTCTAATTGCCTTATTTGCTTTATTTGCTCCAACTACCTTATTTGGACTATGTGAAGCATGCTAAGTTAGAAATACCTGTTTTATCTTGGAGCAAAACTGAATTTAATTGAGTATTCTTTGTGTTGTTGCTGCGTGCTTACTTTGGGACTATGAGACGGTATCCTGGGAGATCCCCTGCATATATATATATATATATATATATATATATATATATATATATATATATATATTGATTTGGACTGTAGTGCGGGATACCAAGAGATCCCCAACACATATTAAGGATACTAAGAGATCCTTGGGATACCGAGAGATCCCCAACATACATATTGAGGATACCAAGAGATCATCGGGATACTGAGAGATCCCCCGGCACACATATTGAGGATACTAAGAGATCCTCGGGATACTAAGAGATCCCCGATTGTTATCTCTGTATTGAGTTGTATTCCTTTTCGTGATTATTTTGTCTCTGTTATAGTTGTTGTTGTTCTTTCTATCTTGTGTTACTTCTTACTGTTGCACTTAATTATATTGTCTTATTCTATACTATTATACCTTATATTTCATTTAATCTCAGTAGGGTCAGTTACTTTCCTCGTCACTACCCGACCGAGGTTAGGCTTGACAGTTACTGAGTACCGCTGTATGTACTCATGCCCTTTCTACGCATGTTCTTCATGTGCAGATCCAGGTACTTCGACTTAGTCCTATCACCCTTGAGGCGATGTGACTTTTCCAGAGACTTCGAGGTATATCTGCCGTATTTGTAGACCGAGGAGTCCCTTTCTATTCTCTCTTTAAGTATTAGCCCTTCTGTATTTTCTTTTGTGAGACATTCTGGAGTTAGATACTTATAGACATTTAATAGCTTGTGATTTCATGAGATTTCAGGTTTTGGAAAATGTTGTTTAGTTTTGAGAGTTTGTATTGTATATACCGAGCGATATCTTAAACGCTTTGTTATGTTATTTCTGTAATTATGGTTAGTTTTATTCTGTTATTTCTGTTTCCGCAATTTGTTAAGCTTACCTAGTCGTAGAGATTAGGTGCCGTCACGATAGTTCACGAAGGACGAACTGGGGTCGTGACACATATATGGTCTGATAGACAATGAGCACAAACCGAGAATAAGGAATCGAGGTACATCAGAGTTGAGCTTTTCGGTGCCGATTCGAATTTCCATCCGTGGTTCTAACGCTTGTGTTTCAGAGCTGCTGCACAGTTAATTTCAGATTCGTTTGAGGTTTATTTCTCATTTCCTTCTACGTCTTATTTGCTGAACCTCGTACCTTTGTTATTTCGTTAATCTATCGATTGTTCTGTTCGTTGATCGTATGAGTTACTATATCATTGTTCTGTTTTTGAGTGTCTTACTAATATCTGCTCTATTAATGATTCTTGTTTGCACGTTGTTTAGAAATTTTTTTGTTCTGGATGGGTTTTTTTTATGGTAAAATTGAGATTTTGATTCCATATTTCATCCCTTCATTAAGATGTAAATTTTTAAGGCTTCACAGTACCGGATTTGTGGGAGTTAGCTTTTAAAACGTGAGGAAATTGGGCTTAGATAATTCTGTTGCTCTCTTATTCTTACTCTCATAAATTTGATCGCTAGGAGCATCCTTAGGCCGTTAATATTCATAAACATCGTAGCTTTTTTTAGGCACGATCAATAATAAATCATCGTGGCCATAGGTACGGTTCCCACGACGTAGTTGTAATACATAATTTTCAAATCTGGGGGTACATTTATGTGACCTGACCACAACTTCTAATAATGTTAATAAATTAAACATGTTGTAGACCGTGAGTACGGTTCCCGTGACATGATTCACAGTGTGTACCAAACAAACAAGTGTACGACAATCGTAACTTGTTCCAGAATAATTCCATAAATAATTAAAAGCGGTCCAAGGTTAAAAATGCAAATAGGTATGAAATATGTAATTAATCAAATAATCAGGCCAATAATAATAGTTGAGCGACCATGCTAAACCCACGGAACCCAGGAATGCCTAACACCTTCTCCTGGGTTAATAGAATTCCTTACCCGGATTTCTGTGTTTCGCGTACTGTAAAATAGAGTCAAACTTCCTCGATTCGGGATTTTAAATCGGTGACTTGGGACACCATAAATTATCTCAAGTGGTGACTCTAAATTTGAATAAATAATCCCGTTAGGTTATTATCACTTTAATTGGAAAACTCCCCTATACCCCTTCGGGGTAGCAAAAGAAGGTGTGACAGCTCTGACAACTCTAGTATGTTACACTCCATGTTTTCATACATGAAAATACACCACGAGTAAATTGATATAAGCTCGTGAATGAGATTATTATAGAGTTTTTAAGTATTATGTTATTTCAAACAAGTTATAAGTACATTCGTGAAGGTGAGAGGGTAAGCAAATCAAAGAAAATGAATTTTCGTCCAAGTTTGGCATGTTGGGATAAAATACGGGTCGAGCGATAATACACGATAATTATAAACTAGTACCATGTAAGATACCACATGATCATGATAGTAAAGTATATAAAGTGTATTAAAAGGGAGTAGTATTTTAACTAATTTGAGATAATTGGTTAATTATTCATTTAAGTGGGTAAGTGTAGGAATTGTCTTGTCCACGTGGGACCATGACAACTAAACTAAACTATGACTAATATGTGTGCTACATTGGTGTCATACTTTGGGAGTAAGAAGTCTTGCTAAGCATTAATTATAAATGGGGCCTACCAACCAAGACACTTAAAGAATGCATTTTGAAACTAGAGAAATCATTTTTTAAAACTCAAGCCTTTGGATTTAGGCTTGCTAAGAACGGTGGAACTTACCATTTTTCAAAGACCTCTTTATCTTAGAAATTTTTTTATGCGAGATATCATATGACTACAGTAGTGTAATATATAAAGTATATATGAAGTATTTTGAAAATAAATAGAATTTTAATTAATTTTGGGCAATTTGTAAATAATACGGGTAATATATTAATTACCGGGTAACGGGACATTGCCTAATTAAATGAGGATAAATTTGGATAATATATATCCAAACACGTGGCAGCAAGGTCATATACAAAATGGTGACTCTTGATCAAGTCTTATTAAGTGGCAAATTGGGCACATTTCCCAACACTAATATATCAATTTTCTAGTTTACTTTTAGTAAAAGAATTAACAAAGATATGACAAAACCCATGTTCAGAAAACGTCTCCAACTTCAATTCATTTTCCTTGGTTTGAAACCAAGAACTTGGAATAAAAAAATCGTTCTTGTCCAACTCCAAGCCAACGAATTTATTCTTGGTTTTGAAACCAAGAACATTAAAACAAAACACTTCGTCCTAGTATTCAACTAGTTAGCCAAATCCAAGTATTTTAAAATCCCTATACTTTCATCCAAATCTTGGTTTCACTTCAAGTTTAATGTCTTTGGCATTGGAAACGAAGAACTAGTCTCGTCCAAATCCTTGGCTCTATTTCGTTATTTTGGCAGTGATACCAAGCCAATTTCGTTCCTCAAATTTAAAAGCGCAGAGGCATAAATCCAATTTTTGGGTTCTAAGTTCAATCCACGAAGGATTATTCGGAGTCATTCCTACTCCAGGTATGTTAAGGCTATCCCTTCTTTCTTTTGGCATGATCCATACGATATGAATGAAACGTGCAAATGCACAAATTCTATAAGTGACTTTACTCATAGAAGTAATAGAAATATCTATGTTCTTTAATTCCCATGTGTCATAATATTTTATCATCTGTTCATGGGTCTTAGAAAAATACGAAAGTTGAAAAGAGTTTACTTTATGATATTACTCAGAGGCAAAATGGTCTTACGACATTCCGAATAAATTTATTGACGTACTTTTTATGCACTGCATTCATGTGCACTGACCCATGACCAGATGGCGTTATATATGCGTATATATGTAAATATATGTATATGGGATATGGGAAAAGGTTATGGCGTTATATACGCACCACCACCTGATCAGCTGGTATATGATGATGATGTTGCCCACAGTGGCTGAAATATGATTCAAACGGCGTTATATACGCATATATGGGTATGTATTCAAATGGCGTTATATACGCTGTCACACCTCCTTTTTACGCACTCACGGGGGCGCAGGGGAGTTTTTTCCAATTAAAGGACAATCGAAACGAGATTTGCTTATTTATTTCAGAGTCGCCACTTGGGAGATTTAGGGTGTCCCAAGTCACCAATTTTAATCCCGAATCGAGGAAAAGAATGACTCCATATTACAGTCTGCGCGCCAGAAATCCGGATAAGGAATTCTGTTAACCCGGGAGAAGGTGTTAGGCATTCCCGAGTTCCGTGGTTCTAGCACGGTCGCTCAACTGTTATATTCGGCTTGATTATCTGATTTTTGTACAAATATGAACTTATGTGCAAATTTTAACCTTTTACCGCTTTCATAATTATTATTATTAAGAATGTGAACATCGCTTAAAATATGTCTTTGGACTGCGTCACATGAAATGCACCCACAATCCGGAACACGTTTTATTTGATGTTTTGGGATTTGGATACGGGTCGCATGAAATGCACATCCAGGCTTAAGAAAGTAAAATATTAAACACGCGCCTAAAGAGACTATCGCGTTATTATTTTGGGAAGACCGTGAAATTCGCTAAATGGTCCTTCCGTATTCTAATTAATTTTAAAACAAGTATTTACTGAGGGCCCCACAATTTACATTTTTTATTCGGCGAGGCTCGTCTCATTTTTATTTTTGAAAGGGTAAGCTTAAAGTAACTACACTTTACTTTATTTATTTAAAGGGTTAATTCAAGGTTATTAAAACATATTGTAAACCATGCTACATGAAATGCACCCGTGAGTCACGACAAGTTCTATTTAACCTTATTCCAAATCGGAGCCGGGTCGCATGAGATGCCCCCGGTTCCTTTGATCTAATTACATACAAACGACAATATTACCACAAATCACTAATTTGATGCTATTTATAAACTATCACTCTTCTCTTCTTAATCTAGTTTAATGAAGTATAAGCTAATAATCTCATAACCTAACAATAAATAGCAAGGCAACTGACAATCAGTGCTAAACAGAAATATAAAAATCAACAACAGAACATAACATTAACAATCAGTGGTAAACTAAACATGACAATATAAATTTTAAGATACGACAAATATATTACTACTACTCAAATTTAACTAGACAAAACGTGAAAGCAAAGAACACGCCGAGCCAACAACAGTAACATGAATACTCACGTTTAATAGCAGCGTCGAGCTTCAATATCTCGAACTCGCCGGAAACTGGACAGCAACAACTTCAACGGAACTCATAACACGAATGGCAACCTCAAGAGTGGTTTCATGGCTGCACTGGTGGTCGTTTATGGAGGTCTGGGGAAGAAGAGAGGTTGGTTTAGGTGGTCATTGGCGATGCGACGCAGCAACGCAGCCACAGCTGCTGCTCAAAAGGAGAGGACGACGCTACTGGTTTTTTCGGGCAGCATCAGTCGAAGGGCGGCGACGACGGGACTGGTGCATGGTGGGGCTTCCTGTAAGGGTCATTTGGTGAGTTGAAGAAGAAGACGATGGTATCTTTATCTTCAGGTGGTTGGGTTTTCGTTTTGTTTGGTTTGTCGAAATTGAGACGTTGGTTTGGTGGGGGTGACGACGAGCAGCAATGGTTGTTGGGGAAGCTGGACGGGATGGCTGGAACTGGTGGTTTCGGCGTTGGAGGGGGCTGCTGGAGGTGAAAGGAGGTGGTACGAGGGGTTGTTGATGGTGGTTTTTGGGGTCGTGTTCATTAGGGTTTTTGTTTGGAAGAAGATGGGGGAGTTGGGCTGGTTGCGACGAGGGGGGGGGAGCTGGAGGTTGACGGTGGTTTTGGGATTGTTGAGGGAAGTTGGTCCGGTGCTGGGGGAAGTCGGGAATGTAGGGTTTTTGCTTCTTCTTTCAAAGAGAAAGAAGAAGATGCACAGTAACTCTCCTTTTTCCAAAAATCCCATGTCCGTGTATTTGTGTAGTTTTGCCAAGAAAAATGAGCCCCACGTGTGGTGGGGTTCGAGACTTGTGTCCCCCACGCGTGGTGGGGTTCCCCATGTGTCCTGGACTCGGTTTATTATGGGTTAGGTCCGAAATTAGGCCTAAAACCGGGTAGTTTGAACCCGAATCTTATTCTTTTGCCCGGACCCGAGAAATAGGAACACGACGTTGCTTAACTAGTCCTATATAAGCAAAATAGCTACTAAAATAAGACTAATTATTTAAAACAAAACTATATTATTATTTTCTTAATATTTTTCAAGATTTAAAATAGCTACAAAATATTAATAAAACTATTTTTTTGTAATTTTCGTTTTTATATAAAGATAAAATATAAAGTAATATTTTTGCATTTTTTCCAAATTAAAATGACTACAAAACCTTAATAGAATTATATTTTTTGTAATTTTCGAAATTATATAAAGTACAAAAATAAAGTGCAATTTTTTGATTTTTTCAAGTTTATGAGGGATACATAAACTAAAATTTATATATATATTTTTTGTAATTTTTTTCTTTTGCGAGAAAAATAAAGTAAAAATAGTCAAAATAGCTATATTAGTCCTAAATTAAATGTTTAAGCTAAGAACGTAAAATTCCCGGGGAGGGTCAAAAATCACGTTCTTACATACGCATGTATATGTATGTATTCAAACGGCGTTATATATGCGTATATATGTATGTATATATATGTATATGGGATATGGGAAAGGTTATGGCGTTATATACGCACCACCACCTGATCAGCTGGTATACGATGATGATTTTGCCCACAGTGGCCGATATGATATGATGGGATGCCTTCAGAGGCTGATGATATTATGAAACATATACCTATGCACGACATGACATTCATACGCATATGCATGATGTTGAAAGTAATTTATGATTTACAAAGTTATTCAGACGTACGGGTTGAGTCATATACTCCATATGTCTTCCATGTCTCCTATGTATTTATTTATGTGCCTTACATACTCGGTACATTATTCGTACTGACGTCCCTTTTGCCTGAGGACGCTGCGTTTCATGCCCGCAGGTCCTGATAGACAGGTCAATAGCCTTCCAAGTAGGCTATCAGCTCAGCGAAAGATGTTGGTGCGCTCCATTTGCTTCGGAGCTGCGTATTTGGTTAGTATGATTTAGACGTCTATTGTTTGGTATGGCGAGACTCTGTTCCGACCTTTGTGACACTTATATACTCTTAGAGGCTTATAGACATATGTCGTGTACGTGAAAGATTGTACAGCCCTGTGCTGCCTATGTTTGAGTTTATAACTGATTATGTTAGCCTATTAGGCCCATATGTCACATGTATATAATGATGTAATAATAAAGGTACATTACGTTGGTACTCAGTCAAGTAAGGTACTGGGTGCCCATCACGGCCCATCGGTTTGGGTCGTGACAAAAGTGGTATCAGAGCAGTTCTGTCCTAGGGAGTTTACAAGCCGTGTCCAGTAGAGTCTTGTTTATGGGTGTGTCGTGAACCACACTTATAAGCAGGAGGCTACAAGGCATTTAAGATTGTCACTCTTTCTTCTTACTCTAGATCGTGTGGTAGAGCTCGGTCATAGGAATTCAAATTCCTAACTCCTATTCCTATTAAGATGGTACCCATATCCGGAAAGAAGGTTGGAAAGAGAGATTGTTGTGAAAAAGCTGAGTTAGAGGAATTGGATTTTTGTATGATGTCTACGATAAGTAAATATGAGGTCTTTAGCAGATCATATGTATACTGAAATAGGTAAGCTTCTTGATAAGAAGCCGTAAGGTAAGAATGTCTATCCATCTTTATGGTGAAGGACAATGAGAGATTAAGAAGATAAGTACAAGTTTCGGCAAGTAAAAGGAGCAATGTGAAAAAGGGTACGAGGTACCTAGTTAATGAAGGTTAACAGCGTTTATAATTAAGGAAGAGGAACATAAGCCTTTTGAGTTATATTTAATAGTAACAGAGGTATATACAATTGGTCGCACCCCTTCCAGATATAGATATGCCCTATGGGGGTTAACAAAAGTATTATTAGAAGATATAATGGATGAATTGTTTGCGTTAGTTGACATTTCCGAAGGATATTGCAAATATGCTAATAGATCTCCTTATGAGACACCAGATGGTGCACTCTGAAATAGTGCAGCCAAATATGAGTGCTATAAGGACAGGCACTATAAGCCTTGAAAGGATAAATATTACCTTAGTGTTTCCCTTATCCTTAGTAAAGCGAGAACGTTAAGCAACTTGAAGAGCTACTGGATGTAGCAAAGGAAAGCTAAAAGCGAAAGAATATCATATTGAAGTTTTCACAAGAAAAGGGATATGCAGAAATATTAGCAGAATAATGAGAAAAGGAATAAGAAAGCATTATGAATAAGGTGTGATACATGGATGAAAACGGTAGTGTTACAGAATTGATAGTCAAATGAAGGAAGAGACTAAAGGTGATGGGCCTTAAGACAACGATAGAGTATAGGCCATAAGGTTATATCCTCATTTCGAGAAATAAGTTCATGACTCCTGCGACAACCATAGGGAAGAGTTAATCCCCAGAGGAAAAGAAATCAGTATGGACTGGTAAACAAGATAAACCAAATATGAATTAGGGACTGAGTAATTTGATGGTGGTCGGCATTATGAGAACTTCATATTGCTTTCCGGCGATAATAGAATGGACCATAAAGGAAGATTCATGAGAAACCCAGAGAATGGTGATTCAGGAAGACGCTTCCCTACAACAAGCAATGTGAGAAAAGTTTAGCTTAAGGGACTGTATGTGCCAGCTATACTAAATTTTACCATCGCGAGTGAGGAACTTTGTTATCCTTGGTATAGAAGGGTTGCCGCAAAAAGAGTAAGGGTCATTGATGATGTGAAAAGACGCCAATGATGAAGAGGTAACACATCTATAGGTAGATCATCGTAGCTTCATCTCTTAGTACACCCCTAAAAGGGGGGAATATGGAGTGATTTGGTATTATGTCAGAATTAAGTGGTTTTAGTGACTATGGAATGGTAAAGGAAGAATGCGATAAATAAAAGAGAAATGAAACGGCACTTATCCAAATCTTACAGATACGCTACGATTCAAGAATATTGTGCAAGCATGACGTCAAGGAGATGAAGTAAAGGTTCCTGCCCGAACTATTATTAATAAATAAAGAGCCTATGCGAGACGTAAATTAAGACAAAGGAAATAACCCAAGAAAGATTACAAGGAATATTGATATGAGAATGGGCCAACGAGTAGTTAGTAATTGGTCAGGAAGATCCCAATTATGGCTAAACAGGAGGTTACAGACGAGTCATCAGACCGTGTGAGATAAACAAAGTAGAACCCAACATGGAGAGTTCAGCCTCGAAGAATACCATTATAATACTTGAAATATATTCAAACAAGAGTCGGGGTAGCTAAAGATACTGTTGAGTGTTACAGGGATAAAAGAAGGTGCCACTGAGAAGGCAGTCAAAATATCAGTTTAGAGGCAACCATACGAGCACAAAGGCATGAAGGTAAGCAACTACGGATGATTAAAGGCAAGTAAGGACATCAAAAAAGTTCGTAATAAGCTCACAACTTTACGAGAGTCAAGGGTTCTCCCTAAATACTACAACAAAAGACTAGCTGACGAGATAAGAAAGAAGGCTTCAACCTAAGCACAGCGACCTAAAGAGGAAATGATCGTGTAACAACAATCTCGTAATAACATTGTAAGCATTCCAAAGGAAAATGGCACTTAACGTGGCTAATGAATGGGAAGTATGAATTCAAAGTAATATTCGAGATCATATGAGTTATATGAAAACTATGGCAAGTCTGGGCACTAAGATAAGCTAAGTATGGATGCAACAAGGGGGCAGAAAGACCAGGAAAAGTAATAGCTTATGTTGAAAGAAAGCTAAGACGGAACGAAGGAATTATTTGATCAATGATCCAGAGTTAGTATGTTATGGACACACTCAAGATTTTGGAACATTATCCAAGCAGCATATTTGTTGACAATCATACAGCCATAGAAGACTCCCGTATAAGATAAAAGAAAGAATTAAACCCAGGGCATAGACAAAGGATTCAATTATTAGAAGATTGCACCATGGATATCCCTCAATGCCTATGAAAGGCTAAAGTAATAACCAATACCATGAGCCACAAATCGGAAGATAGCTTAAGCCTACGTAAAGGCTGATCAGAAGCAAGAGGAAACTAAAGAATGACATCAACTAAGTAATCAGGATTCTGATTATTGGACCCAGAAGTTATAGGTGGCTGAGAACATAGCAAAAGCACTCTTAATATTAGAGGTGCAAGAAAGATAGCACAACAAATATATTCTATAACAGTTCTACGATAAAGCCAGTTAGAAGAAGTACCAACCTCATAAGAAGTCAGTACGAAGCTCCCACCGGATTGTGTATGTACCAGAAGTGCAAGTATTATAATAGAGCTTCAAGTTATGGACGTGAATTACACCTAGGTGGAAGGGAGGTTATGAAAGAGATAGAAGATACGATACGAGAGTAAGCTGGGATTTGGTAATATACCTCAACAACGATAAATTAAAGTAAGAGTTATGGCAGTAAATTCACACGGATGGCTAAACGGACTTATGTAATGAGATATAGCAATATTCGTGAATTCAACAAAGAACCAAGCAAAGAACTTCAGTATACTCACATATGCCCAAAGGGACATCTTATCAAGCTCTATGACGCCTAGATATTGGCTAAAGACTAGGAAATAAGGAGATAAGAGTCGCATAGGCGTGCATACAAGTTCAGAGTCGTACAGACTGCATAATGGAAGGCAGCAACAGTTACGAGGTTGGAAGGATTCCGACCACAATCCATGGTGTGAGAAAGAGGCCTAAAAGGGCAAATGCCCTGGCCGTTGGATTTATTCACAGAATAGTCGCCTAGACGACAAGGAGATTACTAAAGTATTCGAAAGACATAGGTTATGAAAATGATAAGTGCACCAGTCAACATTCGAGGACGAATGTTCTAAAAGGGGGGAATGATGTTACACTCCATGTTTTCATACATGAAAATACACCAGGAGTAAATTGATATAAGCTCGTGAATGAGATTATTATTGAGTTTTTAAGTATTATGTTATTTCAAACAAGTTATAAGTAAATTCGTGAAGGTGAGAGGGTAAACAAATCAAAGAAAATGAATTTTCGTCCAAGTTTGGCATGTTGGGATAAAATACGGGTCGAACGATAATACCCGATAATTATAAACTAGTACCATGTAAGGTACCACATGACCATAATAGTAAAGTATATAAAGTGTATTAAAAGGGAGTAATATTTTAACTAATTTGAAATAATTGGTTAATTATTTATTTAAGTGGGTAAGTGTAGGAATTGTCTTGTCCACGTGGGACCATGACAACTAAACTAAACTATGACTAATATGTGTGCTACGTTGGTGTCATACTTTGGGAGCAAGAAGTCTTGCTAAGCATTAATTATAAATGGGGCCTACCAACCAAGACACTTAAAGAATGCATTTTGAAACTAGAGAAATTATTTTTTAAGACTCAAGCCTTTGGATTTAGGCTTGCTAAGAACGGTGGAACTTACCATTTTTCAAAGACCTCTTTATCTTAGAATTCTTTTTATGTGAGATATCATATGACTACGGTAGTGTAATATATAAAGTATATATGAAGTATTTTGAAAATAAATAGAATTTTAACTAATTTTGGGCAATTTTTAAAAAATGCGGGTTATATATTAATTACCGGGTAACGGGACATTTCCTAATTAAATGAGAATAAATTTGGATAATATATATCCAAACACGTGGCAGCAAGGCCATATACAAAATGGTGACTCTTAATCAAGTCTTATTAAGTGGCAAATTGGGCACATTTCCCAACACTAATATATCAATTTTCTAGTTTACTTTTAGTAAAAGAATTAACAAAGATATGACAAAACCCATGTTCAAAAAACGTCTCCAACTTCAATTCATTTTCCTTGGTTTGAAACCAAGAACTTGGAATAAAAAAATCGCTCTTGTCCAACTCCAAGCCAACGAATTTGTTCTTGGTTTTGAAACCAAGAACATTAAAACAAAACACTTCGTCCTAGTATTCAACTAGTTAGCCAAATTCAAGTATTTTAAAATCCCTATACTTTCATCCAAATCTTGGTTTCACTTCAAGTTTAATGTCTTTGGCATTGGAAACCAAGAACTAGTCTCGTCTAAATTCTTGGCTCTATTTCGTTATTTTGGCAGTGATACCAAGCCAATTTCGTTCCTCAAATTCAAAAGCGCAGAGGCATAAATCCAATTTTTGGGTTCTAAGTTCAATCCACGAAGGATTATACGGAGTCATTCCTACTCCAGGTATGTTAAGGCTATCCCTTCTTTCTTTTGGCATGATCCATACGATATGAACGAAACGTGCAAATGCACAAATTCCATAAGTGACTCTATTCATAGAAGTAATAGAAATATCTATGTTCTTTAATTCTCATGTGTCATAATATTTTATCAGCTGTTCATGGGTCTTAGAAAAATACGAAAGTTGAAAAGAGTTTACTTTATGATATTACTCAGAGGCAAAATGGTCTTATGACATTCCGAATAATTTTATTGACATACTTTTTATGCACTGCATTCATGTGCACTGACCCATGACCAGATGACGTTATATACGCGTATATATGTAAATATATATATATGGGATATGGGAAAAGGTTATGACGTTATATACGCACCACCACCTGATCAGCTGGTATATGATGATGATGTTGCCCACAGTGGCTGAAATATGATTCAAACGGCGTTATATACGCATATATAGGTATGTATTCAAATGGAGTTATATACGCATGTATATGTATGTATTCAAACGGCGTTATATATGCGTATATATGTATGTATATATATGTATATGGGATATGGGAAAGGTTATGGCGTTATATATGCACCACCACCTGATCAGCTGGTATACGATGATGATTTTGCCCACAATGGCCGATATGATATGATGGGATGCCTTCAGAGCCTGATGATATTATGAAACATATACCTATGCACGACATGACATTCATACGCATATGCATGACGCTGAAAGTAATTTATGATTTACAAAGTTATTCAGACGTACGGGTTGAGTCATGTACTCCATATGTCTTCCATGTCTCCTATGTATTTATTTATGTGCCTTACATACTCGGTACATTATTCGTACTGACGTCCCTTTTGCCTGAGGACGCTGTGTTTCATGCCCGCAGGTCCTGATAGACAGGTCAAGAGCCTTCCAAGTAGGCTATCAGCTCAGCGGAAGATGTTGGTACGCTCCATTTGCTTCGGAGCTGCGTATTTGGTTAGTATGATTTAGACGTCTATTGTTTGGTATGGCGGGACTCTGTTCTGACCGTTGTGACACTTATGTACTCTTAGAGGTTTATAGATATATGTCGTATACGTGGAAGATTGTACAGCCCTGTACGGCCTATGTTTGAGTTTATAACTGATTATGTTAGCCTATTAGGCCCATATGTCACATGTATATAATGATGTAATAATAAAGGTACATTACGTTGGTACTCAGTCAAGTAAGGTACTGGGTGACCGTCACGGCCCATCGGTTTGGGTCGTGACATAGTAGGAACGCTTGTTTGCATTACATGCATTTGACTTTGGGGACTCAACATAGGGGTTGGGTCCGTCTAGGACAGGTGTACCCAAAAAAGACCATCTTGATGCATCCTATGCGCTACATGTTGCAATTTTCAAGGGTATAAAGGGTCATTTGGCGGACCAATGAGGCTTGAGGATAAATGATAAAAAAGAGGGTGAAGTGTCAAAAAATAAAGCAAGTAAGACCTAGTTATGTTTTTCTTCCACATTTTTTTAAAAAGAAAAAGAAAAAAAACATGAAAAATCCAAAAAGATTTTGCACTTTCCCATCATTTTCCAAAAAAAAAATCAAAAAAGTGGAAAAAGAAAATCCAAAAAGAGTTTACATGTTTCATCATTTTTCAAAACAAAAGACAAAAAAATATATTTTCTCTAAATTAGTTGTTTTTTTAATTCTCACCCGTATCCAATCTTCCCGAACTACGCATACCCGATTCTCGTCTTTCAGGGCGTGATACGTAGGCAACTCACATAGGGTCTGGTTTTCTTAGTAAGCCCTAGGGTTTTGTCTTCGAAGGTCGTAGCCATATCTTGCATCTCTAGTCACTTTTGGCCATATTGGCCGTTTTGCAAAATAAGGCTATTTTCGCAAAGTGATTTGTTTAATTGTGTCTAGAGAGTCTCCAATCTACAATTAGGTATCTCTTTACTTTAAGGTCCATCCTTGTCAAATTTGCATGTCTACCGCTTTTGACCACATAGGCCGTTTTGCAAAATAGAGCTATTTTCGCAAAAGTGGTTCAATTAACCCATGTGTTAGAGTTCTAGGTCCACAACAAGGTGTCCTCTCTGTTTAAGGTCCATTATGTTGAATTTGCTAGCTGTTTTCTGGACACATAGGCCATTTCTTCAAAATCAGTCATTTCTGCAAAGTAATTTTTTCATGTCTTAGAGGTCACCTTTGTTGAGTTTGCACTTCTAGCCGCCTTTTGGCCATGTAGGCTATTTTGCACAATCAAGCCTTGTATGTGTCCAATAGGGAGTGTTATTTTTTCACGTAGTGTTCTAAATCCTTAACTCTATTTGGTTTTAGTTTTCTTATACAGGTGTGAATCTACTTATAAATTGCTCTCAATTTCATGTCCAAAATCGTGGTCAAAATCCAAGAATACAAATTTTCTAGGTTTTCTTCAAAATTCCAAATTTTGTACTAATTTACATGATTTTCTATGTTAAAATCCAGATATAATCCAAGTAATTAACTTGCAATAGGTGGGAATCACCTACCTTGACATAGATGATGAAGATGGAGCTCCAAAATCGCTCTTAGGTCGGCTCCCATGGAGGAAATGAGATGAAATGCCAAGCCTATTTCTTTACACTTATACACTGCCCAGACGACTCTTCTTCGTTCGCGAGGCCCCCATCGTGTTCGCGAAGAAGAAAATTCCCCAAAACCATTTTCCAAACTCTTCTCAGACAGCCTCTAGTGTAATAGTCATAACGTTTTGTACAAAACTCCAATTGATAAATGGTTCAATATTTTGAAAAATAGACACCAAGATATACAACTTTTATGTTTTGATCATCTCCCAATTCCTAATAATTTTCGAGATATAAACCGCCAAAGTCAGCCACGTGCAACATAAATTTCTTCTTCATCTTCCCTAACAGCCTGTAGTGTACTAGCCATAACTTTTTGTACACAAATCCAAATGCTAAATGGTTTACGTTTTTGAGAACTAGACACAAAGGGATACAATTTTTACTTTTTAGATCATCTCCAAATTCCTTATAGATTGTGAGATATGAGCCTTCGAAGTTAGATCTGTGCAATAAAGATTTCCTTCTTCGCGAACACGAGGATCTCTTTGTGAACGCGGAGAACAAAGTTCCTGAAGCCAAATCCTTCTATGCAAACATGAGAGGATCCTCGTGAACGTGAAGAACAACACCAGGCACCAGCATCAGCTATTGCAAAATAGCTCGAAATAATCCGAAACCACCTCGAAACACACCTGAGGCCCCCGGGGCCCCATCCAATCACACAAACCAATCCCATAATATAACACAGACCTGCTCCAGGCCTCAAATCCCATCAAACAACATCGAAATCATGAATCGCACCATAATTCAAGCTTAATGAACTTTAGAACTTCAAACTTCTACATTTGATGTCGAAACCAATCAAATCATGTCTGATGGACCTCAAATTTTGCATACAAATCACATTCAACATTACGGACCTACTCCAACTTCCAGAACTAGAATCCGACCCCGATATCAAAAAAATCCATTTCAGATCAAACTTCTCAAAAATCTTCAAATTTCTAACTTTCGCCAATTGACCCCAAAATGACCTACGGGCCTCCGAATCTACATCTGGACGCGCTTCAAATACCAGATTCACCATACAGAGCTATTCCTAAACTCGAAAATCCCAAATGGACATCGATAACATTGAAATGCACTGCAAACCAAATTTATGAAATTCTTCCAAAATGCCAACTTCCACAATAGGTGCCGAAATGCTTATGGTTCATTCAAAACTTGATCCGGACATACGTCCAAGTCCAAAATCATCATACGAACCTTTTGGAACCTTCAAATCATGATTCCGAGTTCGTTTACTCAAAAATCAAATCTTAGTAAACGCTTTCAACTTAAAGCTTCCAAAATGAGAATTTTCTTTCTATATCAACTCCAAACTTCCCGAAATTCAATTCTGGCCATGCGTGCAAGTCATAATTCTTGAAGTGAAGCTACTCATGGCCTCAAACTGCCGAACGGCGCACAAGAGCTCAAAACGACCAGTTGGGTCATTACATTCTCTCCCATTTAAACATACGTTCTCCCTCGAACGTGCTAAGAACTGCGTTGGAGTTGTCTGAAATCATTGTTTAATACCTCGTGCACCTACCCGTGCTACCACAACTCAGTTGAGCACATTTACTTGAGCAAATCTGAAGATTCCCCTTTTGTTTAGTCAAATTGGCCTTAGAGCCAAATTCCAACATCCAGAATTTTCCACCAGGTCTGCTTTCAATATACGAACACCGTATCAATCTCTATGTGATGTACCAATATATGATTGCATACTTTTGTTGAATCCACACTAAACACTGCATAACTTACATGACCATAATAATGTCCTCTGATAACAATAGTCAAAATTTCACGAATCCGATTCTCCCAATGCACCTCATGACATATATAAGTCTTGTTCCCACTATTGCATTACCTCCACGATTGAAGAGATGCGTAGAAATTCATAACCGACTGCCGAGTCAATAATTCATTGAGCTTCTCCACCTGACAAGAACGATTGCCTTATTATGAACCAAATAACTATATTTGCTCTTTAATATACTTCATATAAATCTGACCGCACTGATCCCAGGTCCAATAATCTCGGCTCATCTAGTATAAGCTGCCCAGGTAATAAGACACCTCAGACACTACCAAAATTCTCATATGATGCCATAACGTGTCAATAAGCTACAACTCGAATGTGATACATAAGGAAAACGAATTCTGGAAAGAAGTACTCAACCCACATAACTAATTTAGACAACCGAAAGGTGTTATGAACCTTCCTTAGAAAATGGGAAGCAAACACTCAAGAAAAGATATAGGAGACTGTACTCAACATCACACTGTTGCGGCGTGCAGCCCAATCCAAACAACATATCCGTGTCGGCATGCCACCTGATTCATACATAATAATCTATAAGGTATTACTTACCGAGCTAGAATGAATGCTCATACATGCTAAGTACCCGAATATCAACCACGAGCACGTGGAGTGCATAATGCAAATTTCCTGGGGAGACCGACAACGCCATACACTACAAAACTAAAGCACGACTAAGATGCGATGTATGATCTGAATCTCGAGAGCCATCCTGCTCACATAACACCATCGCTACGCAAAACCTCAACACATATGAAATTTATCAAGCTGTCTCAAAACTCATACGACATAATATAGTATTACATGAAATAATCGACGACTAAATAACATCCAACGTTCGAATACCCCTCCATAATAAGCGCTATGCTGAAATGAATGCATCATAGAGCCCATATTCATATTTAAATCCATCCATCGCCCTCAAGCCGATTTTGATCACACCGTACTAGGCTAATAACCTTTCAAGGGCCCATAATAACCCCTTTTTCCATAACTCATAAGAACAACCCTTATATCCGAAGCAAACCTCCACAGTCCACAACCTAATACCGAGTGCCCTCCATGCATAAATTCTCAAATAAGTGATATTACCACAATCTTCATACTTGGTATAAATCTTCAATCAATCAAGTGACTACATGTCACACTTATGCATTCTTCTCGTGAGACACGTTCCCATGACCTTCCGCACCAGGTAACAAGTCTGCACATCCATATCACCGGCCACACTAATACTGTAAAGCAATCAAGAATTTGTAACTAGGATGCAAAGCCTCTTACGCACAACACCGACCTCAGGTGACTCTGAAGACAATACCTGCTTACTCTAGACATCCAAATTCCTTTCCTTCTCGTCCGAACTCGTGACATCTTTGTCAATACCGAACTGCAAACTTAATCCTTAACCTTCAAATTTCATGCCGCTCACTGCACCTAACATGCCAATATGCGTTAGTACAAGAATTTCATCCAACTCCTGAACAACTAATAAGGTCAACACATCATCACATAGAAACTTTTTACTTAACTCATTATAGGAGAACCATAGAAATACGCAAGTAAATTCTCATGACCGTAGAACATTCAAATCCTCAAACAGTGGTCTAAACCACCATAACCCTTCTGGGATCCGCCTACACATAACAAGCCATAATATATGAATACTTCCAAATAGAATCAATTACGGTGGCCATTAAGCTTCGCACGTACCACCTCAAATCACATACATAACTTAATCACGCTGAAGGAACTGATCACCACCACCATTATGCCAATTCAACTATGACTAACCAATCTAACTTCTTCTAGTTCATCCTTAATCTTCTTTAGAGATGATAATAATTACTCTGTTCCTCACATCACCAACCTAAATCCGCACTCATCTTGAGTGACCCCATTCCACGAGATTACATTGCCTCCAAACCCATGAACTGTTTCATACCCTCCTTGCACGCACATTCGCATCTTCAACTGATACATCCATTCTGATAACTCCTCTACGAAGTTGAAGTCATTTTTTTCCTCTTTTTCCTCCAAATGATACACTGTAAGTCGAAAATATCATAGAACATTCCATGCCTCTTATCTTAATCCGCTACAAAAGCTTAATTCTAACCATACCACATGTTTGAAATCCCTAGGCACCACATTTTATCCTTTGAATTCACTAGAACCGTTGTTGAGAGTAACCCACTCTAGCTTGGCCCCGAATAAAATCAACTCCAAGACTCTTCTAGCTCATGAACACCCATCTCAATGAAGCACCCGACTGAATCACTTCCCTTGTAAATCACCTCTATATGAAGCATAAATCCTGAATCTTCCTAATACTCGAACATGAGTAAATAAGGCCAACTATAACACACCTTTATCAATTTCTTTGCTCAAATGACCGCTTATGTTCTTTTCCCTTAGCTGTAATAACCCATCAATATGCTAATAACTAGAAATCTCACAAATAGATGACCATGCAATCATACCTTAGGTGGTGGGACTCTCCCACTTAGCTTGAAGCTATTATTACACAACCCTAGAACCCACCAAGGTTCTTTATCGCTTATTGACATGATCATGTGAAATTAAATCGCCAAATTCCTCGAAATCCTTCCGTTAGCATTTCATGAACACTCTGAATATCTAGCAACATCCACATATTTGACCTCTTACTGGAAAGCCAATAAAATCCTTCGTAGAAACTACGTTAACCAAGCGACCGCTGACCTGCCCACAGGAGACAACCCACTTGTAAAAATTACATGCCGACATCTTCCCACGTCACTGCACTGGGTACAATTACTACGACATCAATAACCCATCCTGAGCCCGCGCTCATTCACAACTGCACAAAGTCCATTCACTTCTCATGGACATCAACTAAAGGTGCGACAATACAACCCAATCGAAAGTCATGTTGTATCCTTCTTCATATCAAGCAACTCTTTTCTGTTGCACCCAATTTCCCGCCGCATGATAAGTAATATTTCAAATCAAGCCGTAGACCCAGTCACTGACCACCGTGAATCCCAATTCACTCTAAACTCCTCCCAAGACATGCAGTCATCCTACCGCAGAACCCATATGCTACTCCACCACTCTCCCACTTTGGTCAAACTCACTCCTTTAAGCAACCACTCGACTCCTATTTCCCACACTTGGCCTCTTAGATGTTTAATCACCACAAGACACTTCCCACATGTCCTTTCTCATCCTTTGTTGCCCAATCGTTGCCTCAAATTAAAATCTATCTCTGTAGCCCTTGAACTACTAGATCGCTACTAACCTTAAACCTTTTCGAAGATCATCTTTCTCTAGCCGTCAACATTAGAAAACCCAATCTCAAAACCTTAGGCAATACCAATACTAAGCTGAAATGACAGAATGGCTTCCGCAAGGCGACGATGATAGCTCAATCAAATACACAAGAAGAAACATCCCGCACCACATTTGTAGTACCATTTCAATTCCTCAATTCCCGATTTATAATAAGCACTTCGCATCGCATAAGATTGGGCAGGAAAGAAACAAAGGCATAAGCCTCAAAGGAATCAAATCGCACGATGATGAATCAAGAAGGAAATTGCTCCTATAGCCCTGTAGCCTCTCGAAGATAAGCACAGTCGTCTCCGTACCGATCCACACGATTCTACTAGACTTACTCATGACTCGTGAGACCTAAGGGAACCTAGTGCTCTGATATAATGTTGTGAGAACCCAAAAATCCATTAAGGGTCGTGATGGCGTCGGACCCCACTGCCAGGCAAGCCAACACCAAATAGTTAATTAATTTCTCATTTTAGTATTTTTGAAATCATATCTTCTCCTTAATTAAACAATAAATAATAAACTTCATTGAGTAAATAATGATGTCTTTAATAAATTTATATACTAAATAATCCTATAGTCATCCCAGAAACCGGTGTCATAAGTGCATGAGCACCAACTAAGAAACATACATTAAATACAACATCTGTCTGGAATACAAATTTGTATAGAAAAGGGAATGCAATATCAGATGAAGACTCTGCCGGCTGTGGATCGTCTCGAAAGATGCATCTCACATAAGTCCACGTATCAACCATGCCTTTGCGCCCAATGAGGCCACTAGACATACAAGCGCCTATGCAACAAAAATGCACAGCATGTGTAGTATGCGTACGAAAACAACACGTACCCAGTAAGTATCCAGTCTAACCTCGAAGAAGTAGGGATGAGAGGTCGACTTCGACACTTACTAATGGTCCAATAATATCAAATATAGTAAAGAAGTGAATAAGTATGAAACAATGCAAATATATGAAATAAACATGTATAAAAAACACATGGTACAATTCCTTTCGTTATAATTTTACTCAAGTTCTCTCTGTAACCGGAGCATATATGTACAATTATAGTGGGTTTCGTCAAGGAAGTTATCATGATTCAAATCAGGGAAAATCCCTCTGATACACTGGCTTCTTGCCAAATGTTACGCACGATTCCATGAGGATTATATATATATATATATATATATATATATATATATATATATATATATATATATATATATATATATATATATATAGGAAATGCCGAGGCTTACGGGCCGATCCAACATAAAAGTAAATTGTGCACTCCTAGAGGGTCGAATGGTGCGAACCATAGATGCATCTATTACCTTGCCGAGGCGATCAGCCCGCTCCTATAAGAGTAGTACAAGGTAATATCCTGCTCGCGAATCATATGTGCGACGCAGTCAAATATAATTTAAGAAATTTTCCCTCTCGTGAATCATACATGCGACGTGGTCAAATATAGATTTCTTAAGTTATTATGATATTTATCAATTCTTTTCGAAAATACGAAGTTTAATGGAAACTCTTATATTCTTAAATTCCTCAATTCAAAATCCTTTCAATCCAATTATTACGCAAACTTAATCTTGTTTCTTCTTAAAACAAACAATATCAATCAAGGCATAGTGTAAACGTAAAACTACCTGGACATAGGCATAGCTAGTAGCTACGTACAGACTCTCATCACCTCGTGCGTACGTATCTATAGAAGCACATAATAATTTAGTTCACCTAAGAAGTTAATTCCCTCTTACAAGGTTAGAAAGGAGATTCACCTCACTCCGAATTTCCATACCCGGCTCCCAAGCTATTCAATCAACTTAACTCAATGCTCAACGCTCCCAAAACTAGTCAATAAATGAGAAAATCCACAAATATATGCTCTAATACTCACAAAAATTCAATTTAGAGAAATTCCTAACTCCACTCGAAAAGTCGATAAAATCATCCTTGAGCCCACGTGCCCGGATTTTGAAATATTTTGAAAATAAACTTTACCCATAGCACCACGAACTCAAATATATAATTTATTACAAGTTCCATGTCCAATTTCGTGGTCAAAATCCAAAAATATAAATTTCTAGGTTTTTCTTCAAAACCCCAAATTTTCACTAGTTTTCCATGATTTTCCATGTTAAAATCTAGATATAATCCAAGTAATTAACTTGCAATAAGTGGGTATCACTTACCTTGACATAAGTGATGAAGATGGAGCTCCAAAATCGCTCCTAGGTCGACTCCCATAGAGAAAATGAGATGAAATGAGCCAAACCCATTTTTGCAAACTTGTACACTTCCAGGCAACCCTTTTTCACGTTCGCGGGCCTTCCATCGCTTTCGCGTTAAACAAAATTCTTGAAATACCATTCCCAAACTCTTCACAAACAACATCTAGTATAATGGTCATAACGTTTCGTAAAAAACTCCAAATGAAAAATGATTTAATATTTTGAAAACTTAACACCAAGATTTACAACTTTCATGTTTTGGTCATCTCCCAATTCCTTATAAATTTCAATATATAAGCCGCCAAGTCAGCTCTATGCAACACAAATTTCTTCTTCATCTTCTCGGATAGCCTGTAGTGTACCAGCCATAACTTTTTGTATACAAATCCAAATTCTTAATGTTTTACTTTTTGGAAAACTAGATATAAAGGGCTACAACTTTTATTTTTGGAAAATCTCAAAATTCCTTATAGATTGCGATATATGAGCCTCCAAATTCAGATATGTGCAACAAAGATTTCCTTCTTTGTGAACGCGAGGATCGCTTCGAAAACGCGAAGAACAAAGTTCCTGAAGCCAAATCCTTCTTCGTGAACACGGGAGGATCCTCGCGAACGTGAAGAACAACACTAGACACCAACATCAGCTATTGCAAAACAACACAAAATAATTCGAAACCACCTCGAAGTACACTCGAGGCCCCCGAGGCCCCGTCCAATCACACAAACTAGTCCCATAGCATAACACGGACCTGCTCGAGGCCTCAAATCATATCAAAAAAATATCGAAATCCTGAATCGCATCCCAATTCAAGCTTAATGAACTTTAGAAATTAAAACTTCTACATTCGATGTCGAAACCTATCAAATCACGTCCGGTTGACCTCAAATTTTGCAAACAAATCACATTTGACATTACAGACCTACTCCAACTTCCGAAATTGGAATTTGATCCCGATATAAAAAAATCCACTTCCGATCAAATTTCTAAAAATCTTTCAAATTTCTAACTTTCGCCAATTGACCGCAAAATGACCTACGGACCTTCGAATCCACTTTCGGACGCTCTTCTAATACCAGAATCACCATACAGAGCTATTCCCAGACTCCGAATCCCAAACGGACATCGATAACATTGAAATGCACTGCAACCCAAATTTATGAAATTTTTCCAAAATGCCAACTTTCATAATAGGCGCCGAAACGCTTACGGGTCATCCAAAACCCGATCCGGATATACGCCCAAGTCCAAAATCATTATACGAACCTGTTGGAACCTTCAAATCACAATTCCGAGGTTGTTTACTCAAAAATCAAATTTTAGTCAATTCTTTCAACTTAAAGCTTCCGAAATGAGAATTTTCTTTCCAAATCAACTCCGAACTTCCCGAAATTCAACTCCGACCATGCATGCAAATCATAATGCCTTAAGTGAAGCTACTCATAGCCTCAAACTGCCGAACAAAGCGCTATAGCTCAAATGGATCGGTCGGATCGTTACATTGGGAGCCATTTTGCCAAAAATATATAAATCTAACTAATATGTACAAATATATTCTCTTTTTTTTTTTGAATATTTCATAATCAAAATCGCTCGATAATGCTATTTGTTATGACTTGACACTCAAACAATTTATTTCATTTACATTTTAATAACAGATAGGTGTATTCCAATGTTGTTTAGATGGGTAGAAGAGAAGAAATTGGAAAATGGTGGATAGGAAAAAATTTGTTATTTATGATATTTCGAGAAGAAAAAGAAATGGTAAAGAAAAAAGAAAGAAAAGAACAAGAAAAATAAAAACTGTTTTATTCTTAGAATAGGCCTAGCGACATTCCTAGCACTACCAAAAAGATACAAGCAGATATAATTATCTTTATTTATGAGTGAAAGAACTATTTTTCTCCTTGCGTGCACAACACTAATCGTATAACTAATAGACACGTTGCTCGCCGAATATTTTAACTGTAACGACTCGACCGGTAGTTTTGCTTTCTAGAACCCTGTTCCTCTAAATAAGACTTTCTATACTTGCTTTTACTGATTTATGACTTGTGGGGATGGTTAGTTCGGGATTTGGAAGAGTTCGGGTTGAAATTGGAACACTTGGTTCCTTAAGGTTGGCTTAAAAGGCCAAATTTGACTTCGATCAATATTTTTAGTAAACAATATTAGAATTGAGATTTGATGATTCCAATAGGTTCATATAATGATTTCAGACTTGGGCGTATGTTCGGATCGGGTTTTTGATGACCCAGAAGTGTTGTGGCACCAAATAGTGAAAGTTGGTTCTTGAAGGTTTTATGGTTCTTTAAAATTAGTTTCCAGCGGGTTTTGGTGTTATAGAGGTCCAAACCGAATTTCGAGATCGAAAATAGTTTCGTAATGTCATTTAAGACTTGCACACAAAATTTGGTATCATTCCAAGTAGTCTAAGTATGATTCGGCGCGTTCGGAGCGATTAGGAAACTTGAAGTTCAAAGTTTGATTCAATTTGATTTTGGTGTATGATTCTTGGTTTTGTAATTGTTTTACGTGTTTCGAGAGTTTAAGCAGGTCCATATTATAATTACAGACTTTCTGGTGTGGTTGGACGAGATCCTGAGGGCCTCGGGTGCGGTTCGGACCAACCGGAGCAAAGTTGAAAAACACCAGATTTCTGCTTCTGGTTTCCTTCTTCGCGAACGCGGATGGACCCTTGCGTTCACGATGAAGGATTTGGGGGAGTGGCTTTTTGCCCTTCGCATTCGCATAAGAAGGGCCGCGTTCGTGGAGGCCTGGCCCTTTGACCTTTACGTTCGCATTTTGAAAGGTCGCGCTTGCGTAGAATCCTGAGCATAGGCCTAGGACACCCAGTTGCCTTACACGTTCTCCTTCTGGGCCTTGCGTTCGTGGTGGGTAGGCGACCCGGTGCTTCACGTTCACGTGGGTATTCTCGCGATCGCGTAGAGACCTTTTTTTGGATCCTCTAGTTTAGCATATCGCGATCGCGAGGGCTTGGTCGCACTCACGTATAAGGACCCCTAGGCCGAATCATCTTTTAAAAAACGGGACTTAGGTTATTTTGGCTCATTTTCTTCCATCGTTGGGCGATTTGAGAGCTTTTAAGGGGGTATTTCGACCTAGGCTTGTGAGGTGAGTAATTTCTACTTAATGTGAGTTTAATACATAGATTATGGGTAGATTTCAATATGAAAATTTTGTGGAAATCATGGGTTTAGATGAAAAACCTAGGTTTAATAAAATTGAGATTTTACCACAAAAATGATTATAGAACTTAGTGAAAATTATATATTTATGTTCCTAAGGTTATGGGTAATAATTTTCTTCAAACATTTTCGGAATCCGGGCACGTGGGCTCGGGGGTGAATTATAGGAACCTTACATTTAGGGTTGGGTAATCACTTAAATAGTTAGAATATAAACTTTTGAACATATATTGATTAGTTTTTACACTATTTGAATAGTTTTGGATTGTTCAGCTCCGATTTGAGGGTTTTGTTAGATCTGATTTTAATGATGCAAATAATATATCTATGCAGGATAACAATTCAAAGATTGAAGGAATCAATTAGAGAAGATCAAGGAATCAAGAAAGTTACTACGAGATGGAAGAAATCAATCACGAAGCTTAAGGAAAGAAATCAATCAACAAATCAATGGACAGTTACGATGGAAGGAATCAATCAAGCCTAAACTTAAGGCATCAATCAAGTCCAGTACAGTCAATCTGGAAGATTGAAGCAGAAAAGAAGCATCAAAGATTTTGTGAGATGATTAATCAAACTACTATTTTCGGAATGACCAACAATCAAGGAGTAAACCCGCGTCATCAAGATCTGTAGAAGGAAAGCTAGCAATGCCCTCTCATCAAGGAAGAGCAACAACAAATAACCTTATTCTTGGAAAGAATCAATCTCTTTCCAAGAATCAAATCTCTTGGATTGTCAAATCTCTTCAACAAACGGCCTTCACCAAAGTATTTATACTCACCATCAAGCCTTAGACAATTATACTTTGATCGAACCAAACACCATCTATTTGTTCTACTACAAACAAACATTGTAGCTCTCTAAGACCTGCTGTGTAACAAGTTAGAGAAAAAAGAGAGAACAACACTGGTGAGACATTGTATCAATAGAGACGAGTGATATGTAAACTGAGCTATCACATCATTTACATTGTACTCGAAGAAATGCATTTACTAAAGAGAACTCCCTTGCAACCCAAGGGGGCTGGACTAAGATTCACATTGAATCCGAACCAGTATAAAAATCTCAGTGTCTTTAATTCCTGCATTTATTTTCAGCATCTTATATTCTGTTATTACAACTCTTAGTTTATTGCATCTGGTCAACTAATTGAAAAACCAGTCAACTAACAGAGATTAAGTTTAAAAATATACAATTTACCCCCTCTTGTACTTTCAATTAGTATCAGAGCAAGGCTCATATTTTTCTTTTGCTTAATAGCTTATGAGAAAAGATCATGGCAAATCAAGTTATCATAGGAGCTCTCTTCCGGGAAGGAACTTCACAAGTTAGGCCACCATACTTCAATCGAAAACATTTCTCTCACTGGAAAGTGTGTATGGAGATCTATGCCAAGACATATGATGTTAAAGTTTGGAGAGTCATAAAAAAGGGGAACTATCCCCTGCCAACTGCTACTCCATCACTTGCTGATCCTGAAGATATAGATTCATTTACAAAAGAGCAAATGGAAGTGGTACAAGTTAACAATAAAGCGAGAAACCTACTTTATAATTCCATAAGTGGTGAAGAGTATGAGAAATCTCTAGCTGTGACACAGTCAAAGAAATATGGGACAAGCTTGAGGTTACATACGAAGGAACCAACAAAGTATAGGAAACACATACCAACATGTTGGTTCATGATTACGAACTCTTTTCAATGAAATAAGGATAGTCTATTGAAGAGATGTTTACCAGATTCAGCAAAATAATTTAGCGATCTAAAAGCATTTGGCAAACCATATACGAGTGGCTATCAAGTCAGAAAGATTCTTAGAAGTTTACCAACCACTTGGCAAACTAAAATAGTCACACTTGAATCACAGGATCTGAATAAATTATCCTATGATGAACTTTGTGGAGAACTCATAACCTTCAAGAAAACGCATCTCAAGAAAACAAACCAAGAAGAAAAGAAGAAAATAGTTGCATTCAAGGCCACAACTGAGATAACTGAGAATGATATAAATGATGATCCTGAAGCTCTTAAATAAGAAATTGCTATGATGCCAAGAAACATGGATGGCTTAATGAGAAGATTCAGGAACACGAGAATAGAAAGGATTCCACATAGGTGAACTAGGCAATACAACGAACAAGATAAGAATGATAGAAAATGCTCTGAGTGTGGAAGATTTTGACATATTCAAGCTGAATGTCCAGATCTAAAAAGAAAAATCTCCAGAGGTTTCAACAAAAACAAATCATTTGGAAGCTAGAGTGATGAAGACAGTTCAGAACACAAAGAAGTAGCAAATCTTTACTTCATGACAATTCTAGAAAATGATATGAACAAACTTTCAGGATGCTGGACAAACGAGGACATTTCAGACGATGAATGCAGAGAAACAAGGAAAACTCCTTCATGGCTCGAGGTGAAACAAGCGAGGTTAAGATCTTATAATTGTGAAAGATGTAATAAATTGCAGGATATTCTTGATCTCACTTTGAAAGAGTCTCAAAAAAATGATGGATGAACTAAAGAGCTCCCAAACGCACACGCAAGTATACGTGGTCGACAAGTAATATAATGATATGTTGAGTGTCGAACCCACATAGACTTGTATAAACTACTCACTAAATCACTAAAATTGTTATTCAATCCAGCTAAAATCAAAGTCCACTAATATGATTATGCTATGCTACGATTCTAAATAATAACTAAATTATCAAGCAACGAGTTGATTGTTGTGTATTCAGTAGAGACAAGTATTCCAGGGTTGTGATCGATTCACCATTCATATTGTGTTCTAATTAACTCCCCCTTCATATAATTCACTCATAGTTGCTAATTAATCGATAAATGCTCTCATAGCCTTCTCCCAAAGTACTACTCACCTATTCTCAATAGATTAATGCCTATATTCCTATGAAATCAATCTATTAAGAATGCATTAAGATTACGATATTTAATTAGGCACGGTGACTAGGTATATTCCTATCCTAAATATAAATTCGCTCCCTCTAAGGGTTAAGATCATTCTCTTTTCAATTCTTCTCTAATCTAAACACGGCTTTCCCAAACATAGCATAGATAGTGAATAGAACCTAACTGCTGGCCAGACAATTAAGCAATTAAACACAAAATTGAAGAAACAACCATATATTGGTGAATTATAATCAAGGTCAAGCTAATATCAAACAACAATATTCATGGCTAAATCACAATCCCAGAACAACGGGGGTTTAGCCACTCATGATGTAATCAAACAATTGCATAAGTGTTGAATCAATTGGAAATACTAGAAAAAAGATGAAGAAAACTGAGAATTCTCCGCTTCCTCATGACCCCGTGTGTATTTTTCCTCCAAAGTGGCGTCTCCCCTTCAAAAATAGGTTTAGTCTTGCTTTTATACGTGTTGGGTAGGTCTAGGGCTGAAATAACCTTGTCCCGAGCGAAATTGGAGAAAATTCACGTCACTGGCGCCCAGCTCGATGCCAGGCGCCCACCAGGGCACTGCCCAATTTGCCAACACTGTTTTCAGTGCCACAGGTGGCGCCAGGCGTTGCCTGTGGCGCCCAAATGGCATTTTTCCTGATTTTGTTCGTTTTAGCTCAAATATTGCGCGTTTTGCCCCAATTGCTCTCGAATCATTCCTACAAGTAAAAACACTTCAAATTAATATAAGTGATAGTATTTAACATCCCAAATTCACGAAACAAGAGTAAAATATGAGGCGATATACATAGAAATATATATACTTTAAGCTAAACATCAACACCCCACACTTAGACTCTTGCTCGTCCTCGAGCAATGGGATAATCTAATAAACCCACAACTACGTACAAAGTTCAACCATAGAGGAACACCTTAACTTTTAACCACACATTATACCCTTGACTACGACCAATACCGGCACACAAGCATGAACCCACAAAATTTCACATTCTTCCCGTTTAAGCATACCCAAGTATAATATTTCAATTCAATAAATTCCAACAACCTATTTGTCACCACCCAACCTCAAAAGTTGACTTGCAACCACTAAGAACCCTCAATTCATGCACTTACCCAACAAGAAAGTTTACAACATTACCCATCACTCATGAGATCATGTGCCCTCACCAACAAACAAAAGAGTGAATATAGACTAGTCAACACATTCAAATATGCTTTTGAACATAATTTAAGGACATCACACAATTGAACCAACTTCACTCACTCTCACATCCGTGATCGTACCATAAGCTTGCCCGTAGTGTATATCTCTACTAATTTAAGCTAGCCAAATCTAGGATCAATTAGGACTTTAAGGTTGTAATGTAGGCTAAGGGACGGGTATGATACATTTAGAAATAGTGGCTACCTCCTTAGCACTTTAATACACTATATTTACAATTCAAGCACATATTCTCCTCAACCAAATCACGTGCCATATACAACATACCCCTCTTTTCAATTAAGCACTTCTATATTTTCACTAGCACAAATCAATAAGAATTGGAGGTGTTTATTTGTCTACATACTTTCACTATCATTTTTCTTTTATTTCAATTTTTCTTTTCCTTTTCTCCTCTTTTTTTTTCTTTTCTTCACACACTCTATACATTAAAGTTCCTCGGCTAGTGACCTTTGATTTCAACTTTAGTGCACCAATGGGCCCTTCCATGGTCCCACTCAGAAGATACTCCCCAATCTCTAACCTAACTTCTTTTAGTGACTAAGTGCCTTAGGAGGAGAAGGTTCAATCAATATCAAATTAAGAACAAAATGGGGGTATGGCTTGTAATGTGGGTGCCAAAAGAAAGGTCTATAGGCTCAAAAGGGCTAGCAATGGAAACTTTTATTTTTATATGACAAGCACATCCATGATCAAGCAAGAAAATTCCTACGTCATCTTCTAGATTAGCACAAATTACAATTTCACTTCAATTAACATACGGGGCAAGTTCTAGACTACACATGATAGCACAGAAAATCACAATTTCTCACACACACGTTGCACATGACTCAATCAAGACAGTTCTGTTCAACTCTCAAGTCAAGCAAGCACACATAATTGAGAAATTTAAGCAATATTGCACTATGTGGCATACGAGTCAAACAACTGAAAAAGGGCATCACAAAATAGGCTATTTACTTTACTTAGGCTTCACAATTTAAACCAAATACACGGGAAAATAGAATGCATGTCATAGCCTTATGTGCCAGCATCAACCATGTCAATGAGTATCTTAGAGAGACTTATATTCTTCCTAAACTACTCCTAAAAAAAATATAAAGTACCCGGTTCGAGCTACACCTTTGGAAAAGAACCGGCGCCCAAAGAAAAACCAAGGGATACTGCCTAACTATCCTAAAAAATGAAAAATCTTTTTGGTGTTTTTAATCGGACTTTTTCCCTCAAGAAAATTGTCCAAAAGATCCATCGTCGGGAAAAATCTGAACTTTTTCTAATTTTTTTCAATTTTCATTTTTATTTATTCATTTAAATAGTCCTCGATGCATGATCATAGAGAAAAATATTAAAACAAGGGTGAGAAATACTCCCTGAGGCCCTCTCAGGCCTAGCTCGGATATGATCCTCAATATTAAGGGTCGGGACGAACCCACACTTAGGCTCAAACATGCTCCTCAGCTTCAACTTTGGGTACTCAGACATCCCCTACTCTGCAAAATAAAAATAACACAAAACTTGGCACTAAAAAAATAATCAATAAATAAACGATATATAGGTTGGGTTGCCTCCCAACAAGCGCCTTATTTATAGTCGCGACACAACTCTGCTACTCTACTCAGGTTGGGCGCTTTCTCTTCTTCTTTCTCCCATGAAGTCTAGCCTTTTTGCACGCTCTTGGAAGGTCTCCCCTTTCATCTCTGGCTCTTTTCTCAATCATCTTTACCCGCCCAGCTGGAAACACCACCTCCTCTAACTCAGTTGTCCCATCTGGATCACTATAATTCACATGCAGACTCTGCTCTATTCCCTTCAATTCGACCACAGTAATCATGCACTAGTCCTCATAATGTTTAGGGAGCTTAAGTGCTTTGTACACATTAAAAGTGACCTCCTCATCATCAACTCTCATTTTTAACTTCCCTGCCCTCACATCAATAATTGCTCCATAGGTAGCTAAGAATGGTCGCCCCAAAATAATGGACACTTCCTCATCTGCCTCGTAATCAAGAACAATAAAATCAGCAGGAAGAATAAACTTTCCCACTCGAACTAACACATCCTCAATAATTCCTTTTGGCATGACTAGTGACCTATCTGCTAACTGTAAAGTGATTGTAGTAGGTCTAAGCACCCCCAATCCGAGTTGCTTAAACAAAGAGGATGGCATCAAATTTATACTAGCCCCTAAATTACACAGGTCTCTACCAACTTCTTATTTTCCAAGAGACAAAGGAATTGTGAAACTCCCAGGATCCTTCAACTTAGGAGGAAGTTTACTCTAAACTCTGGCACTGCACTCTTCAGTAAGTGCAACTGTTTCGAACTCTGCATGTCTTCGTTTGTTTGCCACAATATCTCTGAGATACCTTGCATACTTAGGCACTTCCTGCAAAATTTCCACCAAAGGCAAATTCACACTCACTTGGCTCAAAATATCTAGGAATTTCTTGTACTTAACATCATCGTTTTGCTTCTACAGTGTTTGTGGAAACGGAGGTGGTGGCCTCGTCTCAATTACTGGCTCGGGTCCTTTGTCATCTTTCTCATTCCCCTCAACTGGCTTGGGAACTAATTCTCCTTCAGGATGAGCTGTATTCTTCTTTTTCTTTGGAGTTTCTTCTAATGCTCTTCCATTTCTCAAGGTAACCGCATTGACTTGAGCTTTAGGATTGGGCTCTGTATCACTAGGAAGAGCCTCTATTGGTCTGGTATTTTGGGCTCAGGCAAGTTGGCACACGTGGTGCTCCAAATTTCTCAGTGCTGCGGCTTGAGCCTGCTGATCAGCCATTATTTTCTAATTGAAAGTTTGTTGATCTGCTATTAATTTTTGATTGAGGGCTTACTGGTCAGCCATCAATTTCTTCATCATCTCCTCAAGGCTAGCTTGTTGTTCAGCCTGAGGTGGTCTGGATTGTTGTTGAGGTGCTTAAGGCCGGTATTGATTCTGATTGCCTTGATTTCCACCCCAAGAGAAGTTTGGGTGATTCCTCCAGTTGGGATTGTAGGTGTCCCCATACTGATTTGTTTGGCCTCGATTTGCATTACCCACAAAATATACAGACTCTGGATTTGCTGGGTATAGATTGCTCATGTGACCCTCTCCACATACTTCACAAAATATTTGAACTTGTTGCACTAGCTGGGCTTGTTGCTTGTTAATGATCATGGTCATCTGATTGACTTGGTTGGTCAGCATAGAGACCTGTGCTGACAATGCTGAGATAACATCTAATTCAAGAACCCCTGGTGATTTTTGTACCATGTTCCTACCCATCTCTCCTTGACAATCCGGATTGCTTTTGGAGAATTTGTTCAATAATGCATAAATTTCATCGAAGCTTTTCTCCAATACTTGACCTCCAACTGCAACATCGACTACAATTTTTGTTTGGGGATGGAGCCCTTCTATGAAAGTGTGAGATAACACTTCATTCGTCTGATTGATGAGGACAGTCTCTGAGTAGCCCCTTGAACCTTTCCCAAGCTGAGTATAAAGATTCCCCTGCTTTCTGTTTGAAGGCAACTATCACACTTCTGATCTTTGCAGTTTTGCCTGAAGGGAAGAACCTTGCCAGAAATTTTCTTGCCAAATCGTTCCATGATGTAATGGAATTAGCTGGTTCTGCCTTTAGTCATCGCTTAGCTTCGTCCAATAGAGAGAATGGAAAAAGTGTGAGCCTCACATAATCTGGAGTGACCCCGTTAGTGATATAAGTATCACTAATCTCCAAGAAGTTCAGAATATGCTGCTGTGGATCCTCGTGTGGAAGACCCATAAAGTGCCCGTTTGCATGAAGTAGCTGGATCATGCTCAGTTTCAACTCAAAGTGCCCAGTGATTCTGGGATTCACTATGCTGGAGGTACCATTAGCAATACTGGGCATTTCTACCTCCTAAACAGCCATATGTTGCTCCTCTGCCATGTTCACATGAAATTGAATGAGTGCTTGAATATTGTTTGTATCCCTTGCTTCCCTCAACCTCCTGTGAAATGTTTTCTCAGGTTCGGGGTCAAAGCCATTGAGTCTGTCCTGGCTTCTAACCCTACGCATTCAATCAATGTTTCTCAGATTAGAGCAACAATCAAGTAACATTAGACTAGACGAAATAAACAATTAAAGCAAAAACTAGAAAGTAGTTTATATTCAAGTCCCCGGCAACGGCACCAAAAACTTGTTGCTCCCAAACGCACATGCAAGTATACATGGCCGACAAGTAATATAATGATAAGTTGAGTGTCGAACCCACAGATACTTGTATAAACTACTCACTAAATCACTAAAATTGTTATTCAATCTAGCTAAAATCAAAGTCCACTAATATGATTATGTTATACTACGATTCTCAATAATAACTAAATTATCAAATAATGAGTTAATTGTTATGTATTCAGTAGAGACAAGTACTCCAGAGTTGTGATCGATTCACCATTCATATTGTGTTCTAATTAACTCTCCCTTTCATATAATTCACTCATGGTTGCTAATTAATCGATAAATGCTCTCATAGCCTTCTCCCGAAGTACTGCTCACATATTCTCAATAGATTAACGCCTATATTCCTATGAAATCAATCTATTAAGAACACATTAAGATTACGATATTTAATTAATCATGGTGACTAGGTATATTCCTATCCTAACCACAAATCCGCTCCCCATAAGGGTTAAGATCATGCTCTCTTCAATTCTTCTCTAATCTAAAAATGTCTTTCCCAAGCATAGCATAGATAGTGAATAGAACCTAACTGTTGGCCAGACAATTAATTAGTTAAACATAGAACTAAAGATTGGTGAATTATAATCAAGGTCAAGCTAATATCAAACAACAATATTCATGGCTAAATCACAATCCCAGAACAATGGTGTTTAGCCACTCATGATGTAATCAAACAATTGCATATGTGTTGAATCAATTGGAAATACTAGAAAAAGATGAAGAAAACTAAGAATTCTCCGCTTCATCACGATCCCGTGTGTATTTTTCCTCCAAATTGGCGTCTCCCTTTCAAAAATAGGTTTAGTTTTGCTTTTATACGTGTTGGGTAGGTCTAGGGCCGAAATAACCTTGTCTCGGGCGAAATTAGAGAAAATTCACGTTACTGGCGCCCAACCCAGCGCCAGGTGCCCACCAGGGCGCTGCCCAATTTGCCAACATTGTTTTCAGCGCCACAAGTGGCGCCAGGCGCTGCTTGTGGTGCCCAAATGGCATTTTTCATGGTTTTGTTCGTTTTAGCTCAAATCTTGTGCGTTTCGCCCCCAATTGCTCTCGAATCATTCCTACAAGTAAAAACACTTCAAATTAACATAAATTATAGAATTTAACATCCCAAATTCATGAAACAAGAGTAAAATATGAGGCGATATACATAGAAATATATATACTTTAAGCTAAATATCAGAGACTCAACAAAGAAGTAAAAGACTGGAAACTCAAACATGAAGTATGTGAAATCGAAAAAGAAGTACTTCAAGAAGAGTTTGAGGAATTGCAAATTCAACACAATGGCATGCACAAATCCATCAATCACAGTTCAATCAGGTCAAACCAGACGACTTACAAGTCAACTGGAAAAGGACCAGCCAGAATTAAGTCGACTAGTACTAACACTACTAAAAGACCCAAAAATGGGTCAGAAATTACATGTCACTACTGCAATAAAAGTGGACATAAATATTCTTATTGTCATTTTCGTAAGTCTAATGTTTCAGGATGGATTTGGAAACCCAAAAATGATCCTGAACCTAGTAACACTAACTAACCAGGACCCAAGCAAGCTTGGGTACCTAAAAGAAAGTGATCACTATGATTTGCAGGAACACCACCAAAGAAATCTCAAAGGAAAATGGTACTTAGACAGTGCATGTTCCAGCCACAAGACAGGTGATAAAAACTTATTCAAAGAAGTTACAAAAATAGATGGAGGAAGCGTTAAGTTTGGCAATGATTCAAAAGGAAAAATAATCGGTATCAGAACGATTCCTTTCAATAACAACTGTGATATCACTGAGGTTTATCTAGTCGATGGGATTAACTACAACCTTCTGAGCATAAGTCAGCTATGCGATTCAGGATATGAGGTAAAGTTTAAGAAAATAGGATGTGCTATTGAATATGAGATAGGTAAAACAATCCTTCCAGGTTGAAAGAGAAAAAGGGTATCTGATTACAACAATACAAAGTGATCATGGAGGAGAAATTGAAAGTAGAGCATTCGAAGACTTCTGCAACGATCAAGGATATACTCATAATTTCTCTGCACCAAGATCACCTCAATAGAATGGTGTTGTAGAACGGAAAAATAGAACACTACAAGATATGGCAAGAACGATGCTACTAGATCATTCTCTACCAAACCATTTCTGAGCAGAAGGAGTAAGTACTGCATGTTACATTCTCAACTATTGTCTCATAAGGCCAATTCTGAAGAAAACCCTTATGAACTGTGGAAAAGTAAACGTCCTAATATTAGCTACTTTCATCCCTTTGGAAGTAAGTGTTTCATTCACAATAATAGCAAGGACAATCTTGGAAAATTTGATCCAAGTGATGAAGGTATTTTTCTGGGTTACTCATTAAATAGTAGATCTTTTAGAGTATACATCAAACGCACGATGTGTGTGGAAGAATTTGTGCATATTATATTTGATGAAAATAGCCCCTTGGTCGATAAAGGTATTATTGCAGGTGATGAAGATCAAACTCAAGAAAATCAGTAGACAAGCAAAACACAAAAGTCGACTAATGGATCCGATGCCGTGTTAGAATCAACAAATCAAACCAGGAATAATCCACCAGAACCACCGAAGGAGTCGACTACTCATACAGCTCGTCCGAACGAATGGAAAAATGAACCTGAATATCCCCAAAAATTCATCATAGGAGATCCGAATGAAGGAATGAAAACCAGGGGAGCTCTCAAGAAGAAAGCAAACATAGCTCTAATCTCTCAAATTGAGCCAAAGAAAATAGAGGAAGCTCTTAAAGACTCAAGTTGGATGAAAGCGATGCAGGATGAGTTAGATCAATTTGACAAAAACCAAGTATGGAACTGATACCCAAACCTGAAAACGTTCCTCTGATAGGGACAAAGTGCGTCTTCAGAAATAAGCTAAATGAGGATGGAAAGGTTGTAAGAAACAAAGCCAGACTAGTTGCTCAAGGATATTCACAACAAGAAGGAGTCGACTATGACGAAACTTTTTCCCCAGTAGCTCGACTAGAATCTATTCGCATTATGTTGGCATATATATCTTTTAAAGGATTCAAGTTATTTCAGATGGATGTTAAAAGTGCCTTCTTAAATGGTTTCATTGAAGAGGAACTATACGTGAGACAACCCCCTGGGTTTGTAGACTCAGAGTTTCCATATCATGTGTATAAGCTAACTAAAGCACTGTACAGACTGAAGCAAGCTCCAAAAGCATGTTACGAAATATTAAGCTATTTTCTTATTAATCATGGATTTACAAGAGGTAAAGTAGATACTACTCTGTTTATTAAGAGATCATCAGAAGGTAATCTCATTATTCAAATTTATGTTGATGATAATATATTTGGTAGTACTATTCCTCTTATGTGCAAGGAATTTTCAAATCTTAGGCAAAGTGAGTTCGGACCCTTTTGATTGACCTGTGCATTAAAAAGTTAAGAAATTATGTTTTCCAGAAAAGTGTGTTTCTGCGGTCCATTATGTGGTCGCATAATAGATATGCAGACTGTATAGTCGCCGTAGATTCAGAAAATGTGATGGTTAATTTGAGGTCAACTATGCGGCCAATTATGCGATCACATAATCAATATGCGGGCCGCATAGTCATCGCATAATCCCCTTGGAATTTTTGTGAGAAGCAGTTTTGTGGTGCATTATGTGACCACAGAGCAGGTATGCGGACCGCATTACTGTCGCATACCCAGACAGTTTGTTTAGGTTTTTGGACCATTTTTGCGGTCTATTTCGCGGGCCGCATGTCCATTATGCGATCGCAGATTTCGTCGGGGTTCCTATTTTCTAAATTTTAGAACCCGACCCCCTCCCATTAAAACACCCATTACACCTCTTTTATGTTATTTTTACTGCAAATAGAGTGAGAGAGGAAGTTCTAGAGAGAGAGGGTGATCTTCAACAATTCCCCACTCAATCCTTACCTAAGCCCTTGAAGGTTATCAAGTAAAGCTGCTAGACCTTCACCCCAAGAGGTAAGAACTTGAGCCCTAACTTTTGGTTTCGAAATTCACACTAGAAGGAGTAATTAGCTTGGGGGTTCATGGGTATAAGAATGGATTTCTAGCATGCATAAAAGATAATAGTGTGTTGAGAGGTTGTGAACTAAAAATGATAGAAATTGGGGTGTAAAATGATAGAAATCTCTCACAAAAGGGTCCTAAAATAACAGTGCACATTAAGTGCTTGGTAATTTAATTAAATGAGCTAGAATCTTAATCATGTCTCTAATTTTGGATTCGATATGTAAATTTCATAAAATAGATTGAAGTTGCTAAGAGTCCCGGAATTTTATAAGAATTTAAGGAAAGCTCTATTGAGGTATGTATGGCTAAACCCCCCTCCTATTAGAAATCGAGATCCGTTGGTATGCGTATGTGCAAATGTGGTAAGACTGAAAAACCTGATTAATGTATTGATTGATATTTTACATGAATTGGTTTTGAAATTGCATGTGTAAACATGAAAGGTGTGCCTCAATGCGTGCAAAGTACTATCCTAGATATTTGAAGATGTGCAAAGAATATGAACCATGTTTTGAAATTGCCTAGACTTTACGTCAAGACTTAAAACTAAGATTATCATGCTAATTATGTGAAATGTTACCTATGGTTGCAAATTGAATTGCTTCTGTATGTGCCTATGATCATAAATTGCAAGGTTGACATTGAAAGTGGAAATGATGTGATAATTGTGTCCCTAAGTGCCAATGAATTGATATGATATATGTGAAATAAAGATTCAAATGAGATGTTTAATGAGAAAGGAACAATGCCTAGGTAAGGCAGTCTAGACGATCGGGCCGTGATCGGACACCATGCCGCACAAATGGTGGTAATGTGATGATATTGAATTCCGGAAAAGGGAAATGAAATGGTGATTGAGGTATATGTCTCAAATGAGGCAACCTAGTTGACCGGACTCTGCTCAAGATAGCGGTGGTATTGAGAATAATGATGAATATATGAAACAAATGCCCCAAACTAAAGTTATGGAAATCATGTGAAAGTTGTATGATTCTTTATTTGATAATGTGGTGTTCTGTTAAAGTTGTCATCATCTCTTTTGATTTCCTTAAATTCTTGTATGATAGTTCTTTCTAATAGGATGGTGTTTAGTTATACATACTAGTACTATTCCATGGTACTAACGTCCCTTTTGTCGGGTGCGCTACATTTTTAACAGAATGTAGGTGGCTCCATAGCGGACAGTGCTGATCGCGCGTAGCGGAGTATCCTCCTCTCATAGTCTTGCTGAGCCCTTTTTTCTTCAAGGGGTTATGTTGAACATTTTTTGTTGTAGATTTCCACTTTTGAGGTATAGCCGGGGCCTTGTTGCCGGCGTTATCATTCTTGTCTTTTGTATCCTTAGAGGCTCCGTAGACGTTAGTGTGGGTTATGTACGGGTGTTGAATGGGTCTATGAACTAGGTTGTAATCTTAAACTCTTGTTTCTCTAAATTGTAACTGTATGGAAATCTTGGAACTTAACTACGGTTTAAGATTGTGACATAAGATGAACTAACAATGTTGAACGTACAACCTTTCCTATTGTCTAAATAAGTGAAAGCCCAGTTTCCTTAACCATATTGAGTTGGGTAGAAAGTGTTTGATAAGGCTTGCTCAGTCAGGTTCACTCGATTGAGCACCGATCGCGCCTCCCGAGGTTGGGGCATGACAAACTTGGTATCAGAGCCTAAGGTTTTAAAGTGTCCTAGGATGTCTCGGAGCCGTATCTAGTAGAGTCCTTCTTATAGGTGTGTAGTCGACCACATCTATAAGTTGGAGGATACTTGGGCATTTAGGAATAACACCCTTCTTTGATATTCTGGATCATGCAGTTAAACTTGTTATGAAACTATTCCCCCTCTAATTAGTGCATTATTCTATCTTTCAGTAAATTGCACCTAAGAAGAAAGCGAGAATTGGCCAAGGAGCCAATGCCACCTCAAGAATGGCTAATGAATCACTGCTTGATACCGCGGGTGATGGTAGTCGCCCTGATATCACCTTGTCTGGTTCTTCTATTCCAGAGTAGACTACCCCAGTTCTTACACCTGTGGAGGGTACCACTATCCCTCCCATTGATACTCCTGTTCCGCCTCCAGCCCCAGCTTTCGATTCTTTTATTTCTGATAGGGATCTTAGGAGAGATATTCAGATGTTGACCCAGCTAGTGGCCTCTCAGGCCTAGAGGTGAAATGTTGCGCCCAGTTCATCTAGCCAGCAAGGGGATTCCACCAGTTCTAAGGTGAATAGATTTCTTCAGTCAGACCCTCCAGTGTTTACGGGTGCCAATCCAGAAGAAGACCCTCTATATTTTATTGACGAGATGCACAATACCCTCAGGTTATGCATGCAACTGAGACTGAAGGAGTAAAGTTGGTTGCCTATCGTCTGAAAGGGGTGGACTATTCGCGGTTTGAGTTGTGGGAAGATTCCCGTAAGGAGGGGATCCCTCCGGCGAGGTGGAGCGAGTTTGTTGATACCTTTATAGATCATTTCCTACCTATCGAGACAAGGGCAACCCGTGTAGTAGAGTTTGAGAATTTGAAGCAAGGTAGCAAAAGTGTGTGGGAATACCACATGGAGTTTGCTCACCTATCTAAATATGCCATTCATATATTGCCCACAATGGAGGCCAGGGTGCGCTGATTTGTTCAGGGCCTTAATCCTTTGACTATTAATGGGGCTTCTACAAATGCCTTGAATTCTGACATGAATTATGGAAAGATGGTAGCATTTGCTCAGGCTACAGAGAACCATAATTTGAATAACAAAATAGAGAGAGGGTAACAGCAAGGCCCGATCTACGGGCATCATGGGAGAGTCACTCAGTGGGGGAAGATCAGCTTTCAAGGGAGGATCATCAGGGCCGTCCCAGTCTGTTGCACAATCTTCAGCCAGTGCATCGCCATTAGGGCCCAGCCAACAGCAACAATGGAGTCATTTCAGGCCCGATCAAGGCAACAAGGGATCCCACTAGCGGGGTTGGTCAGGAGAGAGGTCCCAGCAAAGGTCCCTGTACCCCAGGTGCGGGAAAATGCACTTAGGGATTTGCTACTCGGAGTTACCTATATGCTATGGATGTGGGATGAGGGGTCATATTCAGAGGCATTGTCGTGTATCGCTCCAGGGAGCGGGTAGGGGCACAACTCAGCCATCCAACCCAGTAGCTACTACATCTTCAGCCCCCTCTCCAGCTCGAGGTACCCCAACACTCGCAGGGGGTGGTGTGTAGAGTTTAGGAGGACCTAACCGGTTCTATGCTATGAGTGGTCTCCAGACTGTAGAGGCTTCTCTATATGTTGTTACAGGTATTCTGACTGTCCAATCTCATGATGTGTATGCACTTATTGACCCCGGTTCCACCTTGTCCTATGGTACCCCTTTTGTTGCTATGGAATTTGGGATAGAACCTGATCAGCTTCATGAGCCATTTTTGGTGTCTGCTCCGGTTGGTGAGTCTATTACGGTTGCTCGAGTTTATAAAGGTTGTGTTGTTATGGTACGGGGTAGGGATAGCACGGTCGATCTTACTGAATTAGGGATGGTCGATTTTGATGTAATAATGGGAATGAATTGGCTTTATTCATGATTTGCCAAACTTGATTGTCAAACTAGAACTATAAGGCTTGAATTTCTTAATGAGCCCGTTGTTGAATGGAAGGTGGATAATGTAGTGCCTAAAGGTCAGTTTATTTCTTTCCTTAAGGCCGCGAAGATGATCAAGAAGGGGTGTATCTATCATTTAGTCCGTGTTACGGATACCGATGCCGAGGCACCTAACCTTGAGTCTGTACTAGTTGTGAATGAATTTTTGGATGTTTTTCCAGATGAGCTCCCTAGAATTCCACCGGATAGGGAGATTGATTTTGGGATCGATGTGATGCCAGGCACGCAACCTATATCAATTCCACCTTACAGAATGGCACCGGCAGAATTGAAAGAGCTAAAGGAACAATTGAAGGATTTGCTAGAGAAGGGTTTCATCCGACCGAGTGTGTCACCGTGGGGTGCACCGGTCTTGTTTGTAAGGAAGAAAGATGGGTGCCTACAAATGTGTATTGATTACCGGCAACTCAACAAGTTCACAATAAAAAATAAGCATCCTCTACCAAGAATAGATGACTTGTTTGATCAGTTGCAAGGTGCTACGTGTTTCTCAAAAATTGACTTGCAGTCCGGGTATCACCAATTGAAGATAATGGTGCAGGATATTCCAAAAATAGCTTTCAGGATTCGTTATGGGCACTTTGAATTTCTGGTGATGTCTTTTGGGCTAACAAATGCCCCAACAGCTTTCATGGATCTTATGAATCGAGTCTTCAAGCCTTTTCTAGACTTCTTTGTGATAGTGTTCATTGACGATATTCTTGTGTATTGCCGAAGTCAAAAGGACCATGCTGACCATCTTAGGGCAGTTCTGCATACTCTTCAGCAACATCAATTGTATGCAAAATTTTCAAAATGTGAATTTTGGCTTGAATCTGTCGTGTTCTTGGGTCATGTAGTCTCCAAGGAAGAATTTATGGTTGATCCTCAAAAGATTGTAGCAGTGAAGAATTGGCCTAGACCTACCACTCCAATAGAGATTTGCAGTTTCTTAGGTTTGGCTGGGTACTACAGGAGATTTGTGGAGGGGTTTTCTACTTTTGCCTCTCCATTGACTAAATTGATGCAGAAAGTAGTTAAATTCCAATGGTCTGATGCTTGTGAAAGAAATTTCCAATAATTGAAATCAAGATTGACTACAACACCAGTATTAGCCATGTCAGAGAGTACAGAGGGATTTGTGGTGTATTGTGATGCTTCAATGATTGGACTTAGGTGTGTGTTAATGCAACATGGCAAGGTTATAACCTACACTTCTAGGCAACTCAAGAATCATGAAAAGAACTATCCAACCCATGACTTAGAGCTTGCAGTAGTGGTGTTTGCGCTAAAGATTTGGCGACATTATTTGTATGGGGTCCATGTGGATGTATTTACGGACCACAAGAGCCTTCAATATATTTTCAAGTAGAAGGAGCTGAATCTGAGACAGAGAAGATGGCTAGAGTTACTCAAGGACTATGACATGGATATTCTCTATCACCCGAGAAAGGCTAATGTTGTGGTGGATGCTCTTAGTCGAAAATCTATGGGAAGTGTGGCTCATTTGGGGGCATACCAAAGGCCGTTGGCCAAGGAGGTTCACCAGTTGGCTAGTTTGGGAGTTCGCCTTGCGTACTCTAATGAACGGGGAGTGATTATGCAGAATAGGGCTGAATCATCGCTTGTGGCTGAAGTAAAAGAGAAGCAATTCAACGACCCATTGTTAGCACAACTAAAAGATGGGATTCATAAGTACAAGACCACAGCTTTTTCCTTTGGCATGGATAATGGTACCCTACCAAGGCCGCCTATGTGTTCCGGATATTGACGGTCTTCGGGAAAGGATCATAGCAGAAGCTCACACTTCTAGGTATTCCGTGCACTCCGGTTCTACAAAAATGTATCATGATCTCAAGGAAGTTTATTGGCGGAACAACATGAAAAAGGATGTGGCAGACTTTGTGGCAAAATGTCCAAACATCAGAGGCCTGGTAGGTTGGCTTAAAGCATCGAAATTCCAATGTGGAAATGGGTGATTATCAACATGGATTTTGTGGTAGGATTACCGCGCGCTCCGCTCAAGTTCGACTCAATTTGGGTGATCGTTGATCGACTCACGAAATTAGCGCACTTCTTACCAGTTAAATCTACTGACACATCGGAATAGTATGCTCAGTTGTATATCAAAGAAATAGTCAGGTTGCATGACACTCTAGTCTCAATCATTTCAGATCAAGGGGCTCAGTTCACAACCAACGTTTGGAAGAAATTTCAGCAAGGTTTAGGCACGCAGGTAAATCTTAGCACAACTTTTCATCCTCAAACCGATGGGCAAGCAGAGCAGACTATTCAGACGCTTGAGGACATGTTGCGTGCTTGTACTCTTGATTTCAAAGGGAGCTGGGATGATTATTTGCCACTCATAGAATTTGCTTATAACAATAGCTTCCATACTAGTATCCAAATGGCACCGTTTGAAGCATTGTATGGTAGGAGATGTAGATCTCACATTGGGTGGTTCGAAGTTGGAGAAGCTGAATTGATAGGGCCAGACCTTGTGCATCAGGCTATGGAGAAAGTCAAGATTATCAAGGAAAGGTTGAAAACTGCTCAGAGTCGCCAAAAGTTGTATTCGGACATTCATCACAGAGAATTGGAATTCAAAGAAGATGATTGGGTATTTTTGAAGGTTTTCCCCATGAAGGGTATCATGCGGCTTGGAAGAAAGGAAAATTGAGTCCGAGGTATGTCAGACCGTACAAAATCATTTAGAGGATTGGTCAGGTGGCATACAAGCTCGAGTTGCCACTTGAAATGTCATTGGTACACCCAATCGTCCATGTGTCTATGTTGAAGAAGGTAGTAGGAGACCCGTCCACTATTGTGCCAGTTGAATATATTGAGGTTAATGAAGAACTGTCGTATGAAGAAGTTCCAGTTGCCATTCTTGACAGGCAAGTCCGGAGATTGAGAAATAAGGAAATTGCTCTGTAAAAGTATTATGGAAAAACCAGCAGGTTGAGGAAGCCACTTGGGAAGCCGAGGAAGAAATGAGAAAGAAATACCCACATTTGTTTGAATAGTCATGTAATAGCTTTTATGTATTTGGTTCCTATGATTTAATCAATGTAAAACTATCCCGTTTTGGTTATATGTTGCCTACGTGGCCATCGTTAGTGTTGTACAAGTTATATTATGTCTATGGAATGTGTATATGTTGTTAGGATATGTTTCTGGGGCTCTCTGACAGGTGGATAGGCCTAGATACAAAGGAAACTCTGGCGAAATTTTTGGAAATTTAGGGAGTTAGCCAAATTTGGGGCTGTTGATATGTTTCATGTTGTGAAAAGCTGAGGTTGCATAAACATTGCTAATGAATGAAACTTGATCCTTATTCTAGGACGAACGATCTTAAGTGGGGGAGGATGTAAGGCCCCGTGAAAAAAATAATTCTACTAAAAAAAATCTAAAGCTCGTAGTGCCAAATTAGGAATATGTGTTAGAATTTGTATTCAGACCCTTTGGATTGACCTGTGCATTAAAAAGTTAAGAAATTATATTTTCCAGAAAAATGTGTTTCTGTGGTCCATTATGCGGTGGCATAATAGATATGTGTACTACATAATCGCCGTAGAGTCAGACAATGTGATGCTTAATTTGAGGTCAACTATGCGGCCAATTATGTGATCGCATAATCAATATGCAGGCCACATAGTCATCGCATAATCCCCTTGGAATATTTGTGAGAAGAAGTTCTGCAGTGCATTATGCGATCGCAGAACAGGTATGCGGACTGCATTTCTATCGCACACCCAGACAATTTGTTCAGGTTTTGAGACCATTTTGCAGTCCATTTCGCGGGCTGCATGTCCATTATGCGATCACATATGCGATCGCATATTTCGTCGGGGCTCCTATTTTCTAAATTTTAAAACCTGGCCCCATCCCATTAAAAACACCCATTACATCTCTTTTATGTTATTTTTACTGCAAATAGAGTGACAGAGGAAGTTCTAGAGAGAGAGAGGGTGATCTTCAACGATTCCCCACTCAATCCTTATCTAAGCCCTTGAAGATTATTAAGTAAAGCTGCTAGACCTTCACCCCAAGAGGTAAGAACTTGATCCCTAACTTTTGGTTTCGAAATTCACACTAGAAGGAGTAATTAGCTTGGGGGTTCATGGGTATAAAAATGGATTTCTTGCATGCATAAAGGATAATAGGGTGTTGAGAGGTTGTGAACTAAAAAGGATAGCAATTGGGGTGTAAAATGATAGAAATCTCTCACAAAAGGGTCCTAAAATCATATTGCACACTAAGTGCTTGGTAATTTACTTAAATGAGCTAGAATCTTAATCATGTCTCTAATTCTGAATTCGATTTGTAAATTTCATGAAATATAATGAAGTTGCTAAGAGTCTCAGAATTTTGTAAGAATTTAAAGAAAGCTTTATTGAGGTATGTATGGCTAAAACCCCCTCCTATTAGAAATCGAGCTTCATTGGTATGCGTATGTGCAAATGTGGTAAGACTGAAAAACTTGATTAATGTATTGATTGATATTTTACATGAATTGGTTTTGAAATTGTATGTGTAAACATGAAAGGTGTGCCTCAATGTGTGCAAAGTACTATCCTAGATATTTGAAGATGTGCAAAGAATATGAACCATGTGTTGAAATTGCCTAGACTTCACGTCAAGACTTAAAACTGAGATTATCATGCTAATTATGTGAAATGTTACCTATGCTTGCAACTTTAATTGCTTTTCTATGTGCCTATGATCATAAATTGCTAGGTTGACATTGAAAGTGGAAATGATATGATAATTGTGGCCCGAAGTGTCAATGAATTGATATGATATATGTGAAGTAAAGATTTAAATGAGATGTTTAATGAGAAAGGAACTACGCCTAGGTAAGGCGGCCTAGCCGAGCGGGCCGTGATCGGACACCATACCGCACACATGGTGGTAATGTGCTGATATTGAATTTCGGAAAAGGGAAATGAAATGGTGATTGAGGTATATGTCTCAAATGAGGCAACCTAGCCGATTAGGTCGTGATCGGACTCCGCTCAAGATAGCGGTGGTATTGAGAACAATGATGAACATATGAAAGAAATGCCCCAAACTAAAGTTATGGAAATCATGTGAAAGTTGTATGATTCTTTATTTGATAATGTGGTATTCTGTTAAAGCTGTGATCGTCTCTTGTGATTTCCTTGAATTCTTGTATGATAGTTCTTTCTAATAGGATGATGTTTAGTTATACATACTAGTACTATTCCATGGTACTAATGTCCCTTTTTCCGGGGACGTTACATTGTTAAATGAATGTAGGTGGCTCCATAGCGGACAGTGCCAATCGCGCGTAGGGGAGTATCCTCCTCTCATAGTCTTGGTGAGTCCTTTTTCCTTCAAGGGCTTATGTTGAACATCTTTTGTTGTAGATTTCCACTTTTGAGGTATAGCCGAGGCCTTGTTGCCGGCGTTGTCATACTTGTCTTTTGTATCCTTAGAGGCTCCGTAGACGTTAGTGTGGGTGTTTGATGGGTCTATGAACTAGGTTGTAATCTTAAACTCTTTTTTCCCTAAATTGTAACTGTATGGAAATCTTGGAACTTAACTATGGTTTAAGGTTGTGACATAAGATGAACTAACAATGTTGAACGTACAACCTTTCCTATTGTCTAAATAAGCGAAAGCCTGGTTTTCTTAACCATATTGAGTTGGGCAGAAAGTATTTGATAAGGCTTGCTCAGTCAAGTTTACTCGATTGAGCACCGGTCGCGCCTCCCGAGGTTAGGGCCTGACAATTCTAGTGCTATATGTCTTTCATAAAATCCTATGCATCATTCTAGAGCAAAGCATATAGATATCAAGCATCATTTTATTAGAGATCATGTTCTTAAGGGAGACATAGAAATATCTTTTGTTGGAGCAACTGATCAATTAGCAGATATTTTCACTAAGCCATTATTAGAGGATAGATTTTGTACTTTGAAAATATTACTTGGTATTACTTGCTTGAATAATAATCTGTATGACCTATGTGTAATACAATTACTTTTGTAGGTTTAATAATTGTCTTTTACTCTTGCATTAATTACGCCTCCATTTTCCCTCTCTTTTCCTCATCTTTCACATCAGTTTCGCCGTTCAAAGTTGGAAAGTCAATCATCACGTCTATTTAATTGACGCCTTTTCCTTTTCTGTACTCAACTGTCAGAAGGTTCTCTTCTTAAGGCGGAGATCTCTTTTCAATCACTTTCATCCCTATCATCTAGAAAATCCTTCTCCAAAGCTCTGCTCAAACCACTATTCTTTAATGGCCAAATAACCTAAGAACCCATCCGCCTCCACCAGAAAAAGTAACCACTCCAAAGCAAAACCCCCTTCTATGACCCCGGAACAAGTAAACCTAGGGTCCGACCATTCTGAGGGTTTCTCTTCTTCACAGGGCAATTTGTCTGACCATTGTCAAATCTTAGGAGAAAAAGCCCTAGGAAAATGACCTATGGAAGACCCCCATGTTTCCTCTACTCCAAAGAAATCCAAGATAGATTTTTCTAGTTCTCTAGAATCTGACCTGAATTTCTAGGATTTTCCAAACAAGGATCTCTTCATTGCCTTGAAAGAAAAGCCCATTGCTCATGGAAGGGTAGTCGACCTTGATGACATGGAAGCCCTAAATTATAAGGTAAAAAATCATTTTGTTCATCAAGGATGGTCTATGTTCCTCTCTATTCCTCCGCCTAAGGTCTATGAACCCCTGGTAAAGATGTTTTATGCTAATTTTCACTCTAGTAAACCTGATAAGTTGGAATCCTTATTGTTAGGTAAGCGTATTGTTCTTGATTGTGCCATGTTTGATTCACTCTTTCAGTGTAAATGTTCTGGTTTTCCTATGCTTTTCAAAAATACCTAGCCCGATGATTTTGAAATTTCTTTTGAGCAAGATAAACGGTGTATTGCTGAGTGTTCCTCTGAATCACATTGTAGCAACTACTCTACTTCCCCGCACTGGTTCCTTTTCAACCTTCTCTCAAAGAGACACTTTCCTAGTGTACTTCCTTGTGACCAAACTCAAAGTCAAGTTATCCTCCTAGGTCATTAACTTCATGATTGAAAGTGCAGAAGATCCCACCAGTATACCTTATGGTATGGCCATCACTCACATCCTAGAAGCTCACCAAATTTCCCTGTCCGTTTATCCGTTTATCACTGTTTCCAAATCTTACAATTTCAGAGCCTTTGCAAGTATGGGATATGTGAGTGTGAAGGGCTCCTGGGTTAAGACGCACGAAAATGATGTAAAGCATGCTCCAATAGATCCCAAACCTAAACCCTCTGCCTCTCACCCCAGCCCCGGTGATCCTGATCTTAGTGAGAAGCTTCGTGCTATTGACATTCAACTCTCTGAAATCAAAAATCTCCTCTTAGACACTTAGTCAATTGTTGGTGACATTCATGCCATCTCCTAAGAAACAGGGTCTGATGTGTCCAAGATAAGAGTTGTCGTTCTCAGAGTAAGGGAGAACACTGTCAAGGCTTTCAGGGAGATTCATGATAGGTTGGATGGAGTGAGCATCTCAGCCAATGCTAGCTTTGAACAACTGAAGGAGGCCATCTGTAATACTCTTACTTATTTTCTGCGCCGTTAATGTGGTTGCTTAAGACAATTTTTTTGCTGTGCTGTTTTTGGGCTGTTCACTCAGCCGTTGGACAATTTCAGTTTTTATTTTGTTGTTTGTAGACTATAACTCTGCTGCATAATGCTATCTATTCTGTTTTAGTTCGTGGTTTGTTTTGTCTATTCCCTCTTTGCTGATGCCAAAAAGGGGGAGAAAAGTATATATATCTGTACAGGTGCGCATAGGTATACGGGGTCGACTAGATAGTCGACTGAAGGATAAATGTACATTAGCATCCTCTACGGCAGGAGTCGACTGCATGAACTGACGGGGAGTACCATGAACCAGTCAACTGCATACCTTGAGGGGGAGTAAAACATAGGGAAGTCAACTGTTGTTTATACATATATATTATTTTGTCCTCATCAAAATGAGGGAAATTGTTAGATCTGATTTTAATGATGCAAATAATATATGTGTGCAGGATAACAATTCAATGATTGAAGGAAGAAATTAGAAAAGATCAAGAAATCAAGGAAGTTACTACGAGATGGACGAAATCAACCAGGAAGCTTAAGGAAAGAAATCAATCAGCAAATCAATGGACAACTATGATGGAAGGAATCAATCAAGCCTAAACTTAAGGCATCAATCAAGTACAGTACAGTCAATCTGGAAGATTGAAGCGAAAAGAAACATCAAAGATCTTGTGAGATGATTAATCAAGCTGCTATTTTCGGAAGGACCAAAAATTAAGGAGTAAACCCGCGTCATCAAGATCTGTAAAAGGAAATCTATCAATGCCTTCTCATCAAGGAAGAGCAACAGCAAAGAACCTTATTCTTGGAAAGAATCAATCTCTTTCCAAGGATCATATCTCTTCGGTTGTCAAATCTCTTCAGCAAACGACCTTCACCAAAGTATTTATACTCAGCATCAAGCCTTAGACAAATATACTTTGATCGAACCAAACACCATCTCTTTGTTCTACTGCAAACAAACATTGTAGATCTCTAAGACATGCTGTATAACAAGTTAGAGAAAAAAGAGAGAACAACATTGGTGTGCCATTGTATCAATAAAGACAAGTTATATAGGAACTGAGCTATCACGTCATTTCCATTATACTCGAAGAAACACATTCACTAAAGAGAACTCTCTTGCAACCCAAGAGGACTAGACTAGGATTCACATTGAATCCGAACTAGTATAAAAATCCAGGTATCTTTAATTCCTGCATTTATTTTCAGCATCTTATATTCTGCTATTACAATCGTTAGTTTATTGCATCTAGTCGACTAATTGAAAAACCAGTCAACTAACAGAGATTAAGTTTAAAAATATACAATTCATCCCCCCTCTTGTACTTTCAGGTTTGAGCATAATCTTGGACAGGAAAGTAGGCCTTAAGACGAGGTAAGTCTCCTTTCTAATCTTGTAAGAGGGAATTAACTCCATAGGTAAATTAAATAAATGTGTGTACCTATTTTGGGGGTTATGTACGTACGAGGTGACGAGAGTCCGTATGCAGCTACTATTACGCTATTGTCCGGGTAGTTTAGGACCCGGATCATGCTTTATTTGAAATGTTTGCGCCCCTTACTTTGTAATTTAATTACTTAAGTCATGTTGGAATTTGATAAAATAATTGTAAAAGGTTAAATTCACTTACTTGAAGATTGAATGGAATACTTGACAATAAATGAGAAATATGTGTTTTCTTTAAAAATAATTGCTCTTTGTGGATCAGGCCAAACGCCTCGGTAGCAGTTAGATGCATTTATGGTTTAATTCGTTCGACCCTCGGTAGTGAACAGTTTAAATATTATGTTGGATCGGGTCGTACGACCTCGACATAATTTGTGCATGTAAATTCTTTGGAACTATTCCTACTTGATATTGCTTAAATGTCTTGAAATGTAAGTTGTTAAATGAAACAACTGAACTTGAAGATCTAATATTGTGAGAGAAGAATTTTCATTTCCTGTTATTGAGATTTCAATATTATTCATGAAATCCATGCTTAGTATCAAATTTTTATACTTTATTGATTAGCCCAGAGTAAGTGTCAAGTCGACCCCTCGTCACTACTTCTTTGAGGTTAGACTGGATACTTATTCGTTGCATATTATTTATGTACACATACTGCACTTCTGTACTTAATCATACAGGATCTGAGGCGGGTGCATCTGGTTATCAGCCCGATGCGCATATTTGATCCCCGCTACGAGGCAATACGGTGACTGCCCTTCCAAGCCGTTCTGCAGTAGCCAGACTCTTTATTTTGTTTATTTGTTCTTTCTATACCATTTCAGACAGTAGTTTAGGATTCTTTTGTGCATTCTACTAGTAGCCCACATACTTGTGACACCGGGTCTTGGCACACACACTAGTAAAATTTTGATTTTGAGTTGTATCTCTACAGTTATGATTTCATTCAGTTGCTTTCATTTTTATCATCTAAAAATCCGCTATCCATAAGTTCTTTTAAAACTTTAAAGGAAAGTAAACTATTTGAAAAGCTTATTAAAAATGGAAATCACAAGATTGTTCACGGTTGGCTTCTAGCAATGGTGCTAGGCGCTATCACGGTCTAAATTGGAATTGGGTTGTGACAACAATGTATCAGAATACTAGGTTCACGTAGGTCTCACAAGTTATGGACAAACCTAGTAGTGTCTTGCGGATCGGTGCTGAGACGTTTGTACTTATCTTCGAGAGGCTATAGGGTGTTAGAAAAATACTCTTTATTCATATCCTATCGTGTAGTTGATGATATAATAAGTTCCTTTCTCTTATTCTCTCACAAATAGTGAGGACGCGTACGATAGACGTTCCAGACCCGGGAGGAGCTGCTCCCCCTTGTTGCTAGAGGCAGAGGCCGGGGAAGGGCACCGACCCGAGGTAGGGAACGAGGGCATCCCAGAGCTATCCTAGTAGCACCACCAGCGGATCCAGTGGAGGATCCCATCATCGAGGAGCAGGGCAAGGTACCCGCAGTAGAGCCAACCCTGTAGATTTCATGTCAGCACCGGGCTTTCCTGTGGTCATGGGCTGTATGCTGCGGTTCATGGATACTATGACCCAGGCTGGTTTATTTCCAGCATACCCAGCCACATCTTAGGTGGGAGGGGGAGCACAGACCCCTACAGCCCAAGCTCCAGGGCATGTAGTCGTATATCAGACCCTGGGTGCACTACCCATGGGCCCCAGCTAGTTGCAGCAGCTGCACCTCAGCCTAGACCAACATCGGATGGCGAGCTGTAGAAGCTATTGGATAGATGGACTAGGCTGCACCATCCTATCTTTTGGGGTGAGTGGCATGAGGATCCCCAGGACTTCATTGATTGGTACAGGGACAAACTGCACAACATGAGGATACTGGAGTCCCATGGGTTGGATTTTACTACTTTCTAGCTGGAGGGCAGGGCCCGTAGGTGGTAGCAATCTTATCTTCTCGGTAGGCCATTGGGTTCTCCTCCCATGACTTGGGGCCAGTTTACGCAGCTTTTCTTGGATAGGTATATTCCACCCTCCGAGAGGGAAGAGTTGCGGTATCAGTTTGAGCAGCTCGAGCAGGGTCATATGTTAGTGACCGATTATGAGGCGAGATTTTATGAGTTGTATCGCCATGAAATTATGATACTTCCTACTAACACGAAGAGAGTGCGACGGTTTGTTGCGGGGTTGTACTCCAGTATTAGGGCTAGTATGGCTCGGGAGGTTGAGATAGTGACTTTTTATCAGTTGGTAGTGGAGATTGCTTGGAGGATTGGGGGATACCATCAGAGGGGTAGAGAGCAGATGTAGCAGGACAAGAGGACCCATTTCTCTGGACAGAGGTGCCCTGGCTAAGGGCAAAGGTCAGTTTGGGAGGGGTCAGCCTTGCAGGCCCCCATATTCAGCACCACCACCTCCTAAAGGTGTTCCAGCATGACCCTATTTCAGTGTTATTCCAGAGAGTTCTCACCAACTGCCAGTCATTTAGGTTTCTTCTAGTGGGTACTCGGGTCATTAGGGTTCTTCTAGTGCTTACTTCAGTGCCATGTTAGAGAGTTCATACCGCATACCAACTATTCAGGGCTCTTCCAATGGGTAATCAGGCCAGCAGGGTCAGACATCAGGGTAGCATATCACCGAACTTAGAGGTTATTTTGAGTGCAGAGATCTCGATCATGTGTGGAGATTCTTCCCTAGGCTTCGGGGCAAGGCAATGTAGTAGGGCCAGCAACCCATGATTACAACACTATTGTCCGACCACCCAGAGGCAGAGGACAGGCTAGTAGGGGCCGTCCTAGAGGTGGAGGCCAAGTAGGGGAGGTCAGATAGCTACTTTCAGTCAGGCGGAGGCCAGCCAGCCAGTGCTCCAGCTAGATTCTATGCTTTTCTAGATAGACCAGATGGCCTTAAATGTCGTGATCACATGTATTATTTCTGTCTGCAGTAGGGAAGCTTTGGTATTATTTGATCCAGGGTCTACTTATTCATATGTATCATCTCTGTTTGCTCATTTCTTGGATATTCCTCGTGAGTCCTTGGGTACTCCATCTTATGTGTCCACTCATGTGGGCGATTCTGTAGTTGTGGATCAGATCTATCGGTCTGTGTGGTCATATTTTATGGTTACGAGACTAGAAATGACCTCCTGTTGCTTTATATGACCGACTTTGAGGTCATCCTGGACATGGACTAGTTATCTCCATATCACACCATCCTTGATTGCAATGCTAAGACTGTTACTTTAGAAATGCCAGACTTGCCAAGATTGGAGTGGAAGGGTTCATCTTTTAGCACATCTAGTCGGGTCATCTCTTTTCTAAAGGCTCAATATATGGTCGAGAAGGATTTCTTGGCTTATCTAGCTTATGTTCGGGATACTACCGCAGAGTCTCCGACGTTTGATTCAGTGCCAGTAGTCTAGAAATTTGCCATGTGTTTCCTTCTAACCTTCCAGGCTTGCCATCAAATTGTGACATTGATTTCTGTATTGACTTGGCTCTAGGTACCCAGCCTATATCTATCCTACCGTACCGTATGGCTCTAAAAGAGTTGAAGGATTTGAAGGAATAGCTTGAGTAGTTGCTAGCAAAGGGGTTCGTCAGGCCAAGTGTGTCTCCTTGGGGTGCACCAGTGTTATTCGTGAAGAAGAAAGATTGGACTATGCGGATGTGCATTGATTACCGCCAGTTGAATAAAGTCATCATCAAGAACAAGCACTTATTGCCGCGTATTGGTGATTTGTTTAACCAGTTGTAGAGTGCTAGGGTGTTCTATAAGAACGACCTGAGATGAGGGTATCATCAGTTGAAGATTCAGGACTCGGATGTTCTGAAGACTGCTTTTCGTACTAGATATGGACATTATGAGTTTTTGGTGATGTCCTTTGGCTTGATTAATGCCCCAGCGACGTTTATGGATTTGATGAACGGGGTGTTCATGCCTTATATTGATTTTGTTGATATTGTCTTTATTGATGACATTTTGATCTACTCACGTAGCCTAAGGGAGTACGAGCAGCATTTGAGAGTGGTGCTTCAGACATTGCGAGAACAGAAGCTATATGCTAAGTTCTCCAAGTGCGAGTTTTGGCTAGATTCTGTGGCATTCTTGGGGCATGTTGTATCGAGAGAGGGTATTAAGGTGGATCCCAAAAAGATTGAGGTAGTTTAGAGTTGGCCTCGTCCTACTTCAGCGACTGAGATCATCAGTTTCCTAGGGTTAGTAGGTTATAACCATCGGTTTGTGGAGGTAATTTCATCTATTGCAGCACCTATGACTAGATTGACCCAAAAATGTGCTCCATTCCGTTGGTCCGATGATTGTGAGGCGAGCATTCGAAACTCAATATAACTTTGACTACATCATCGGTTCTAGTGTTGCCTTTCGATTCGGGGATGTATATAGTTTATTGTGACGCTTACGCGTTGGTTTGGGTTGTGTACTGATGAGGGAGGGACGCATTATCGCATATGTTTCACGTCAACTAAAGATTCATGAAAAGAACTACCTTGTGCACGATCTAAAGTTAGCCGTGATTGGATCCAACCCTACACCACTATATAATGGCGAGGAGTGGTCGATGCAGCTTTTACCCGAAAGGTCGGGATCGATTTCCACAGGCAGTTAATATTGGTTGGGAGTTGGGTTTCTATCTAATATAGCTACATATGTTGTTTTTAATTGCACTTCTAACCATGCTTGGATTTGTTTCTATTCTACTTTTAATGCTATTGATTGCTGAAAATAATCTAAATACAATGTTTGTGTAAGAGTTTTCTCAATTGATAAAAAGCACTAGGGAAGTGACTTACACCTAGGCGAGTATCTAATGGGATCTAAAATTTAGGACAAGCTTGTTATATTTGGGGTCGTGATATAACCTTTACACATAATTACTCACTCTATACCTCTTGGTAGTTTGAGTGACTTTGTCCTAATTGGCTTTCTCAAGCCTAATTGGGTGTTCAAACAATGCAAGTAAAATTGGCTCAAGTCGGGTATTACTATCTCTAGGTTTAACCCTTTAATTGGGGCTATCAATCTCTTGAATGCACCCCAATTCCTTGCTAGCCTAATTTTCCTAGACTTAGTCCCTCTTTCTCAAGAAGAGTCTAAGTCATAAAGGCACGAATCAGTATTTGCAACAACCAATTCTACAATTAAAGCATGAATCAACCTAAAAATATCACTAACCCATAAACAATGAAGCCCTAAAATTGAAGACTCATTAAATACTCACACTAAGTTTGGGTCACAACCCTAGCTAATGGGTTTAGCTACTCATAATCAACGTAGAAATCGAAGATGAAGATGAAATATAAGCCATAAAAGTTGATTACAAGAATAAAATCTAATAAGATAAGCTAAAGCTGCTCTAAAATTACTCTAAATGGTAAAGTACAACTGTTCACGAGCTCCATAATACAAAAGATGACCTAAAATTGTGAAAAAGATCTATTTATACATAGCTGAAATTACTGGCAAAAATACCCCTATGGATGTTGTGCTGTCAGCGAAATACTTAGCACCTCAGCGTATGGACCTTCGTGGCTGCACAAAAGCAGGCGCAGACCATGTTTCTTCTCTTTAGTGCTTGGTTTGGATTTGATTTCACGGGAAGCGTAAAATTTACTACCTCAGTGTTAGCATCAACCGCGGGCGCGCAATTTGGACACGGACCGCGCTCCTTAGTTAGGCTCACTTTGCAGGGTCTCTGAACCTTGATCGACGTTCTCACCGAAAATACTACCACGACCGCCTCAGGTATTCTGCGGCCGAACCTTTTCATTGTGGTCAACGGTCTCTGTTGCACCCAAAAACACCTTCTCTGAATCTCAATTCCGCTGACCGTGTAATTTTGGCCGCTTCAGCGGTGGACCTTTCACGGCCGCTCTTTTCCTTCATGGTCAACGCTTTTATCTCAGCTTTGAACTTGTGCAAATTTAACTCCTTCATGAGTTGATTATGGCTTTCTTGCCTCATTTTTACCAAACCCTGTAGACAAGCACAATAAGTCAGTTTTCGGGAATAATTTTACACATTTTGATCCAAAACTAAGCAAAAGAGAGCATAAGATAGGCTAGAATCCATAGTTATCAAGCCACAATTGTTCATGCTCTTAAGATGTGGAGACATTATCTATATGGTGTGTCTATGTGAGGTTTGAACTCATCATCGTAGCTTACAGCATTTGTTCAAGCAAAAGGATCTCAATTTGAGGCAGCGCCGATGGTGTGAGTTACTAAAGGATTATGACATGACAATTCTTTACCATCCGAGCAAGGCGAATGTAGTCACTGATGCCTTGAATAAAAAGGCAGAGAGTATGGGTAGATTGACATTCATTTCAGCACAGGAGAGACACATTCAGTCCTTGGCTAACAGACATGAGGTTGGATATTTCAGAGCCTAGTCAAGTTCTTGCATGTGTCATTACCCAGTCTTCACTATTAGAGCCGATCAAGGCTCGACAGTTTTATGATGCACATTTGGCAATCCTCAGAGAGACGGTACTACAAGGTGGTGTCAAGGAGGTTTCTATTTGTGAGGATGGTGTTTTGCGACTCCAAGGTTTCCTATGTGTTCCTAATGTCGATGGCTTGAGGGAGAGGATTCTAGAGGAGGCACACAGTTCTCAGTATTCCATTCATCCAGGTGCTACGAAGATATATCGTGACCTGAGATAGCATTATTGGTGGCGGCGTATGAAGAAAGACATAGTTGAGTAAGTAGCTAGGTGCCTAAATTGCCAGCAGGTTAAGTATGAGCACCAGAAGCCAGGTGGCTTACTATAGTAGATGACTATACCACACTGGAAATGGGAGCGCATTACTATGGACTTCTTAGTTGGGTTGTCGTGGACCTTACGGAGGTTTGATGCAATTTGGGTCATTGTCGACAGGTTGACCAAGTCAGCACACTTTATTCCAGTTGTGATGACATATACTTCAGAGAAGATGGCACAGATTTATATTCAGAAGATAGTTCGGTTGCATGGTGTGCTTATTTACATCATATCAGATAGAGGCCCTCAGTTAACTTTACGTTTCTAGAGAACCGTATAGAGTGAGTTGGGGACTCATGTAGAGTTCAGCACATCTTTCATCCACAGATAGACGGGCAGTCGGAGCAGACAGTTCAGATCCTAGAGGACATGCTCAGATCATGTGTGATTGACTTTGGAGGGCAGTGGGATTGATTCTTACCTTTGGTCGAGTTTGCTTACAATAACATTTATCAGTCTAGCATCGAGATGGCTCCATTTGAGGCTTTATATAGTCTGCGATGTCGTTCTCCTATCGGGTGGTTTGAGCCCGGCAAGGCTAAGTTATATGGTACTGATTTGGTAAAGGATGCCTTGGAAAAGGTAAAGCTGATTCAGGAGCGGCTTCGCACAGCATAGTCCAGACAGAAGAGTTACGCGGATCAGAAGGCGCGTGATGTATCATTTATAGTAGGTTAGAAGGTTCTCTTGAAAGTATCGCCGATGAAGGGCATTATGAGATTCCAAAATAAGGGCAAGTTATGACCCACATTTATAGGCCAGTTTGAGGTGTTGAGGCGAGTTGGAGAGGTTGCTTATGAGCTTGCTTTACCTCCCAGCCTATCAAGAGTTCACCTAGTTTTTCATGTGTCTACGCTCCGCAGGTATAACGCCGAATTGTCGCATATGTTAGACTCAGCACTATCAAGTTAGATGAGAGCCTGGGTTATAAGGAGGATCCAGTTGCCATTGTTGATAGACAGGATCGCCAATTGAGATCCAAGAGGATTTTCACAGTAAAAGTTCAGTGGAAGGGCCAACTAGTCGAGGAGGAGACGTGGGAGTCCGAGGAGGATATGTGGAGTGTTGATACCCAATTTTTTCCTGTACATTTTTATATGCAAAATACTTTCAAAATAGCATACGTATGCATATATAATCATGTCCAAGTGTTTTATTATTTTTTCAATTTTTAAAAGATTTTTTAATCAATTTATCGACATATTTTATCAAAAAAAAACCAATAATTATTTCCCAAATTATCATTTTTGGTAAATACTTTATCGAATTCTCATATTTAAACCAAAATATAGCTAAGGTAATTTTTGTACATTTTTTACAGATTTATTTAGCTTTTTAAAGTTAAATTGCATATAATTGCAATCTTAGCCTATTTTAAGATTTAATTGCGTTTATAATTAAATATTTGATTCCAGAATTTTTAATTTAATATTTACATATTATTAATCTATTTAATACCTTTAATTTATTTCCAGAAATTATTTTACTATTTTTATGTAATAAATAAGGGGAAAATGACTATTTAAATGTTTGCCCCGTTTATTTCAATTTTAGCCTTATTTGAGCCCCAAATGAACCCAATTCCCAATCTCAATTCCCCAAACCAATTGTAATTTAAACCCGCCCCTGACCTGATTAAATCCTACCCGACCCAGACCCCTCTCATCTTGGCCGTTGATCTCAGAGATCAACGACCCCTATTCACTCTTACCTTTTTAAACCCAAACGACCACCTTAACCTTCTCATTTCTCACCTACCATCCGCCTCTGAACTCACAAACTCTCTCAAACTCTCTCGAACATTCCCAAACCCTAACCGCCTCCTACCACCACCTCCACCTTCAAACCCACCAGAATCCATGGCTTCTCAGGCTGTGGGAGTCTTATACTCACCTTCTCTTGCTCCCACGCGCCTGATACCTGAAGATTCGAGGCTTGACCTAGAAGGTTTGCACCCAGACCTCTGTCGATTCAAGATTACATGGCCATCTCTGGCTTTACTCCGGTGTACCATGGTGGTTTGAGCCTGATTCCGGCCTCTCTAACTCAGATCGGACCTTTCAAAGCCTATCTCACTTCTAGGGTTCTCTTGAAACCCTAAACCTTCGAGGTTTTCTCCGATGTCCTTAGATCCGTTGTGTATCTGTACTCTCCTTGAGTTTTCAAATGATTTCCCTAACTTTTCTTTCAAAAATTACTTTCAAAACCGTTTTGTTTCCGATCTAGGGTTTTCTGAAAATGTGTAAGTGTTTCTGTGACTTTCTCTCCTTTGTCTTTTGTGTTTATTTGCCTCTACTGTGTTATTATGTTTTCTTCTACCCTGTATGTTCTTCTACTAAGTTTTTACAATCCGTTCTTGTATGTTCTTTTACTGAGTTTTATATACTCCATGCTTGTATGTTCTTATACCATATTTTCCATAGTATGCTCTCATATGCTTTTCTACTGTGTTCTTATATTTTTTGTCTTCTACTATGTTCCAACATGTTTCTCCTACTGTATTTTCCTGCTAAGTTCTTAAGTTTCCTTATTTTCCTTCTATTAAGCCCTATTTAAGTTTCTTCTGAAAAATCTATTAAGCATGTTTCTTTTACTGTTCCTATCAATGTTTTTCTTTTGAGTGCTTCTACTGTGTTCTGAATGTTACTTTGCTATCATGTTTTTCTCATGAGTTTCTGTTGATGAAAGAAACATGCAAGAGGTTTCAACTCTGAAACTTCTGAGCCTGTTTCAACTACTTGCCTTATCATCTCTGTACTTGATTCAGTGTGGAAACCCTAGAATTTGAGGGTTCCGCCAAGCTTGATTATGTGATTTGATTGAACTTAGGGTTTATTTGAAAACCCCTAACTCTTTCAAACTCATTCCTTGCTTTCATATGACTCTAACCTTTTGCTAAACTTTTCTATACTGGATTTTCTACTGACTTTACAATGACACTACAGTCTTCCTTCATGCTTAACATGTTCGTATGCTCCTTATATATGATAGACTTCCCTTTAAAATAGCTTCTGAATTTATGATTAGTTCCTACTTCCCTCTGAATATGGGTCTAATTGATTCCCTTTCCATTGTTTGCTGATTTCCCTTAAGTTAAAAACCTTTCCCATCTTTTGACTCGGTTCATTCATATAAAATCTCAGACCCTTTTGAGTTACTGGTTGTTAATTGATTTTCTTACCTTATTCGCACAAATTGTGTATTTCAAAAACCCCGTCCTTAAATAACTTTTATGTATTCACCCCTAATTGCCTACTTTTTACAAAGTGTTTGATTAATTTCTTTCCTTAATTGGTTTATACCCATTTGAATCTGAATCTCTTAACTAAAAGGAGTCTTGTGTAATTGATAGACAATCAGCTCTTCAATTATTTCTTATCTTATTTCTACTTGGTTTTACACTATAAAAGGGCACGACCTTTCTTCACACGGCAGAGGACACAATTCACAATCTCTTCTGAACTCTTACTCACATAATAGAACTCTCTCATCTTGTCTGCACTGAGGTTTTTACCAGACTACTGCATTTTCTCTACTTGTTTCTTTGAAACTGGTATGTCCTAATTTCAAATTTCAGTATCCCTACAATGTGTTTACTTATAGCTTTATGCATCTATGTCTACTTTACTACTTCTGTAGAGTTAAATACTTAAACTAGCATGTTGATTCCCTTTTGCTTGTTTATGCTATGAATCCCTATTCCCTATTTCTCTTTATGTGCTTTGAGTTACAGTTAAAGACATGGAAATATACAATTTATTGTCTATGGATTGAACTTGATCCCTTAGGGGATCCTAACCTTTAAACAATATGTTCCAGTAGGCTTATGGGTATGCCAGCATCTCCCATTGTTAGGTTTTGCCCACTAGCCTGCTTTTTACCTCTTGCAACTCCTCATTCCCTATATCCCCATGTGTGTTATTTCTTTTTCCCTTTCCTTCTTTCAAAATTCTGCACTTACACTCTCTCTTAGTTCCTAAGTTCTGCCCCCCCCCTCTTGTGAGCCTTTCCTTGGGAACTTGAGTTCCCTCTGAACTTGGACACCTGAGGGCTGGCCCTTCCACACTGCACTTTGGCTTAATATGGTGATACATTTGGGTGTAAGCACTGTCCAGAGTTCTTATGAAACTCTTAGGGAACTCTGACACACCCAAGTGGGAGAAAGGCTTTGAAACATGATCTTTGGAGTTGATTTACTTCATACTTCAGACAAGAAGTCTGAATCAGGCTCTCCTTGGTTGTAATTTTCAATTTCTGATGTATTTTTCTTTATTTTATTTGGATTATAATAACTTGTAATAACTTTTAGGGATGGTTAGTTAAAAGGTAAGGGTAACTATGCATGTAAAAGGAGTAGATATCCTGCTCATAGGGAATTTCTGATTTCTGCATATCACATAGATATCCTGCCTATAGGAATTCTGCTGTAGATACTATGCCTATTAGGAATTTTGCACCCATATAGGTATCCTGCCTATAGGTTTTTGATTTCTGCATATCACATAGATATCCTGCCTATAGGAATTCTGCACTTTATATGTAGATACTATGCCTATAAGGAATTCTGCACCCATATAGATATCCTGCCTATATGTTTCTGAAATTCTGCATTCATATGGATATCTTGCCTATAGTTAAATTTCTACATCTCTCATATAGATGCCATGCTCATAGTTAACTGGAAATTCAAATCCTGCATATGCATTTGTCACTAGGCAAACCTGTTTATAGGGCTTAAACAATTAACTGCATTTAGATATCGTGTTCATAGGCTTAAACGAAGTACAACATTTAGATGTCATGCCTATAGGATTTCTGCACTCTTGTTATGTCTGTAAAGGTGTTTAAAATCAACAACGCCTAGAAAGCATGCCTATAGGAATTAATAACCATATCTGAAGTGTCTCACTCCTCTACAAATCTAAAATCATTGTCTAACGTCTGCGGAATTTATGATCTTTTGTCAAAACTCATCTTTCTTGAATAACTGGCAACCTTTTTCTAAAATCAAAATACTTCTTCTTTTCTGAAATCAGTAGATATCATGCCTATAGGTTTTCGTCTAACACTTAGGCAAGGCATAAGGCAGTTTATAAACTGAATCAAATTTTATTAACTACAACCAGCAGGCAGGCCTGATTCGGGCTTCTTATCTGAAATATGCAATAAATCAGTCTGCCCCAACTGTTAAGTTTAATCAGACCCTAATTAGTACGTGTAAGACATGCTAAACTATATGCTTTTCTTTGATTTAAGGAGGTCTATTTGAGTCCTTTTATCTATTTATATGCTTCCCCAAACTTGTTATATGTGTTTTGTTTGTCGCCTTAGTATTTTACCTTTTGAAACCACAAATAAGCCCAATACCTCCTCCCTCTAGGATTAGTAGTCCCAAGTGCCTCCGAGGCTGATAGGATTGGGGCGGGTAATAGCTTGCAATAAGTAAACGAGACCATTCTGCGCTTTAATACCTTAACGGGGCGGAAAGGGTAGATATGGATATGATGACCATGCAATAACATCACGTGTAGCCCCTCACTAAGGAGTGATTACCGGATGTTTTATGGGGTGATCTATATTATTAATAAACCTAGCCCCCCCCCCCTTTCCTTTGTTTTCTTTGTTTCTTTTAAATCTTTTTTTTAAACCATTTATTTTAAGAAAATCAACTCTTTTAGTTCCTTTTTCTTACTTTTGTTTATTTGTAACCATTATGTGAAAATACCCTCTTATTTTAAGCCTTTATTTGCCTATGTGTTATTTGCACTTAAGTCACAACAATAGTTTGGCTAGGAACCACACTAGTGGATCCTGAGGGGTGCCTAATACCTTCTCCTTGGGATAATTTCAAGCCCTTACCCAATCTCTGGTTAGTCAAAACAAACCCCTCCTAGTGTCCTAATGCACTTTAATCATTAGATGGTGACTCTTCAATTCAAAACCAATTTCCGAAAGGGAACGAGTTGTCCTCCCAAATGTCACAAACCCGATTTTCACGAGAAAAATGGGGTGCGACAGCGTGGCAACTCTGCCGGGGAATGAGTTTTAGGTTTTTACCATTTCAAGCTATTACTATGACTTTACATTTCTTATGTGCTTTATTTATTTAATACCTTTAAGCATTTTATTCCCTCTTCTACTGCAAAACCTAACTTGTCTCTTGTTTCTTTCACTGTTTTCCTTTACTGCACTCCTTTATTACTTTTTTAAATTATTGTAATTATTACTTTATGAACGTGCAAATACGTGAGTGGTTGCGCTCTTCCGATATTATCACCCTTTAAATCCAGCAAAGACATATTTGCGGTAAAACTAGTCGATCAACAGTGTAGTCGACGGTTCCGTGCCTTTCCCTCTTGAGTTGTCCGCTCAAGGGTACCAGTCTAAAACCCCATATAAACCTTACTCTATTTAACTATGCATGCATCATGGTCAAACCTAGCCGAGTCAGTTGTGTTGTCCGCAAAATGACCCTTTAAGATAGCTTTGTCCAAAGTCCACTGGGTTTTCCCAAAACCCAAATGGCCACTACCACGTTTTGTGCATTTATTTGGAGAACTAAATGCTTTATGCTAATTGTTGGTATTAAATAGTCGAGTCTGGTGGGTAGTAAGGGCCTACCCCTTTTGTCTTGCAGAAACATGAGGCATGAGGTCCCCAGCTTTGGTATGGTTAGCATACCCTCACTCTTGCTGGACTGGTGGAGGGGTCTTCCATCAAATGACCAAATCAACGAGTGGAAAGAGAAGGCTGCCAAAGCTAGCGAAAAGTTGGAATATCTGGAGTACAGTCTGCTGGAATTGGAAGGGAAAGTGAGGAAGAGAGTCACTGACTGCTAGAGCGCTGAAAGAAACGAAGGAGAACACATGGCAAAGGCATTTCTATTGGTGAACCTACGCGAGCTAGAAGATTTGATTAATGAGAGCATTCAACCTGAGGAAGATCCTGCAGGGACCAAATAGATAGTAATCTTTTCTTTTTGCTTTAAGAAATTAATAAGGACGATGGCCACTAGTGACATTTTATTCCTTGTCGTTTTGGGATTCGTCTAATTTTATCAATAAAATAAGGAATTTAGCATTCTAAGTTCTCCAAATCAATTTGTCGCTAGACCTACCTCGGGCACAACGAGGATCCCAAATTAGGACACGATTTACATTCTTGCACTTTGTGTTTAAATATCGCAACATCTTTTCCTTATAATCCCCACTGACTTGTTACCTTTTTATTTTTACTTTTTGTTTATTTACTACCCTCCCCAAAGGTTAGTTCGTGCACTCTGGCATCGTCATCATATTCCACAAGATCAAGGGGCCCTCTACCCACTCCTCCTCCTAGTCCTATCAGAAGCAGGAACAAAGCAAAGATGGAATATTTGAACAACACCATAAAGGAAAACTCAACTGAACGGGTAGAGGTCACTCATGGTGCTCAAGTCTCCAAAGAAAGTGCGTCCTAACTCGAGCAGAAACTGTTGAAATTTCAGGAGGAACTTGATCATGTCCGGAATCTGGCAAACTTGTCATTTTCCCTCACCACTCAGGATGTCAATTTTCCAAATGCTCAGAACCTTACACCTCCACAAAACATCCCAAAACCACAAAACCATCTCGCTCCTCACCACCACTGCAATACATGCCATACATACAGCAATACTCCACTGCTCATCGCAGAACCTCTGAATTCCACAAATGACCATTTCTACCATAACACCCCCATCTATGTGGAAACCATGCCACACTCCACCCAACCTGTCTCAAGTACACCCGAGTCTGATGATAAAGACTCACTCATCAGGAACCTAGCTGCGAAACTCAAGAAATTGACTAGTTGAATTCAGGGTGTCGAAGGAATTAAGGGGATTGAAGGGTTGAACTACGAAGATATTTGCATACAAACGGATGTCAAACTACCCAAGGGGTACAAACCTCCTAAGTTCGAGATGTTTGATGGTACCGGGGATCCAAGAGTCCACTTGAGAACATACTGCGACAAGCTGGTCGGAGTAGGGAAGGAAGAAAGGATTCGTATGAAGCTTTTATGAGGACTCTGAAGAGAGACACTCTATCTTGGTACATTAGCCAAGACCAGAAGAAATGGTCGAACTGGGTAAGTATGGCGTCCGACTTTATGGACAGGTTCAGGTGCAACAGAGAAAATGCACCAGATATGTTCTACATCCAGAACTTAAAGAAAAAGCACACGAAAACATTCCGCGAGTATGCCACTCACTGGAGATCAGAAGCTGCTAAGGTCAGACCTACTTTAGAAGAAGAACAAATGAACAAGTTTTTCGATGGGCTCAAGATCCGTAGTACAATGAAAAGCTGATGTTGATTGAGAGCCAGAAATTTTCCGACATCATCAAGCTAGGGGAAAGGATCGAAGAAGACATCAAAAGTGGTATAGTTACAAACTTTGAAACTCTGCAAGCTACCAATAAGGCTTTACAGTCTGGTGGTACGTCCAAGAAAAGGGACATAGGTGCCGTAATGGTTGCACAAAGAGCCAAATCCCCTATCAAATACCAAGCCTATCTAATACCTCCACTCACATATCAGCCTACCCTGAATTACCAAGCACCCTCACCCTCTTACCAAGCTCTACTACCTACTTACCAATCACCCCCACCTCCCACATATCAACCTACTTCACCCAGATATTCCCAACCCACACATGTCTACCAAGCCTATAATGCTCAGCCATCCCACTATCAATCACCTCCCACACGCCAAAACTTTCCTAGACCTCGACCAAATTTTGACCGCAGACCCCCCAAACACTATACCGCCATTGCTGAACCGATTGACCAGTTGTATGAAAGGCTCAAAGTTGCTGGTTATGTCACCCATATCCCTACTATAACCCAGAAAACCTTTCTCAATGGGTCAATCAAAATAAATCCTGTGCATACCATTCCGGCATGAAAGGGCATACTATTGATGAATGTCGCTCTCTAAAAGACAAGATCTAGACTTTGATTGATAACAAGATCATTATAGCAAAGGATCCTACTCCGAACGTTCGCAACAATCCTCTGCCAGACGATAAGGGTGGAGGTGTTCACATGATTGAATAGTGGATGATTGGGATCCCCAAGGATCGATCAGTTTAATCACAGAAGGTGACGAACCAAAGAAGCCAATAGTCACCCTCAATCCCATTATAGTCCAGACTCAGCCTTCTGGGGATGCCGAGGTAAACATGTCTGTACCATTTGAGTTTGAAGCACCACCCCCACAAAGACACCAATACCAATTGAGGTCGAGTTTGGGTCTCCAACAAATGCACCCGCACCGTTTGAAGTTGCAGTTTTACCCTCTAAAATACATGCTCCGTTCGGAATAAAGGTGCCCATCCCAGTAACAATGTCGGTCGTAACACCGTTGCGACAAGGAAAGGGAAAGCTAAATTCGGGGAAACAGTTGCAGTATAGGGTATGACAAGAACCGACATGTTTATACTGTGGAGCATTTAGCTGAGTCGAGTAAGCAGGCCTCTGGTCGGCCGACCATCACTGAAACTGGGCTGATGATCTCTGGAGAAAGATACAAGCCAAGGAATACTCAGTCATTGATCAGCTAAACAAAACACCGGTACAAATTTCTATCCTAGCTTTGCTGCAAAGTTTCGACGTACATAAGAATGCCTTGTTGAAGGTGCTGAGTGAGGCATATGTACCAAGCAACATCACCAGAGGAGAAATGTCAAACATGGTAGGGAAGGTATTGGAAACTCACAAGATCACTTTTCATGAAGATGAGCTGCCACCAGAAGGGTTGAGTCACAACAAAGCATTGCACATCACCGTACAATGCGAAGATTATTTTATCACTAGGGTCCTGATTGATGGAGGGTCCAGCCTCAATATTTGTCTGTTGGTAACAGTCAGAACATTGGGAAAGGGTCTGCATGAGATCAAGGACGGGTCCATCAACGTCAAAGATTTTGACAATTCCCAAAGATCCACTATTAAGGAAATCAGCCTGTGTTTACAAATGGGGCCTACTTGGTTCGACGTTGATTTTCAGGTTATAGACGTGCCAGCATCTTACAACTTGCTATTGGGACGGTCGTGGATTCATGCCGCTGGGGCAGTAGCGTCAACACTGCATCAGGCGGTGAAATTTGAGTGGAACCACCAAGAGGTGATCATTCACGGCGACGGGAGAAATCCCATATACAGTCGCCAAACCATCCCAGCGATTAAAGGAAGGATAAAGATAGGCGGGGAAACCTATCACCATATCGAGCAAGTCAACGCCATTGAAAAAGACAAATGGTGGGACAACAAAATTGAAAGCATATTGAACTGGAGTGGATATGATCCTGGCAAGAGACTTGGCAAGAACCTCCAAGGAATCGCCAAGCCGATCAAATTAAAGAAACATGGCACCACTTTTGGTCTAGGATACGAGCATACTTAGGAGGAATTCAACAACTGGTCGCCACCATGGCACGACCCATACTACCCGCTGGAGCAGCCAATACCACATTTGGAGCAGACTTTCCAGCCGACCGATGTTATCTATGGGTCAGAAGAAGAGGAAGCACTCGCAGAAGTGAGGAATTTATTCCTAGAATAAGATGACATGGATTGTTGTGTCATTTTCGAGGAGGAGGGGGAGGAAGGCCCTTCCATACAGGTCGTAAGCCGAGGAGCACACCTCAACAATTGGACCATCAGAACCACCAGAGCTCGGAAAGCCTCAGGGTAGCAAGGCTGAACAAAGCATCATGCACTATATTTTATTTTTACTAGTTGATTTTCCTTTCGCATTTTTGAATTTTCACAATAAGATATTCCAATGTTCAAAACAGTTATGAAATTTATCAAAGCATTTCGGTTTCCTTACAAATCTTACTCTTATTATTTTCTCTCATTACTTTACTTATACAGCATTAATATTACCTATCTTGATGAACCAATGGTTGTAACAGGCAATGAGACAATGCAACAAACGGACATAGATTCAGAGGAAGATCACATACCAAAAGAGATTGTTAAAGAGGTTGAAAATTTTGAGAACAAACCAAAGTCCAAAATGGACGAGACCGAGATTGTTAACCTGGGAGATGCAGAAAATATCAAAGAAACTCGGATCAGTGTCCATTTGTCACCATTAGAAAAGAAGAATACACAAAATTTCTGAAGGAATATGAGGACATATTCGCCTGGTCATATGTTGACATGACTGGTTTGGGCAAATCTAGCCCACAAACTTCAACTGATCCAACATGTCTACCGGTAAAACAGAAGCTCGGAAAGTTTAAACCCGACATGAGTCTGAAAATCAAGGAAGAAATCACTAAGCAGGTCAAAGCTAAGGTCCTAAGGGTAGTAGAATATCCGACGTGGTTAGCCAATATTGTGCCGGTGCCGAAGAAGGATGGGAAGGTCAAAGTTTGTGTTGACTACCGGGATCTCAATTAGGCCAGTCCAAAGGACGACTTCCCCTTGTCGAACATACACATCCTAATTGACAATTGTGCCAAGCACGAGTTGCAATCATTTGTAGATTGTTTCACTGATTATCATCAGATCAGGATGGATGAAGAAGATGCTGAGAAAATAGCTTTCATTACACCGTGGGGAATGTACTGCTACAAAATGATGTCATTTGGGTTAAAAAATGCAGGGGCCACCTACATGAGGGCCATGACCACCATTTTCCACGATATGATACACAAGGAGATTAAAGTATATGTAGTTGATGTTATCATCAAGTCCAAGAAAGCCACTGATCACATGGAAGATTTGAGAAAGTTCTTCAATAGACTGAGAAGGTACAACCTAAAACTGAATCCCGCGAAATGTGCATTTGAGGTTCCTGCCGAAAAACTACTTGGGTTCATTGTGAGTCGCCGAGGGATAGAACTGGATCCATCTAAGGTCAAAGCCATTCAAGAACTGCCACCGCCAAAGAACAAGAAGGACGTAATGAGCTTCTTGGAAGACTTAACTACATCAGCCGATTCATAGCACAATCTATGGTCATCTATGAGCCGATCTTTAAGATGTTGAAGAAGGACGCCGCTACCATATGGACTGATGATTGCCAAAAAGATTTCAACAGAATCAAGGAATACATATCAACACCACCAGTCTTAGTTCCGCCTGAGCCGGGTAGACCTCTATTACTCTACCTTACAATATTGGATGGAGCATTCGGTTGTGTTCTAGGACAACATGATGAAACGGGGAGGAATGAGCAGGCCATCTATTACCTCAGTAAGAAGTTCACCCTGTACTAGGCTCGGTATTCTCTGTTAGAGTGCAACTGTTGTGATTTGACTTAGGTAGCTCAGAAGTTGAGGCTCTACTTCTGTGCCTATACTACATATGTCATATCAAGAATGGATCCCTTGAAGTACATCCTTCAGAAGCCCATGCCCGCTGGCAAGCTGGCCAAGTGGAAAATCCTGTTGAGTGAACTTGACAGATCGCCACTTTATTTATATCTTGCATGGCTGAAAGATCGCCATTTCATTTACATCTTGCATCGGCTGAAAGATCGTCACCTTATTTATATCTTGCATTGGCTAAAAGATTGCCACCTTATTTACATTTGCACTGACTGAAAGATCGCCACCTTATTTATATTTGCACTGGCTTAAAGATTGCCACCTACTGCATCTCATAGACTGAAAGATCGCCAAATCATCCAAAGGAAACATTGTTTGGAGGCACCATTTTCATAGCCCGAGAACACCATGTCATGGCTTAAGGACCCCTCTTATCTTTTGCATATCATTATTCAAAGGCATCATAGTTCGGAGGCATCATTCTCATTGCCCGAGAGCACCATTTCATGGCTTATGAATCCTTATTATATGCTTCATGGCCCAGGACGTCATGGTCTGAGGACGTCATCCTAACCGTCCAAAGATAACATTTCATGGTCCGATGGGAACTTGCATCTTGTTTAAATTTTCGCACAACACGTTGTTCATTTGCAGGTAAACCAGCGAGCAATGACCGTCTCAGTAGGAGCAATCCCGCTCCATTTCCCGCATCCCTATTAGACTTTAACCATCCATCCTAACCCAAATATCGCGTCCGTCTTGGAAAATCTCCATCGGCATATTCCGTCGACGGATCCTGGACTACATATGGCCTGATTCCTGTAAGACCAGGGATATGTAGGTAGCTCAGGAGCCAGAGCTTGGTCAAATTCTTCAAACCATTCCGTTCGGTCAAAATTAGCCATCGTATTTTTACCCGATAACTCTTTTATCCTACCCGGGTAAAGAGGGGCAGTTGTTGATACCCAATTTTTTCTGTATATTTTTATATGAAAAATACTTTCAAAATAGCATACGTATGCATATATAATGTCATGGGCGGCTTTCCAGCCGTGCCCCATGACCCCTTGGGCGCGCCCCGTGGCGTCCTAGCAAGCCTTCCAATGCCTAGCGCCACGGACGACCCCGTGGTCTTGGTCGCGCCAAGTGACAAGCGCGCATGTGCCTCTGTCGCCCCACCGATATCCCTCGCCAGTGCCCAACCGCAGGCAGATGCCAACAGCGTCGCGCGCACAGACAATGCCGCGCGCGCAGATCCTGATGCCAAAGACTATGCTGCCGACAACGGCCCTGTTTTCTGCCTTATAGCAAACTAAGTCTTTTTCATTGTAAATATAGAGTAGTTTTATTCCATGTAATTTCATTATGTTTCTCTAGCTTAATCAAGTCTAGTCTTGTAGCTTTGGATTATTTTTTTTAAGCATTATTAAGGGGGACCAAACAATCAAAACTTTCTAGCAAGCAAACAATTCTCTGTACTGGTGTCTCTCCCCCTCGACACCGCATTTCCTTTCTGTAATAGCTTTCATTAATGCAATCAAGCTTTCTTTCATTCTCAATTCTCATTCCTGTTCTCTCAATTTCTCTTGACATTGGTTTTCCCGTACGGCACTGACAATCTAGTCTAGCGTACGGAGGGGACCTCAGTTGGCGGACAGCAACTGCACTGACATCAGTTGCTTAGCCTTACGTCGCCCTTCCAAGGAATCTCAGGAAGGCGCCGCGTAACAGTTGGTATCAGAGCCTAGGCTCGACATCGGACGAGGGAACGCATTGCCATTACCACCATTTCTGACCATGGTGAATCATGGGGACCGCATTGCGGCCCTTGAACAGACGGTTGACGGATTACTGCCCATCATGGATACGGTGCCTGAACTAAGAACCAGCCTAGGGCAAAGGTTGGATGACCTGGACCGCAGGGTGCTCCAGGCCGAAGTTGACATAGAAAACATCAGTCGTGACTCCGAGGGAGATCGGCAAACGGCAGCCACAGAGGCAGCCGAAATTTTTGGCAAATTCGAGGGACTCCAACAGGAGCGTGCCGAGGATTTAGCTTACAGGGCACAAGAGGCAGATAGGGTGACTGCCATGCAACAAACTATTGACGACTTGACAGACAAGCTCAATGTTGTCAATGCTGCCTTACAGGGCCTACTGCGAGGCGGTGGAAACCAGGTCGGGGGCGCTGCAAACCCCACCTCCGCGACACAAAAACTGAAAATTCCTGAGCCAAAGCCATACAGTGGAGCTAGGAATGCCAAGGAAGTGGAGAACTTCATTTTTGATGTCGAACAATATTTTGATGCTGTGGGGGGCCTAGAAGAAGCCAAGAAGGTAGCAACTGCTGCCATGTATCTTCAGGGTGATGCTAAACTCTGGTGGCGGGTGAAATACGAAGCCATCAAGGCCGGTGAAGATGCTCTCGAAACATGGGCAGAACTGAAGGCAGCCATCCGCCTACAATTCTTCCCCGAAAATGTTGAATACAATTCAAGGAGAAAGCTACGGGAGCTCCGTCAGACCAAATCTGTGCGGGACTACGTGCGGGAATTCTCCGCGCTCATGCTAAGCATACGCGACATGGGGGACAAAGACAAGCTCTTCACTTTCCTAGAAGGGCTGAAACCTTATGCCCGTATGGAGCTACAAAGGCAACGGGTAGATACCCTGCCCAAGGCGATCCAAGCAGCTGAATGCCTTGGGGACTATCAAATGGAAGCTCGGAAGGATAGGCCTCAACCGCCTACCCGAGCGGGATTCAAAGGGGGCCAGTCTAGCAATGGTGGCCCTAGCAGAAGTGGGGGAGATCGGAACTCAACCAAACCTAAGGCTCCCTCCACAGGCAGCAACAGTGCTGCATCTAACAACAATGATCGGGGGAGGAAGCCTCCTTCAGGGTGCCGTCATTGTGGCGGACCACATTGGAACAATGAGTGCCCACATGCACAGATGAATGCCCATCAGACTTTTGATGATGGGACAGATGACGATTCAGACGATGCGGATCAGACTGAACCCGTAGGTGCCTTCAATGCAATTGTTGGCTCCATTTCTGAGGCATTAGCAGAGACTAGTGCTGGTATCCGTAAGAAGAAGGACCCATGTCCCGTCACCAAGAAAGGGAAAAAGAAGGCGGATGATGAGACTCCTCTTAAGCACGAGAGGACCTTAATGTTCGTTGAGATGAAGGTGAATGGCAAGCCCATTCGGGCCATGGTAGACACGGGTGCTACCCACAACTACTTAGCCTCGACTCAGGTGGAGCGCCTTGGTCTAGTCGTAGGGAAAGGTAGAGGCCGTGTCAAGGCTATCAACTCACCTCCCCAGCCAGTGGGTGGAATAGCCAAAGAAGTACCGATGAAGCTTGGCCCTTACGAAGGAAAATTCAACTTGCGCGTGGTGATCATAGATGACTTCGAGTTGATAGTTGGATTGGAATTCCTGAGGCAAACCAACACCATGCCTGTACCGTATGCTGACATGTTACTGATGATGGGAGCAAACGGGGCCAAGCCCTGCGTTATCCCGTGCATGCCCATGAAGATGGCCGTTGAAAACATCTCGGCCTTGCAGTTGAAGAAGGGGGTCAAAAGAAACGAACCTACGTTCCTGGCAACCCTCTGCATCGAAGATGTAGAATGCTCCTCGGGTCCCATTCCTGAACCCGTGAAGGAGCTACTACTAGAGTTTGAAGATGTCATGCCACAAGACATGCCAAAGCGACTACCGCCTAGGCGCACTGTGGATCATGAAATTGAGCTGGTGCCGGGCGCGAAGCCACCTGCCCGGGCGCCTTACAGAATGTCACAACCCGAACTCACCGAACTTCGGAGACAATTGACGGAAATGCTAGACACAGGGATTATCGTGCCCTCCAAATCCCCATACGGGTCCCCTGTGCTATTCCAAAAGAAACATGATGGTAGTCTACGACTCTGTGTGGACTATCGGGCTCTAAACAAAATTACTGTGAAGAACAAGTACCCTATTCCGTTAATGGCAGACTTGTTCGATAGACTGGGTGGTGCGACAGTGTTCACCAAAATAGACCTGAAGACAGGTTATTGGCAAGTTCGGATTGCAGAGGGTGATGAGCACAAGACGACCTGTGTGACAAGATATGGGTCGTACGATTTCCTAGTTATGCCATTCGGCTTGACTAACGCCCCAGCTACATTTTGCACTTTGATGAACCAAGTCTTCCGGGAGTACATTGATGAATTCGTGGTGGTCTACTTGGATGACATTGTGGTATATAGCCAAACATTGGAGGAACACCTGATGCACTTGCGGAAGGTCCTAGCTCGATTGCGGGAGCATGAACTATATGCGAAGCTATCTAAGTGCTCCTTTGCTCAAAAGCAAATTGACTTCCTCGGACATGTCATTGGGGAAGGGCGGATCAAGATGGACCAGCAGAAGATTCAGGCAATCACAGATTGGCCGCCACCTAAGGATATCCACGCCTTGAGGGCGTTCCTTGGTCTATGCAATTTCTATCGGCGATTCGTGAAAAACTACTCCCTCATTGCAGTACCATTGACAGAACTCCTCAAGAAGATCACGCCTTGGGAATGGGGACCCAAGCGAGCGGAGGCCTTTAACGCATTGAAAGCGGCTATGTCTAGTAGCCCCGTCTTGGCCCTTCCTGATCTGGCCAAGCCATTCGAAGTACAAACAGATGCATCTGACTATGCCCTCGGTGGCGTCTTGCTACAAGAAGGGCATCCTGTGGCGTACGAGAGCCGGAAGCTAAAAGATGCAGAGCGGCGCTATGCCGCCCATGAGAAAGAATTATTGGCTGTCGTCCACTGCTTGCGCCTCTGGAGGCACTATCTGCTGGGAACCCCGTTCGTGGTCAAGACAGACAACACAGCTGTTAGCCATTTCATGACCCAGCCGAAGTTGAATGGTCGACAGGCCAGGTGGCAGGAACTCCTAGCTGAATTCCACTTCAACCTGGAATACCGAAGTGGGAAGACCAATCATGTTGCTGATGCGCTCAGTCGGAGAGCTGATCTAGCATCAGTGTGCTTACTCGCCACCCTAAGGGGGAGCGAGGTAGCCACCTCCATCAAGGACCAGATACAAGATCTACTCATCAGAGATCCTGCTTCACAGTATTTGGTTGATTTGGTAGGACAAGGCAAGACTCGCCAGTTCTACATGGAAGATGGTTTTCTGAAAGTGAAAGGGAACCGACTTTATGTTCCTAAAGGAGGAGATCTACGAAGGACTCTTCTAGCGGAATGTCATGATACTCTGTGGGCCGGCCATCCCGGTGAAGAACGCACCATGGCGTTACTTCGCCGTGCATATTATTGGCCTCAAATGGCCGATGACGTTGCTCAGTATGTGAAGACTTGTCTAGTATGCCAGAAGGACAAGTCAGACCGCTTAACACAGGCGGGACTCTTGGAACCACTAGCTGTCCCAAAGAGACCTTGGGAAAGTGTTTCCCTGGATTTCATCACCGGATTGCCCAAGGTCGGAGATCTAACAACTATCTTGGTTGTGGTAGATCGGTTTTCCAAATATGCTACCTTTATTGCTGCCCCACAATATATATCAGCAGAAGATACAGCTCGACTCTTCTTCTCTCATGTCGTCAAATATTGGGGCCTACCCAAAGATATTGTTAGTGATCGTGACTCACGCTTCACTAGCAACTTTTGGACCCAACTCTTTAAGTGTCTTGGGTCGAAGCTGAATCACAGCTCAAGTTTTCATCCGCAATCTGATGGCCAGACGGAGCGGTTCAATGGTATGTTGGAGGAATATTTGCGTCATTTTGTAACCGGATCGCAGAAGAATTGGGTGAAGCTTCTGGATGCTGCTCAACTGTGTTTCAATTCACAAAAGAGCTCTAGTACAAACAAAAGCGCTTTTGAAATTGTTACCGGACAGCAACCGCTACTCCCACACACCGTCAATGCACCAAATATGTCTAAATCTCCTCGAGCTGCTAGCTTCTCTAAAGAGTGGAAGCAAAATTTGGAGATAGTGCGGAGCTATCTTGTCAAGGCTCAAAAGCGGATGAAGAGGCATGCTGATCAGAATCGTCGCTTTGTTGAATACCAAGTAGGAGACAAAGTGATGGTCAAAATTCCAAAACGTTACTTATTTGCAGGGGTCCATGACCCTCGCCTTATTGCAAAAATATATTGGACCCTTGTCCATTGAAAGGCGTATTGGGAAAGTTGCATACCGGGTGGATACCCCAGCTTGGTGGAAAATTCATCCTGTTTTTCATGTCAGCCTCCTGAAACCTTTTCGGGAAGATACAGAGGATCCTTCAAGGAGCCAGCTCACAATACCCAGTATTCGAGGGCCCAATTCAACCGGGAAAAGGCGTGTTGAAGCTATCCTTGATGATAGAGTGATTCATGCCTCAAGGAAAGATCACCAGGAGTTCTTGGTGAAATGGCAGGGCTGTGATACAGAGGAGAACACTTGGGAGAGGGGAACAAACCTCAAAGCCTACAAGAGCCTAATTGAAGATTATCTTGCAAGTAAGGCGCCGAGGACGTCGCCAACTCAGGTGGGGGAGAATGTCATGGGCGGCTTTCCAGTCGTGCCCCATGACCCCTTGGGCGCGCCCCGTGGCGTCCTAGCAAGCCTTCCAATGCCTAGCGCCACGGACGACCCCGTGGTCTTGGTCGCGCCAAGTGACAAGCGCGCATGTGCCTCTGTCGCCCCACCGATATCCCTCGCCAGTGCCCAACCGCAGGCAGATGCCAACAGCGCCGCGCGCACAGACAATGCCGCGCGCGCAGATCCTGATGCCAAAGACTATGCTGCCGACAACGGCCCTGTTTTCTGCCTTATAGCAAACTAAGTCTTTTTCATTGTAAATATAGAGTAGTTTTATTCCATGTAATTTCATTATGTTTCTCTAGCTTAATCAAGTCTAGTCTTGTAGCTTTGGATTATTTTTTTAAGCATTATTAAGGGGGACCAAACAATCAAAACTTTCTAGCAAGCAAACAATTCTCTGTACTGGTGTCTCTCCCCCTCGACACCGCATTTCCTTTCTGTAATAGCTTTCATTAATGCAATCAAGCTTTCTTTCATTCTCAATTCTCATTCCTGTTCTCTCAATTTCTCTTGACATTGGTTTTCCCGTACGGCACTGACAATCTAGTCTAGCGTACGGAGGGGACCTCAGTTGGCGGACAACAACTGCACTGACAATCAGTTGCTTAGCCTTACGTCGCCCTTCCAAGGAATCTCCGGAAGGCGCCGCGTAACAATAAGCATGTCCAAATATTTTATTATTTTTTAAATTTTTAAAAGATTTTTAAATCAATTTATCGCCTTATTTTATTAGAAAAACCCGATAATTATTTCCCAGATTATCATTTTTGGTAACTCCTTTATTGAATTTTCATATTTATACAAAAATATAGCTAAGGTAATTCTTTCACATTTTTTAGAGATTTATTTAGCTTTTTAAAGTTAAATTGCATATAAATATAATTTTAGCCTATTTTAAGATTTAATTGTGTTTATAATTAAAATTTGATTCCAGTATTTTTAATTTAATATTTACATATTATTAATCGATTTCGTACATTTAATTTATTTTTATAAATTATTTTACTATTTTTATAAAATAAATAAGGAAAAAATGGCTATTTAAATGTTAGCCTCGTTTATTTCAATTTTAGCCTTATTTGAGCCCCAAATGAACCCAATTCCCAATCTCAATTCCCCAACCCAATTTTAATTTAAACCCGCCCCTGACCCGATTAAATCCTACCCGACCCAGACCCCTCTCATCCTGGCCGTTGATCTTTGAGATCAACGACCCCTATTCACTCTTACCTTTTTTAACCCAAACGACCACCCTAACCTTCTCATTCTCACCTACCATCAGCCTCTGAACTCTCAAGCTCTCTCGAACATTCCCAAACCCTAACCGCCTCTTACCATCACCTGCACCTTGAAACCCACCGGAATCCATGGCTTCTCAGGCTATGATAGTCTTATACTCACCTTCTCTTGCTCCCACGCACCTGATACCTGAAGATTCAAGGCCTGGCCTCTAAGGTTCACACCAAGACCTCTGTCGATTCAAGGTTCCACGGCCATATCCGGCTTTACTCCGGCGTACCATGGTGGTTTGAGCCCGATTCCGACCTTTCCGACTCAGATCGAACCTTTCAAAGCCTATCTCACTTCTAGGGTTCTTTTGAAACCCTAACCCTTTGAGGTTTTCTCTAATTTCCTTAGATCCATTGTGTATCTGTGCTCTCCTTGAGTTTTTCAAAAGATTTCCCTAACTTTTCTTTCAAAAATTACTTTCAAAACCGCTTCATTTCCGATCTAGGGTTTTCTGAAAATGTTTAAGTGTTACTCTGACTTTCTCTCCTTTGTCTTTTGTGTTTATTTGCCTCTACTGTGTTCTTATGTTTTCTTCTACATTGTATGTTCTTATACTGAGTTTTTACAATCCTTTCTTGTATGTTCTTTTACTGAGTTTTATATACTTCATGCTTGTATGTTCTTCTACCAAGTTTTCCATACTATGTTTTCATATGCTTTTCTACTGTGTTCTTATATTTTTGTCTTCTACTATGTTCCAGCATGTTTCTCCTGCTGTATTTTCCTGCTAAGTTCTTAAGTTTCCTTATTTTCCTTCTATTAAGCCCTGTTTAAGTTTCTTTTGAAAAATCTCTTAAGCATGTTTCATTTACTGTTCCTATCAGTGTTTTTCTTTTGAGTGCTTCTACTATGTTCCGAATGTTACTTTGCTATCATGTTTTTCTCATGCATTTCTGTTGATGAAAGAAGCATGCAAGAGGTTTCAACTCTGAAACCTCTGAGCCTGTTTCAACTACTTGCCGTCTTATCTCTGTACTTGATTCAGTATGGAAACCCTAAAATTTGGAGGTTCCGCCAAACTTGATTATGTGATTTGACTGAACTTAGGGTTTGTTCACCCCTAACTCTTTCAGACCATTTCCTTGCTTTCATATAACTCTAACCTTTTGTTAAACTTTTCTATATTGGATTTTCTACTGGCTTTACAATGACACTACAGTCTTCCTTCATGCTTAACATGTTCGTATGCTCCTTATATATGATAAACTCCCCTTTAAAATAGCTTCTGAATTTGTGATTAGTTCCTACTTCCCTCTGAATATGGGTCTAATTGATTCCCTTTCCATTGTTTGCTGATTTCTCTTAAGTTAAAAACCTTTCCCATCTTTTGACTTGGTTCATTCATACAAAATCTTAGTCCCTTTTGATTTACTGGTTGTTAACTAAAGGGAGTCTTGTGTAATTGATTAACAATCAGCTCTTCAATTATTTCTTACCTTATTTCTACTTGGTTTTTACACTATAAAAGGGAACGACCTTTCTTCACATGACAGAGGACACAATTCACAATCTCTTTTGAACTCTTACTCATTTAATATAACTCTCTCTTCTTATCTGCACTGAGGTTTTTACCGAACTACTGCATTTGCTCTACTTGTTTCTTTGAAATTAGTATGTCCTAATTTCAAATTTCAGCATCCCCACAATGTGTTTACTTACAGCTTTCTGCATCTATGTCTACTTTACTACTTCTGTAGAGTTAAATACTTAAACTAGCATGTTGATTCCCTTTTGCTTGTTTCTGCTATGAATCCCTATTCCCTATTTCCCTTTATGTGCTTTGAGTTACAGTTTAAGACATGACAATATACAAGTTATTGTCTATGGATTGAACTTGATCCCTTAGGGAATTCTAACCTATAAACAATGTGTTCCAGTAAGCTTTTGGGTGTGCTAGCATCTCCTACATATGCATCTTTCACTAGGTAAACATGTTTATAGGGCTTAAATAACTAATTGCATTTAGATATCATGTTCATAGGATTAAACAAAGTACATCATTTAGATGCCATGCCTATGGGATTTCTGCACTCTTGTTATGTATGTAAAAGTGTTTAAAATCAACAACGCCTAGAAAGCATGCCTATAGGAATTAATGACCAAGTCTAAAGCGTCTCACTCATCTACAAATCTAAAATCATTGTCTAACATCTGCGGAATTTATGATCTTTTGCCAAAACTCGTCTTTCCTAAATAACTGACAACCTTTTTCTAAAATCAGTATACTTCATCTTTTCTGAAACCAGTAGATATCATGCCTATAGGTTTTCGTCTAACACTTAGGCAAACCATAGAGCAGTTTATAAACTGAATCAGATTTTACTAACTACAACCAGCAGACAGGCCTGATTCGGGCTTCTTATCTAAAATATGCAATAAATCAGTCTGCCCCAACTGTTAAGTTTAATCAGACCCTAATCATTATGTGTAAGACATGCTAAACTATATGCTTTTCTTTGATTTAGGAGGTCTGTTTGAGCCCTTTTATCTGTTTATATGCTTCCTCAAACTTGTTATATGTGTTTTATTTGTCGCCTTAGTATTTTACCTTTTGAAACCACAAATAAGCCCAATACCTCCTCCCTCTAGGATTAGTAGTCCCAAGTGCCTCCGGGGCTGAGAGGATTGGGGCGGGTAATAGCATGCAATAAGTAAACGAGACCATTCTGCATTTTAATACCTTAACAGAGTGGGAAGGGCAGATATGGATATAATGACCATGCAATAACATCACGTGTAGCCCCTCATTGAGGAGTGATTACCTGATGTTGTGTGGGGTGACCCATATTATTAATAAACCTAGGACCCCCCCTCATTTTCCTTTATTTTCTTTGTTTCTTTTAAATCTTTTTTAAACCATTTCTTTTAAGAAAATCAACGTACCTTTTTCTTATTTATTTTTTTGTAACCATTACGTGAAAATACTCTCTTATTTGAAGCCTTTATTTGCCTATGTGTTATTTGCACTTAAGTCACAACAATAGTATGGCCGGGAATCACACTAATGGATCATGAGGGGTGCCTAACACCTTCCCCTTGGGATAATTTCAAGCCCTTACCCAATCTCTGGTTACTCAAAACAAACCCCTCCTAGTGTCCTAATGCATTTTAATCATTAGGTGGTGACTCTTCAATTCAAACCCAATTCCCGAAAGGGAACGAGTTGTCCACCCAAATGTCACAAACCCGATTTTCACGAGAAAAAAGGGGCGCTACACAGAGCATATACCTACACTTATTCAGCATTTCAGGTATGGATCTAAACCTGTTCGAGGACGAATGTTTGTTTAAGAGGTTGAGAATGTAACAACCCGACCGGTCGTTTTGCTTTATAGAACCCCATTCCCCTAAATAAGACTTCTTGTACATGCTTTTACTGATTTATCACTTGCGGGGATGATTAGTTCGGGATTTGGAAGAGCTCGGGTTGAAATCGGAATACTTGGTTCCTTAAGGTTGGCTTAAAAGGCCAAGTTTGACTTCGGTCAATATGTTTGATAAACGGCTTCGGAATCAGAATTTGATGGTTCCAATAGGTTCATATGATGATTTTGGATTTGGGAGTATGTTCAGATCGACCTTTGGATGACCCGGGAGCTTTTTGGCGCTAAATAGTGAAAGTTGGTTCTTGAAGGTTTTATGAGTTCTTTAAAATTGGTTTGGAGCGGATTTTGGTGATATAGAGGTCTAAACTGGAATTTCGAGATTGGGAATAGTTCTGTAATATCATTTAAGACTTGCATGAAAAATTTGATGTCATTCTGAGTAGTCTAAGTATGATTCGGCATGTTCGGAGCGATTAGGAAACTTGAAGTTCAAAGTTTGATTCAATTTGGTTTTGTGGTATGATTCTTGGTTTCGTTGTTGTTTTATGCATTTCGAGAGTTTGAGAAGGTCCGTATTATGATTACAGACTTGCTTGTGTGGTTGGACAGGGTCACGAGGGGCTCGGGTGCGTTTCGAGCCACCCCGAGCTATGTTGAAAAACAACAGATTTCTGCTTCTGGTTTCCTTCTTCACGAACGCGGATGGACCCTCGTATTCGCAATTAATAGTTTAGGGGACTGGCTTCTTCCCTTCGTATTCGCATAAGCAGGGCCATGTTCGCGGAGGCCTAGCCCCTTTGGCCTTCGCATTCGCATTGCGAAGGTCGCGTTCGCATAGAAGCCTGGGCCTGGGCCACCCGGTAGCCTTACGCGTTCACGTTCTGGGCCTCGCGTTCGTGGTGATTAGGCGACCCAGTACTTCACGTTCGCACGGGTCTTCTCACGATCGCTTAAGAACTTTTTCTGGGCTCCTCTAATTTAGCCATTGCGATTATGAGGGCTTGGTCGTGATTGCATATAAGGACCTATGGGCAGAATTATCTTTTAAAAAATGGGACTTAGGCTATTTTGGCTCATTTTCTTCCATTGTTGGCCGATTTGAGAGCTTTTAAGGAGGAGATTTCGACCTAACTTTGTGAGGTGAGTAATTTCTATTTAATGTGAGTTCAATACATAAATTATAGGTAGATTTCAACATGAAAATTTGGTAGAAATCATGGGTTTATATGAAAACCCTAGGGTTTAATAAAAATGATATTTTACCACAAAATGATTATGGAACTTAGTGAAAATCATATAATTATGTTTCTAAGGTTATGGGTAATAATTTTCTTCGAAAATTTTCGGAATCCAATCACGTGGGCCCAGAGCTGAATTTTAGGAACCTTACATTTAGGGTTGAAAAATCACTTAAATAGTTGGAATATAAACTTTTAAACATATATTGATTATGTTTTACACTATTTGAATAGTTTTGGATTGTTTGGCTCCGATTTGAGGGTTTGAGCGTAATCTTGGACCGAAAAGTAGGTCTTGAGATGAGGTAAGTCTCCTTTATAACCTTGTAATAGGGAATTAATCCCATAGGTGAATTAAAGAAATGTGTGCACCTATTTTGTGGGGGCTACGTACGTACGAGGTGACGAGAATCCGTACGTAGCTACTATTATGCTATTGTCCGGATCGTTTAGGACCTGTATCATACCTTATTTGAAATTTTTGTGCCCTTTCTTGCTAATTTAATTACTTAAGTCATGTTGAAATTTGATAAAAGAATTGTAAAAAATTATATTCACTTACTTTAAAATTGAATGGAATACTTGAGTGTAAATGAGAAACTTGTGTTTTCTTTAAAAATAATTGATATTTGTGGGTCGGGTCGAATGCCTTGGTAGCAGATAGATGCATCTATAGTTCGTGCCATTCGATCCTCGGCAGCGCACAGTTTAATATTATGTTGGATCAGACTGTACGACCTCGGCATAATTTGCGCATGTAAATTCTTTGGAACTATTCCTAAATGTCTTGAAATGCAAACTGTTAAATGACAAAACTGAACTTGAAGATCTAATATTGTGAGAAAAGAATTTATCATTTCCTGTTATTAAGCTTTCAATATTATTCATGAAATCCATGCTTAGTATAAAATTTTTATACTTTATTGATTAGCCCATAGTAAGTGTCAAGTCGACCCCTCGTCACTACTTCTTCGAGGTTAGACTGGATACTTATTGTTTATATACTCATATTGCACTTTTGTACTTAATTGTATAGGATTTGAGGCAGGTACATCTGGTTACTAGTCCGACATGCATATTTGATCCCCGCTACGAGGCTATGCAGTGAGCTGTCCTTCCGAGCCGTTCTGTAGCAGCCGGAGTCTTTATTTTGTTTATTTGTTCTATCTATACCATTTTAGACAGTAGTTTAGGATTCTTTTGTGTATTCTGCTAGTATCCCACATACTTGTGACATTGGATCTTGACACACACACTAGTAGACTTATGATTTTGAGTTGTATCTCTACAGTTATAATTTCATTTAGTTGCTTTCATTTTTATCATCTAAAAATACGCTATCCATTAAAATCTTGTTAAAATTTGAGGAAAGTAAACTATTTGAAAAGCTTATTAAAAATGGAAATCACTAGATTGTTCACGGTTAGCTTGCCTAGCAACGGTGTTGAGCGTCATCACAGCCTAAATTAGAATTGAGTCATGACATTAACTGACCACTTTCAGTGAAGCTTTCAACCAACTGTTTATATGTAGATTGCCTTTGAATTATAATTGTATCACCCTTGTCCATAGATGCCAAATCCAGCAATTTGAAGTTTTCCTCCCTTCACCAAAATACTCTCCACCTACTACTATAGTGTCCTCTATACCAACTAGGCTAAGGATAACAAAATAATAAATTATCTCTAATAAACTAAGAATAGCCCCAACCCAGTCTATAATAAACCTAGCAGGCTGGAGTTAATAAATAAATTATTTAAGTAAATAAAGAATGGTCAATTACTTGGTACAATAAATCTGAATAATCATAATATCAGGTCCTCCCAAGTGCAAAGTAGCAACAAATTTTATTACTTATCAGAAAAATATAGACGAATATATACAACAACAATAATATACCTAGTGTAATCTCACAATATAGATGACATATATCTATTGCGATTAATGTCGAAAGTACTAAAAAATAGTCTCCAAATATAGACGATTTTAATGGAGCGTTTCGAAATTAAATGAAGATATTCGAGCAGAATGAAGAGGACAAATAGAAGGAATTGTGGGGGATTAAACACGGAAGAAATGTGAGCACAATCACTGAATTTGAGCAATATTTACAAAATAAAACAAGCTGGGAGAGGAAGAGTTATTGCCGCAGTTGTGGAAGAAGGAGCCATGAGGAGGTAGATAGTTTCTATTTTTGTCAAATTAATCATTCGTTGGACCAAATCATATTTTTTATAATTTTGGGGTTGGTTTCAAATATTGCATAACAGAAATTAGCTTAATTAGTATTAATCATAAAAGGGATCTAAATCCTTAAGAATTAAAACTTGGGGTTGGAATCGTCAAAAAAGACTTGAAAAGGAATGCTGCATTGAGATCCCCCGAGAAAGGAAGAAAACAAAGTTGTTCACCGACAGGGGCGAAGCTACACTCTGCTAAGGGTGGTCAATTGACCATAAAATATTAGATTTTAGAGACATTTAATATATAATAAATACCATTTGTCTGAAAATTTTTTACTTCTTTCAAATTTGAGTACCTTTTGAAAATTTTTTGTCTTCGTCACTGATTGTCGAATGTACTATTTGGAGAAGAAAGAGAAAAGGAAAAAAAATAATAGAGAAAAAAATTAAAACATGTAAAAATAACAAAATAAAAAATGGAACAAGACTTTTTAAATAAAATATACACGTGTTTGGAGCATGTGTTTTATCTCCCTGGACAAATTTCGTTGTAATGTTTAAAGGTGATATTTAATTATGGGCAATAGACTCCAACAAGATTAAGTGTGTAACTAGAATTCTCTTAACTAGGTGATTTCTTTGTCTAGGGTCAGGAGAATTTGTATCTTCACTTTGTTGCTTTCAATATCTTAATTTATTATGTCCAGATCTTCTTGTGTAGTATGAGATGGTAAATAATCGAACTAATTGTCACGATCCGAAATTTCCATTATCGAGACCATGATGGTGCCTAACATCGCACTCTCTAGGCAAGCCAACGTTAGAGTTTTATTCACTTTTTTCCTTTACATTTCATAGAATAAAATTAATAAAGCTAAATCAAGTCGAAATAAATGTGGAAGTATGTAATTAACTTGTTATCTATATACTATTAACAATACCGAAACTATTACCACCCAGAAACTGGTGTCACAACCTACGAACATACAATGAATATCTACAAATATTGGTCTCAAAGAAATTACATCTGTTTCGAAAAAAAGAAAAAGAAAACAGGAATGTAGAAACATAGGAGGGGACACTAGGGTCTGCGGACACCAGCAGAACTATCTTGGGTCTCCTAAATGAAATGTCTGCAACCGACCTCTCAATCAGCCACTACCAGCTGCAAAATATGCATCGAAAGTGCAGAGTGCAGTATCAGTACAACCGACCCCATGTACTGGTAAGTGTCAATCCTAACCTCGACGAAGTAATGACGACGCTACAACAGGCAGTTACAATATAACCTACATACAATATATAATAAAGCGAAAAAGAAGTACGGTACAAAATGAAATAATGACTTGCAATAAAAGTGAATACGGAGCTCAAATATCTTATCAGTACCCAGCTATAACCAATCGTTAGGTAAGATACAAAACCACGGAATAACTTTACAGCAGAAGAAGGATACATAACAATAAACTTATGCGGCGCGCATCCCGATTCCACCATATAATCAGTAACAATATGAGCATTCACCCTTATTCCACCTTATCAATCCACCCTTATTCCTCCTGTTGCGGCGTGCAACCCGATCCCACCGTACAATAAAAATCCACCCTTATTACTCCTCAATATACCACCCTTTGTTTCTCTTGTTGCAACGCACAACCCGATCCCACCAGACAATCACATTTCACCCATATTCCTCCTCAATATATCATCCATATTCCTCTTGTTGCGGCGTGTAACCCGATCCCACCATATCAGTATCAATTACACAATAAGAATAGAAATTTCACAATTTGGCTCAAAACCTTCCACAATATTTAAGCCACAAACCCAAGCAAACAAAATGCAATACAATTAAGGAACTTCACCCAATTAATACTACACAACTAGCCCAACCAAAATATACCATGAAATACTTGTAACCAACTTAAACTAATAATGTAATACAATGAAACTACATAATAAGTAATACCTTCAATAAAGAAAAAAAAACATCTAACAAGAAGCAATTAAACACGGAAGCACCAATAAGCGTATAACAGTTAAGACAGGAAGACAATATATTAGGAACGGGAAATGGAACAGGATAAACAGATAATTTAGCGGCGCATAGGTACTCGTCACCTCACCTATATGCCACACACATGGATTTTCACATAGCAAGTAAGTCGGGGATCCCTAATCCCACAAGTCAAAGTTATACACAATACTTACCTCGATCCACATGCCACTCACTGCTTAATTATCGTTGTTCCTCTAGATTTCACCTCCAATCCACTCGTATCTAGTCATAATTAACTGAATCACATCAATTATCGCTAAAGAAATCAACTTTAATGCATAATTACAAGTTTCCAAACATTTCCCCCAAAAAGTCAAAACCCGATCTCGGCCCTCATGGTCAAAACTCGAGCTTCGGACCAAAATCCATTCACCCCCGAGCCCAAATATGTAATTAGTTCCAGAATCTGACTCCAAATCGAGGTCTAAATCCCCAATTTATAAAACCACCCAATTCTTCAAAAAATCCCTAATTCTACCATGAAAGAACAAGATTTAGGACTAGAAATCTAATGTTTGTTGATGGAAATTGAAGAAAATAAGTTAAAGAACACAAACCTATGATTTGATCTTGAAATCCCTCTTAAAAATTGCTCCTAGGTTGAGTTATAATGAAATAGTTGTGAAATTTTTGAAGAAATGCCGTGCTGGTTCTATTTTAAAATCATTGAACATGCATTATTCGCGTTCGCAAGAGGCTTGTCGTGTTCGCAAAGCTATGGCCCTATTGGCCTACGCGTTCACGAAGGCATACTCCACCCAGATTCCCCGTTCGCAAGCCAAGTGTCGTGTTCACAATGAGTTATTTTCCCCTCCCCTAGTTCCCATGCTTCGCGTTCGCGATAGCCTGGTCGAGTTCATGAAGGGAAATGCCCCCAACACTCCGCGTTCGTGACCAGAACTTCGCGTTCTCATAGAAGGAATTCTCCTTCAGACCAACTAACTCTTCGCGTTCGCGAGAGTCCCTTCGCGAATGCGAAGATGAAGATACTAGATGACAGCTGCAGCCAAAAACATCAGATTTTTTCAAGTCTAAAACATCCTGCAACCTATCCGAAACTTACCCGAGCCCTCGGGCTCCAAACCAAACATGCACACAAGTCTAAAAACATCCTACAAACTTGCTTGCGCGATCAAATCGCCAAAATAATACCTAGAACTACGTATTTAGCACCAAATTGCATGAAATTTTTAAGAAAGTTCCAAAACTTCTATTTTCTCACCCAAAGATCCGAATCACGCCAAATCAGTTCCGTTTCTCACCAAATTTCACAGATAAGGTTTAAATATCATAACAAACCTGTACCGGGCTCTGGAACCAAAATACGGACCCGGTACCAACAAGGTCAAATATTTACCAAACTCTTAAAACCATTATAATTTCAGTCTTTCAATTTTAATCAAAAATTTATTTCCCGGGCTAAGGACCTCGGAATTCAATTCCGGGAATACGCATAGGTTCCATATCTTACTACGGACACACCGGGATCGTCAGAATACAGGTACGGGTCCATTTACCTAAAACATTGACTGAAGTCAATAAAAATCAACTTTTTGGCCAAAAACTATTATTTCATCAATTTTACATATAAAAGCTTTCCGGAAACACATCGGGACTACGCACGCAAATCGAGAAGAGATAATATGAGTATTTTAAGGCCTCGGAACACCAAATCGAGTTCTAAAATAGAAGATGACCTTTTGGATCATCACATTCTCCACCTATAAAACAACCGTTCGTCCTCGAACGAACATAGAAAAGTACCTGAGCTGGCAAAAAGGTGGGGATATCTGCTCTGCATATCGGACTCAGACTCCTAAGTAGCTGCCTCAACAAGATGATCTCTCCAATGCACCTGAACTGAAGGATAACTTTTCGATCTCAACTGACGAACTTGTCGGTCTAAAATGGCTACCGGCTCCTCCTCGTAGGTCAAATCATTGTCCAACTAGACAGTGCTGAAATCTAACACGTGAGATGGATTTTCGTGATACTTCCGAAGCATGGACACATGAAACACTAGATGTACCACTGATAAACCTGGTGGCAACGCGAGTCTGTAGGCCACGTCTCCCATTTGATCAAGAATCTCAAAAGGCCCGATGAACCTAGGGCTTAACTTGCCCTTCTTCCCAAACTGTATCACACCCTTCATGGGTGACAGCCGAAGCAACACTCTCTCTCCGACCATGAATGCCACATCACGAATCTTACGGTCGGCATAACTCTTTTGCCTGGACTAAGCTGTACGAAGTCTATCCTGAATGATCTTAACCTTATCCAAGTCATCCTTCACTAAATCTGTATCCAATAACCGAGCCTCCCCCAGCTCAAACCACTCAACTGGCGATCGAAACCGTCTAACATGTAATGCCTCATAGGGAGCCATTTGGATGCTGGACTGATAGCTGTTGTTGTCGGCAAACTCCGCTAACAACAAGAACTGATCCCAAGAACCTCCAAAGTCAATAACACAGGCATAAAGTATATCCTCCAATATTTGAATAGTACGCTCGGACTATCCGTCTGTCTGATGATGAAATTTTGTGCTCAATTCAATGCACGTATCCAACTCACATTGTACTGCCCTCTATAAATGCGAGGTAAATTGCATACCTCGATCAGAAATGATAGACACGGTCACACCATGAAGACGAACAATCTCATAGATATAAATCCCTGCCAATCACTCCGAAGAATAGGAAACTGCCACAAGAATGAAATATTCTGACTTGGTCAATTTATCCACAATAACCCAAACCACGTTGAACTTCCTTTGAGTCTGTAGGAGTCCAACAAAAAAATACATAGTGATACGCTCCCAATTCCACTCAAGAATCTCTATCTTCTGAAGCAAACTACTAGGTCTCTAATGCTTGTACTTTTCTTGCTGACAATTCAAACACGAAGCTACATATGCAACTATATCCTTCTTTATTCTCCTCCACCAATAATGTTACCGCAAGTCCTAATACATCTTGGCAGCGCCCGTATGAATGGAATACCGAGAACTGTGAACCTCATCTAGAATCAACTCACGAAGTCCATACACATTAGGCACACAAACACGACCCTGCATCCTCAACACTTCATCATCTCCAACTGTAACCTGTTTGTCATCACCGTGCCGCACTATGTCCCTAAGGACAAGAAAATGAGGGTCACCATACTTCCGATCACTGATGCGCTCAAATAAGAAAGACCGAGTAATTGTGCAGCTAAAACATGACTGGGCTCAGAAACATCCAACCTCACGAACTGATTGGCTAAGTATTGAACATCTAATGCAAGCGGTCTCTCACCGACTGGAATGTATGCAAGGCTGCCCATACTGTCTAACTTCCTACTCAAAGCATCGGCCACCACATTGGCCTTCCTGGGATGATACAAGATGGTGATATCATAGTCTTTAATTTCAACAGATCCAACCACATTTTCTACCTCAAATTAAGCTCCTTCTGCTAGAACAAATACTGCAAACTCTTATGACCCGTGAACACCTTACACGACACGCCATATAAATAGTGCCTCCAAATCTTCAGCGCGTGAACAATGGCTGCTAGCTCCAAGTCATGAACTAGATAATTCTTCTCATGAATCTTCAACTTCCACGAATCATATGCAATAACCTTTCCACCCTGCATCAATACAGCACCAAGTCCAATACAAGATGCGTCACAATATACTGTATAAGGCCCTGAGCCTGTGGGCAACACCAATATCGGCGCCGTAGTCAAAGCTGTCTTGAGCTTCTGAAAGCTCGCCTCATACTCGTCTGGCCATCTGAACGTGGCACCCTTCTGGGTCAACCTGGTCATCGGGGCTGCTATAGATGAAAACCCCTCCACAAACTGACAGTAATAGCACGTCAAACCTAAGAAACTCCGGACTCTGTAGTTGATGTGGGTCTAGACCAGTCCTTGACTACCTTAATCTTCTTAGGATCCACCTGAATACCATCTACTGATACAATGTGACCTAAGAAAGCAACTGAACTCAACCAAAACTCACATTTTGAAAACTTAGCATATAACTGGATGTCTCTCAGAATCTGAGGTACGATATGAAGATGCTGCTCATGCTCCTCTTGGCTACGGGAGTAGATCAAAATTTCATCAATAAAAACTATCACAAATGAATCTAGGTAAGGCTTGAACACCCAGTTCATCAAATCCATAAATGTTGCTGGGGCATTTGTCAGCCCAAATGACATTACTAGAAACTCAAAATGCCCATGCCGAGTTCGAAAAGCTGTCTTAGGGACATCGGATGCCCTAATCCTCAACTAATGGTAGCCAGACCTCAAATCAATCTTTGAAAACACCTTGGCACCCTAAAGCTGATCAAATAAGTCATCAATCCTCAGTAATAGATACTTGTTCTTGATGGTGACTTTGTTCAACTGCCGATAGTCTATGCACATCTTCATCGACCCATCCTTCTTCTTTACAAACAACATCGGTGCACCCCGGGGTGAGACACTAGGTCTAATAAAGCCCTTATCAAGCAAATATTGCAACTGCTCCTTCAATTCTTTCAACTCTGGCGGGGCCATGAGGTACGGAGGAATAGAAATGGGCTGAGTGCCTGGAGCCAAATCAATGCAAAAGTCAATATCCCTGTCGGGTGGCATCTCCAGCAGGTCTTCAGGAAACTCCCAAAAAACTGGTACATAATCCATGGAAGGAACCTCCGCACTAGAATCACGAATATAAGCCAAATAAGTTAAACACCCCTTCTCGACCATACGTCGAGCCTTTATATAAGAGATAAACCTGCTGGTAGAATGACCAGGAGTCCCTCTCCACTCTAATAGAGGCAAACCTGGCAATGCTAAGGTCACGGTCTTGGCATGCCAGTCCAATATAGAATGATAAGGTGACAACCAATCCATCCCTAAAATGACATCGAAATCAACCATATCGAGAAGTAGGAGATCTACACTAGACTCAAGACCCCCAATAATAACCACACACAAACGATAAACACAATCTACAATAATAGAATCCCCCACTGGTGAGGACGCATATACGGGAGCACTCAAAGAATCACGAGGCACAACCAAGTATGAAGTAAAATAAGATGACACATATGAGTATGTAGACCCTAGATCAAATAGAACTGAAGCATATCTACTGCAAACCAAAATAGTACTTGTGATAATAGTATCAGATGACTCAGCCTTAGGCCTGGCTGGGAAAGCATAACATTGGGGTTGGACCTTACCACTCTGAACCATATCCCTAGGACGACCTCCTGCTGGCTGGCCTTCACCTCTAGCGACCTGGCCTCCACCTCTAACGGACTGACCTCCACCTCTAACGGGCCGACCTCTACCTATGGCTCCCTGACCCCTACCTCTAGCTGGCTGAGCGGGCGGTGCCAGAATCATGGCACGAGAACCCTGCTGCTATGACTGAACACCCACTAATCCCGGACAGGTCCTTCGGATATGCCCATACTCATCATACTCAAAACATCCATCCTGATACTACGGTTGTGGGAACTGAGACTGCCCTTGACTAGTCGTCTGACCGCAATAATAACTCTGAAGATGAGGTGCAATGATAAGAGCTGGTGGTGCACTATAAGTGTTGATACCTAATTTTTCCTTGCATATTTTTGTTAAATGCAAAGTACTTTCAAAATAGCATATGTATGCATATATAAGTGTGTCCAAATGTTTTAGTATTTTTTCTAATTTTTTTAAAAAAATTAAATCAATTTATTGCCCTATTTTAGCAGTACAAAAACCAATAATTATTCCTCAAATTATCATTTTGGTGATTAACTTATTTTATTCTCATATTTATACCAAAATATAGTTAAAGTAATTTTTACAAATTTATTTAGTATTTTTAAAGCTACATTGCATATAATTGCAATTTCAGCCTACTGTAAGATTTAATTGTATTTATAATTATAAAATTGATTTCGGTATTTTTATTTAATATTTATACATTATTAATTAGTTTGGTACCTTTAATATATTTCTAGAAATCATTTACTATTTTTTATAAAATGAAAAGGGGAAAAGTGGCTATTTAAATACTACCCCTATTTCATTTCAATTGTAGCCCAAATCAACCCCCCAATTAAACCCAATTGCAATTTTAAATTACCCGACCCCTGACCCGTTTATCCAACCCACCCAGCTTCCCTTTTTATCCAGGCCATTGATCAAAATGATTAACGGCCACGATTCTACCTATCGTTTTTTAATTCACAAACACCCCAACCCTAAAATCATTTTCATTCACTCGCCGCCTCTGAAACCCCTCTCCTCTCTCAAACTCTCTCGAACCTTCCCTAACCCTAGCCTACTCTCATCATCATCCACCTCGAAACCCACCGGAAACCATGGCTTCCCAAGCTGTGAGGGCCCTATACTCACCTCCCCTTGCTCTTACACACCTGATACCTGAAGATTCAAGGTCAGACCTCGAAGGTTTGCACCCAAACCTCTGCCGATTCAAGGTTCCAGAGTCATCGCTGACCTTGCTCCGGCATACCATGGTGTTTTGAGCCTGGTTCTGACCTCTCCGACTCAAATCGGTGACCTTTTCAAAGTCTTTCTCATTTATAGGGTTCTTCTGAAACCCTAACCCTTTGAGGTTTTCACCGATCTCTTCAGATCCGTTGTGTATTTGTGCTCTCTTTGAGTTTTCAAACGATCTCCCTGACTTTTCTTTCGAAAATTACTTTTCAAAGTCGTTCTTTTACGATTTAGGGTTTTCTGAAAATGCTTAAGTATTTCTCTGACTTTCTTTCCCTTTTATTTTATGTGTATTTTCCTCTATTGTGTTCTATGTTTTCCTTCTACAATGTATGTTCTTTTATTGTGCTTTCTATATTTTGTTCTTGTATGTTCTTCTATTGTACTTTCTATACTATGTTCTTGTATGCTTTTCTACTATTTCCTGCTATTTTCTTCTACTATGTTCTGGTATGTTTCGCCTATTGTATTCTTCTACTGTGTTCTTAAGTGTTATTACTATTTTTCTCCTATTGAACTTTGTTTAAGTTTCTTTTAAAAGGATCTTCTTAAGCATGCTTTCTTCTACTGTTCTTATCAGTCTTTTCTCATCATGTTTTGAATTAGTATCTTTACTCTATTTACCTTGAACCCCTCTGATGTATTTACATGTTATTCATGAGTTCTGTCACTAGAAGAAGCATGTTAGAAGTTTTAGTACTATTCTGAAACCTCTAAACATGTTTCGATTCGACTACTTGCCTCATCATCTCTGTACTTGATTCAAGGTGGAAACCCTAGAATTTAGGGGTTCTGTTGAGGTTTGATTGAACTAGGGTTTTATTTTAGAACCCTTAACTCTTTCATACAGACTTTGAGTACCGAACTGAGTTTGGACATCTTTGTTTTCATACAATGGTGAAATATTTGCTAAACTCTTCTACATTGGATTTTTCTATTGATTTACACGACAGTCTACTTTCATGCTCACATGCTCCTTATATATGATGAATTTTCCTCTAAACGGTTTTCAAATTTGCAATTAATGCAAACTTCCTTCTGAATGTAGCTTGATTGATTTCTTTCAATCTTTTACTAATTTCCTCTGTTACTCGACTTAAGTAAAACCCTTCTTCATCTTTTCTGACTTGGTTCATTCATACCAAATCTCAGACCTTGTGATTTACTGGTTGTTAATTGACTCACTTACCTTATTTGCACAAACCGTGTACTGTCAAAACCATGTCCTTAAATAACCTTTATGTATTTGCCCTCAATTGCATGCTTTATACAAAATGTTTATTCAATTTCTTTCCTTGGTTTTACTCCTTTTGAATCTGAATCCCTTAATTAAGGGAAGCCTTATGTAATTGATTGACAATCAGTTTTCAAACTATTTTCTTACCTTGTTTCTGCCTGCTTTCTACACTAAAAAAGGCACGACCCTTTTCACAAACACACACTTCAGACTTCACAATTTTACAATCTCTTCTGAACTCACACTTATAGTATTCTGTCTTCCTGTTTGCACTTTGGCTTTTACAAGACTACTGCTTTTTCTACTTATTTCTTCGAAACTGGTATGTCCTGATTTAAGTTTCAGCATCACCCCAATGTGTTTACTTACAGTCTTTGTATCCATGTCTACTTTATTGTTTTCTGTAGAGTTTGACATTTATCTTAGTATGCCTATATTCTACTGCATGTTTCTGTTGTGAATCTTTGCTCCCTATCCCATTACCCCTATGTGTTTGTAAATGGTGGCTTAGGGCATGGCAATATGAGTTGTTTCCATGAACTAAGCTTTGAACCAATGGGGTCTTAACCTCTAAACAGGCTGGAGGGTGTGCCAACATATCCCATTGTTGGGTATGCCTATTAGCCCGCTCTTCTTGTGCTCTCGCAATCCCCCATTCCCTATATCCCTAGGCGTATTGTTTCCCTTCCCTTTTTCCCCTTTCAGAATTCTGCACTTGCACTCTCTCCTAGTCTCTAAGTTCTGCCTCCCTCTTGTGAGCCTTGCCTTGGGACCTTGTTCCCTCTGAACTTGGACACCTGAGGGCTGGCCCTTCCACACTGCACTTTGGCTTAATATGGCGATACATTTGGATGTAAGCACTGCCTGGAGTTCTTATGAAACTCTCAGGGAACTCTGACACACCCAAGTTCTAGAAAGGCTTTGAAACATGATCTTTGGAGTTGGTTTACTTCATATTTCAGGCAGGAAGTCTGAATCAGGCTCTCCTTGGTTGTAATTTTCAACTTCTAATGTATTTTCTTTATTTTATATGTTCTGGACTATAATGACTTTGTAATAAACTATTGGGGATGGCTAGTAAAAAAGGGGGGAATAACTATGTATGTAAAAGGGGTAGATATCCTGCTCATAGGGAATTTTTGATCTATGTACATCACATAGATATCCTGCCTATAGGAATTCTGCACTTTCATATGTAGATACTATGCCTATAAGGAATTCTGCACCCATATAGGTATCCTTCCAATAGTTTTCTGAAATTCTGCATTCATATGGATATCCTGCCTATAGTTAAATTTCTGCATCTCTCATATAGAAACGATGCTCATAGTTAACTGGAACTCTGAATCCTGCATATGCATCTGTCACTAGGAAAACTTGTTTATAGGGATTAAATAACTAACTGCATCTAGATATCATATTCATAGGCTTAAACGAAGTACAACATTTAGCTGCCATACCTATAGGATTTTTGCACTCTTGCTATGTTTGTAAAAGTTTCCAAAACCGACAACACATAGAAAACATGCCTATAGGAGCTTTAATCGAATCTGAACTGCTTCATTTGCTTATAAGTTTAAAACCAGTCACAAATGACTTGTGCTCTTTTGCTAAAACTCGCCTTTCTTTAATAACAAACGATTTTTTTTCTTAAACCAGTATGTATTCATGTTTACTTTATTGTTTCTGGAGTCAGTAGATATCATGCCTATAGGGTCTTCGTCTAACACTTAGGCAAGCCATAGGGTGAAAGTTTATAAGTTGAATCAGATTTTATATGCTACAACCAGCAGGGAGGCCTGGTTCGGGCTTCTTATCTGAACTATGTAATAAATCAGTCTGCCTCAACCTTTTAAGTTTTAATCAGACCCTAAACAGTACATGCGAGTCATGTTACATTATGTGCTTTCTTTGATTTAAGGAGGTCTGTTTGAGCCATTTTATTTGTTTATATGCTTCCCCAAACTTGCTATATGTATTTTGTTTGTCGCCTTAGTATTTTATCTTTTGAAACCAAAGATAAGCCCAATACATCCTCCCTTTAGGATTAGTAGTCTCAAGTGCCTCCGGGACTGATAGGATTGGGGCGGGTAATAGCATGCAATAAGTAAACGAGACCATTCCGCGCTTTAATACCTTAAGGGTGTTGGAAAGGGTAGATATGGATATGATGACCATGCGATAACATCACGTGTAGCCCCTCACTGAGGAGTGATTACCGGATGTTGTGTGGGGTGATCCATATTATCAATAAACCTAGGACCCCCCCCCCTTCCTTTTGTTTTCTTTGTTTCTTTTAAATCTTTTTAAACCATTTATTTTAAGGAAATCAACTCTTTTTAGTTCCTTTTTCTTATTTTTTATTTGTAACCATTACGTGAAAATCCCCTCTTATTTGAAGCCTTCATTTGCCTGTGTTATTTGCACTTAATGCACAATAATAGCTTGACCGGGAACCACACTAGTGGATCTTGAGGGGTGCCTAACACCTTCCCCTTGAGATAATTTCAAGCTCTTACCCAGTCTCTGGTTGTTCAAATCAAACCTTCCCTAGTGTCCTAATGTACTCAAATCATTAGGTGGCGACTATTCACTTTAAACCCAATTCCCGAAAGGGAATGAGTTGTCCTCCCAAATGTCATAAATCCGATTTCGCGAGAAAAAGAGGGCGCGACAATAAGTTGGCTGCCCTGAAGGATGTAAATAAGGACGACAACTCCCTGAAGATCCATGGGATGTTTGAAGTACTGAATGAAATGGCCTGGGAGGATGGCCCCTACCAAAAGTGCCCCGACCTCCAGATGAGGCCCCACTGAATCCACCGGAGTGACGAGGCCTCTTGTCAAACCCCTGACCACTCCCCTGAGCTAAAATTATCTCAACTCGTCTCGCCACATTGGCTGCATCCTGGAAAGAAATCTCACTCCCTATTTCCTTAGCCATATGCAATCTGATAGGCTGAGAAAGTCCCTCAATAAACCTCCACACCCTCTCTCTCTCTCTCTCTCGGTAGGAAGTATAAGAAGAGCACGATGGGCCAAATCAACAAATCTAGTCTCGTACTGAGTGACAGTCATAGAACCATGTTGAAGGCACTCGAACTGCCTCCGATAGTCCTCTCTCTGAGTGATAGGGAGATACTTCTCCAAAAATAGCTGAGAGAACTGGTCCCAAGTAAGAGCTGGCGACCCAACTGGTCTAGCCAAACAAAGATCCCTCCACCATTTCTTGGCGGAAACTGATAAACTAAAGGTAGAAAAGTGTACCCAATTGGTCTCCACTATCCCTATGTTCTGTAATACCTCGTGACAACTATCCAGATAGTCATGGGGATCCTCTGAAGATGTACCGCCATAGGTAATGGTGAAAAGTTTGGTAAACCTATCCAATCTCCACAAATCCTTAGAAGACATAGCTGATCCATCACCGATCTGTGCTGCAACACCCGGTGGAACTACCCTAATGGGTTGAGCTGTAGGAGTCTGAAACTAGGGAGTCATCTGCTCCGGAGTGTGAGTAGCAGGAGTCTGTGCTACTCCTCCCGCCAGAGAGACGGCTGTTGCTACAGGGAATGTGCCGGCCTGAGTAACACTCTTCATAAGGCCACTAGACGGACCAAAGCATCCTGAAATACCGGGGTGCGATGAACCCCTCTGGAACCTGAGCTGGCCCTACTAGAACGGTCTAGCTAGAGCCTCCTCATCAAACTCTACCTGCCCCTACCTCAGCCTCTAGCACGACATCGGCCTCGTCCTCTGCCCCTCGTAGGAGCTTCCACTGGGGGCTCGGGTTGCTGATCAGCTGATGAAGCGGTACGTGTTCTCACCATCTGCGAAGGAACAAAAGTAGAGAGTTCAATTAACATTGAGAGATCAAATAGCATGACAGAGAAGAATAGAAGTGAAATTGTTCCTAAACTCTATAGCCTCTGGGGGATAAGCATAGACGTCTCCGCATCGATCCCTCAGACTCTACTAAGCTTGTTCGTGAATTTTGAGACCTAGGAAACCTAGTGCTCTGATACCAACTTGTTACGATCCGTAATTTTCACTGTCGGGACCGTGATGACGCCTAACATCGCACTCGCTAGGCAATCCAATGTTAGAGTTTTATTCACATTTTTCCTTTCCTTTACATTTCATAGAATAAAATTAACAAAGCTAAATCAAGTCGAAATAAATGTGAAAGTACGTAATTAACCTATTATCTATATACTATTAACAATACCGAAACTATTACCACCCAAAAACTGGTGTCACAACCCATGAATATACTATGAATATTTACAAATATTGGTCTGAAAGAAATTACATCTGTTTCGAAAAAAAGAAAACATGAATGTAGAAACATAGGAGGGGACACCAGGGCCTGCGGACACCAGCATGACTACCTTGGGTCTTCTAGATGAAATGTCTGCAACTGACCTCTCGATCAGCCACTACCAGCTCCAAAATCTACACTGAAAGTGCAGAATACACTGTTAGTACAACCTGCCCCATGTACTGGTAAGTGTCGAGCCTAACCTCGACGAGGTAGTGACGAGGCTATGGCGGGGCAGTTACAATACAACCTGCATACAATATATAATAAAGCGAAAAAGAAGTACAGTACAAAATAAAACAGTAACTAGGAAAAACATGAATACGCAACTCAAATGTCTTATCAGTACCCAGCTATAACCAATCCTTAGGTAAGATACAAAACCACAGAATAACTTTATAGCAGAAGAAGGATACATAACAATAAACTAATGCGGTGCGCATCCCGATCCCACGATATAATCAGTAACAATATGAACATTCACCCTTGTTACTCCTTATCAATCCACCCTTATTCCTCCTGTTGCGGCATGCACCCCAAGCCCATCGTACAATAACAATCTACCCTTATTACTCCTCAATATATCACCCTTATTCCTCCTGTTGCAGTGCGCAACCCGATCCCACTAGACATTCACATTTCACCCTTATTCATCCTGTTGCGGCGTGCAACCCGATCTCACCATATCAGTGCCAATCACAGAGTAAGAATCGAAATTTCAGAATTTGGCTCAAAACCTTCCACAATATTTAAGCCTCAAACCCAAGAAACAAAAGGCTATACAATTATGAAACTTCACCCAACTAATACTACACAACGAGCCCAACCAAAATATACCATGAAATACCGGTAACCAACTTAAACCAATAATGTAATACAATAAAACTACAGAATAAGTAATACCTTCAATAAAGGAAACAACATCTAACAAGAAGCAATTAAATACGGAAGCACCAATAAGCACGTAGCAGTTAAGACAAGAAAACAATATATTAGGAACGGGAAAGGGAACAAGCTAAACAAATAATTTGATGGCGCATAGGTACTCGTCACCTCACCTATACGCCACACACATGGATTTTCACATAGCAAGTAAGTCGGGGATCCCTAATCCCTCGAGTCAAAGTTAGACACAATACTTACCTCGATCCACATGTCACTCACTGCTCAATTATCGCTTTTCCTCTAGATTCCATCTCCAATCCACTCGTATCTAGTCATAATTAACTTAATCACATCAATTATCGCTCAAGAAATCAATTCCAATGCATAATTATAAGTTTCCCAATATTTTCCTCAAAAAGTCAAAACCCGACCCCGGACCCGCTTGGTCAAACTCGAGGTTCGGACCAAAATCCATTCACCCTCGAGCCCAAATATATAATTAGTTCCGGAATCCGACCCCAAATCGAGGTCTAAATCTCCAATTTATAAAAAACCTCAATTCTTCCCAAAATCCCTAATTCTACCATGAAAAAACAAGATTTATGGCTAGAAATATAATGGGTCTTGATGAAAATTGAATCAAATGAGTTAAAGAACACAAACCTATGATTTGGTGTCGAAATCCCTCTTCAAAATTGCTCCTAGGTCGAGTTCTAATGAAAGAGTTGTGAAATTTTTGAAGAAATCCCATGCTGGTTCTGTTTTAAAATCATTGGACAGGCCTTATTCGCGTTCGCGAAGCTATGGCGGCCCACGCGTTCGCGAGAAACCCTTCGCTTTCATGAAGGCATACTCCCCCAGCCTCCGCGTTCGCAAGCCAAGTGTCGCGTTCGCGATGAGTTATTTTTCCCTACCCCAGGTCCTACGCTTCGCGTTCGCGAAGGGTAATGCTCCCAACGCTCCGCGTTCACGACCAGCACTTCACGTTCGCGTAGAAGGATTCTCCTTCAGACCAACATACTCTCCGCATTTGCGAGAGTCCCTTCGCGAATGCGAAGAAGAAGATACCAGATGACAGTTGCAGCCAAAAACACTAGATTTTTCAAGTCTAAAACATCCCGTAGCCTATCCGAAACTCACCTGAGCCCTCGGGGCTCCAAACCAAACATGCACACATGTCTAAAAATATCATACTAACTTGTTTGCGCGATCAAATTTCCAAAATAATACCTAGAACTACGAATTTAGCACCAAATTGCATGAAATTTTCAAGAAAATTCAAAACTTTTATTTTTTCACCCAAAGGTCCGAATCACATTAAATCAGTTCCGTTTCACACTAAATTTTACATATAAGGTTTAAATATCATAACGGACTTGTACCGGACTTTGGAACCAAAATACGAACCCAATACCTATAAGATCAAATATTAACCAAACTCTTAAAACCATTATAATTTTAATCTTTCAATTTTAAAATTTATTTTCCGGTCTATGTACCTCGGAATTCGATTCTGGGCGTACACCCAGATCCCATATTTTACTACGGACCCACCGGGACCGTCAGAATACGGATCCGAGTCTGTTTACCCAAAACGTTGATCGAAGTCAATAAAAATCAACTTTTTAGGGCATAAAATTATTATTTCGTCAATTTTTTCACATAAAAGCTTTCCGGAAATATGTTCGGACTGTACACGCAAATCAAAAAGAGATAAAATAAGATTTTTAAGGCCTAGGAATATAGAATCGAGTTCTAAAACAGAAGATGGTTTTTTGGGTGATCACACTAATTAATGTTTTATGACACGTAAAGACAAAAAAAATAGTTGTATTCTCTATCTGAACAAACTGAAATTGACGAACCGAGTAAATCAAAATAGAACTGTACAAAAACTGAATCATACCAAAGTTAATTAGGTTTTGTATTGATACAACATTTTAAAAAAACGAATACCAAACATACCGAATCAAAGATCTATCAAAATCATACCAAATTGATCGATGAACAACCAGCTCAGGAACCCGAACAAATTAGCATAGAAAAAGAGTAATTTTCGAGATTTTAAGTTTTTTAACAGATATCTCTCTGAAATTTAATGTAAATGCCAAATTTAATCTAAAACTCCAATGGGACACAAGACAAAGGGAAAAATTCGACATGGAAAATGCCTCAATTAATTTTGATATTTAAGTAGAACAGATAAAACGTAGAATTAAGAGGAAGCGAGAGAATTAGGTTGTTCAAATAGTCTTTTTAAAAAGGAAAAAAATGTATACTCTTTTTCGTCCCACAATTTTTCTAAATATAGGTCATATAAATGACACGATTAAGAAAATTCGCTGAAGTACTAATTTCATCTTCTTTTTTGCCTTTTCAACCTTTTGGTATACTTTATGTTAAAAAAAAAATATTGTAACTAATCTATATCTATCTATATCTATACTACATTAAAAGCACGAAACCCCTATCGAAATATTGTTCGTCATTTTTATCCTTCATATATGCGTTCCACGATGGATATAATTGTAATTGTAATCAGAAATTCCACATGTTTCCGATCCCTGAGCCTAACAATAATCAAGGAGAGAATGCTATAGTTGGTTTAGGAGTTTTAAATGAATGTCTAAGTGTGGCTTGCTTGAAAGATGATAAGGGGAGTGTTGAGATATTGGTCATGAAGGAATATGGAGTAAAGGAATCATGGACATCATTATTTTTCATAATGAATTTAGAAATAAATCCTTCTTATGGATTTGTAGTGCCCTTTTTCGTGACAGGAGATGAAGAACTAGTTTTGGAGATATATGATCGTAATAGAAAAATTGTTATATACAATCCTAAGAATGATAATATGCGAGACATTGTTATTGACGGAGAGAAAATAAATGCCATGATTAGCTATGTGGCAAGCTTGATCTCGCCAAAGGTGTGCTACTGGAATGAGGAGGAGCACAAAAAATTTGGACAGCTAATTTAAAGGCTTCCCTAACTTCTTTTTTTCTATTTTTTTTTCTATAATGACAAAGTTGAGGAATAGCATAAATGGTCTTTGGTCTCCGGTGGATTTAAATTATGTTCCGTAGTCCTTTGTTCTAAGAATAAGTTTCTGATTTGGGCGACAAGTTTTTACGTTCATTTGCTGTGACTGGCAAAAGTCATTTTCCTTACATCTATCTTAAATTAAATTAATTTTAACTTTATATTAATTACTCCAACTAAATCAGAGAGTAATTTGATTGATTTCTCGAGTAATAAAGATTAAGAATAATGTGTGTGTATATATATTCAAAAAAGAAAAAGAAATCACACTATTAAAAATTCACAGGGATGCTTACACAGTTACACTTCCACTTGTTTGACTTGGTCCACGGTGTGGTGGCGGTAACATTTCTCCATTGGAGGTTGATATGGATTTTGTGAATATATAACTCTATATAAATAACTTTAATTTTTAACAATTTAAATATATTGAAAAACTTTGAATGCGGTTGGAAACCAAAATTGTTTAGGATTTGATACTATGCAAGTTTATTTAATTCATGTTTATTAGGATTTGTAATCAAATTAATATCTGAATAGGTTTTTCTAATTTTAGCTAAAATAGGTTTCGTACTATTATAAATAGGGATACTGCTAGCTTATTTTAAGTATGAAAAATTATGTGAAGAATTATAGAGAATGTGCGAAGAAGGGGAGAATTGTTGAGCTCTTTTAAAGATTTATAATAAACTATTTTCTTCATCAAATACTGTTTTTTTTCAAATATAGGTTATAGTTATATAGCAGTTACTAACATCTTCCATAGAAAAGTTGGGGTTTAGTAGGGTAATATTATCGCAGCTTTCCTTGATGGAAAGCCAAAGAAACAAACGTTCATTTCAAACACGAAAAAAGCTAGTGGTATATCTACCTAGCGAAACTAAGACCTAATTAATACGTGTCTTGTTCAGTCTTAAGACCTAATTAAACTAAGACCTAATTAATACGAAAAAAGCTTCCGGTCATATCAAGCCCCCACGAGTCTTAAGCAAAATAATATCGAGAATGAGACTTGTTCGAACCCCCGAATAAGACCTAATTAATACGTGCTAAGGCATTCGAAATCTTTGCAAACGTAAAGAAAAGAGCAAAAATAAACAAGCTTAAAGAAATTGTCGAAGAAAAAAGCTGTGTATATGTATATGCTCCCTCCGTTCCAATTTATGTGAACCTGTTTGACTACGCACGGAGCTTAAGAAAAAATGAAGACTTTTGAAATTTGTGGTCCTAAACAAGTCAAAAAGGGGTACAGAGTGTTTGTGTGGTTATAAACGTTTCTCATTAAGGATAGAATTGGAAGTTTAAACTAAATTATTTCCAAATTTAGAAAGGGGTCATTCTTTTTTGAACGGACCAAAAAGGAAATAGGATCACATAAACTGGAACGGAGGGAGTATTAAAAGATCTTTACAAAGGCCAAATGTCCTCAACAAAAACATCTACAAAGCACCTAAGCAGCAACCTGGTCTTTTTCACTGGAGCTGACCTCATCACCAGGACCATCGGGGTCCGCTCCGCCACCAGATCTGCCGGAACCCTCGGAGTCTTCTTTGCCTTTAGGATATGCCAACTTCTTGGTCTCGACCTGGAGCCTCTTGCCGATAAATCAAAACCCCGGGCATGAGCCTCGTCGAGAGCTTCCCTTCGGGACTACCACTTCACATATTCAACACAATGTCTTTCAGGCGATCCTTGGCTGCCTCAGCATCATCTTTGTACTGGGCCACCATCTCATCAGCACCGGCCTGACTATTTCAACCACTGACTTGGCTGCTTTGACCTACTTGGCAAGGGTATCCCGATTGGTATAACCGAGCCCAATTGAGACTGGAGGTCCTTGATTTTTTGGGACTGGGCCTCAGTTTTCTCTCTCACTGCTCGAATTTGAGCCTCCGTCGAAGCCAGTTGTGCCCAGGCAGTCTCCTTTTTCGAGGCCAAATGATCTATCATGCCCTTCCACTCTTCGGCCTCGACCTTAATTACATCCATATTGGCTCGGAGTTGGTCGATCCGACCGAGCTTATGTTGTTCCTTCAGGTTCTGACCGTTAGTTACCGTGTTTAGCTCGTCATTACTAACTTCAAAGATTTTTACTGTTCCACCAGGACAGCGTATTCTTTCTGAGCCACGTCCAGCTCAGCTCGAAGGCTCTTGACTTCTCCTTCATGTTGCTCGCTGAGAAGCTTATAAATGTATCTCTTCTCAGCAAGCTCTTTAACTTCAGCTTCCAGCTGGATCAGCTCATCCCGATATCGGAGGAAGGTTTCATAGTGAAGTACTGAGACCAGCAAATATGAGAAGAGATATTAGGATCATCGAGAACTAAACATGAAAAATAAAAAAGTGTGGTAACACCTTACTCAGTTCAGCACCTATTGTGCTTCATTAAACAGGCGTGAGGCATCCTCCTCGTTCATTTTTGCCTGGCCTTCGTCGGTTACCAGGCACCGAAGGTAGCTAGCTATACCAAGGGGGCGGAAAGAACCCGAGCATCCTCATGGACGGTGATAACGATTTACCGCTCCCGGTCATGATCCTTGCTCAGAGCCGGGAACCGGTTGACGAACCTCGGGCTCGAGTTCGACCCGCCAATCTCTGAGGATGGGCTTTTCCTCGGCACCCCAAAATCACCCAATCCGTTGAAGTCCTCCAGAGCGGACGGGTCTACGCCGTCAAAGAAGTGTCGAAGGGGATCGTCCACTCCATAGGCCCCCTCGTTTGATCGCTCCTTGTCGTTTGGGTTTCGTCGAACATTGATTATGTGAACAAAGGCGATGCCGTAATATCTATAAGGCTCGGCGAGGCAGAGCCAGCATCTCGAGAGTTCTCGGCCCTCTCTACAGCATCAACCTCAGGAACTATAGAATTATTAGCCTCCATTGTTTCCCCCTCGCCTGCCGCTCGTTCTTCCAGGATAGATAGCTCTTGGGCCATAAACAGTTCGTCCTCGTCGGGCTCATCCCTGAGACGAAGGAGTGAGTCCGAGTCGAGCACTCAGGAATTGGAGGTTTCCTTTGGCTTGTGAACTAGCCTCCTTCTCGGTTTCTTTTTATCCGAGCTTGGGGAGCTCGGATCCCTCCTCCTTTTCCTCTCTCAGGCCTGCCCCGGAGCAGGAGACTCAACAGGCAAGTCCTCGTCCCCGACTGCAGGCCTAAGCTCAACGTTCTTAGGCAAACATGGAAAAGGAAGTAAAGGAAATAAGAACGCAATGCCAGAAGAAAAAGCTCAATACAACTTAATCGGGAAAGGAACCTTACCATGGGAACGGGCCTCCCAACGTCCCTTCGAAGGTTCGCGCCATGAGCACTCGGAGTAGGGCATATGTGATACAATACCCTCGACCCACTCCTTGAGCCGAGGAATAGCATTCGGAACTCGAGCAAGGGCTGCACCACAATAAACGCCAATAAGAAAGGGGAAGATGAAGCATAAAATTGATGCTTGAAAGGAGTTGTACTTTACGGGATATATTCCACCTCTCGAGGAATGGCCTCCACTCGACGGGTACCAGGTCGGTAGTCCTCACCCGGACAAAACGTCCTTGCCAACCCCGATCCCGGTCCTTACCAACGCTTGAAAATAGGGCTTTACTGGCCCAGCGTACAAGCTTTATCAATGCCCTACCCCCCCTCCGGACGGAAGATTTGGGGACTGTATAAGTGGAGAAGATGATCGAGGGTGAACAAACACCCATTGATTTTTGTTCACAAAGAATCAGAGGAGGATCACGATCCTCTACCGTGATAGGTGAATTTGGGTGAGGCATACATCATACCTTCAACAAAAGTCTAAGATGAACGGGTCCACCGGACCCAAAGTAAAGGGATAAGTATACATCATCTTCTAAGGCTTTTCCACAATAGATTAGACGTTGTTGTTCCATTCGCGTCCCAATCAAAAGAGATACGTGTTCTTTCAAGTTCCATACTCTGCCCTGCATAACATCACAAATGGAGATCAGCACATAACCAAGAACCTTTTTAGTGATTAAAAAAGCGAATGCATGCATAAACTATGTGGTTGTGCAAACGAATATAAGAATGGTTTAGGGTTAAATATGCACAATTAATGTATCACACAAATTTCTTTTACTTAAAGAAATAGGTAACAGTTGAGAAGTTTGCTATCCATCTGAAACAGATAGTCCTTAGCAGAGGTAAGTACCTGATTGCTAATACGCAAATTGTGGGTTTGAGAATTCATAGTTTTTACTTTTATCTCAATCGTCGTATCAATGCCTTCAGATTTATGGCGCTCAGAAGCTTCACCAGTGTGAGTCATTTCCTTTCAACATCGCTTAAGCACCTGAAGCAGGTAAAAGTTATTAGATTTTAGTGTTTCTCGATTGTTTATGCGTTCAACATGCAGATCAAGAAAGTTACATCCTCAACACCAATATGAGACCAGAAAGTTACAATGAAAATGAAACAATTATAAACAAGCGGTAAGGTAGTTTAGCCAAATTTCAACTTTGATCCATATGTCATGGAGTATAGGGAAAACTTAACAAGTTAACCGGCAACTGGTCTTAACCATACAGATGGAAAGTAACATTTATTCGAGAACCAGTCCCATTAATTTTAAGTTCTTACCATTATATGTACATATTATATCGAAATCTATCATTACTTTGGAGCTTATTAAGAATTCTAATGTCAACTTACAATGTGTGCATCCTAAAGACTTACATATAATAAACGCCAGAGAAAATAAGGAGAGACAAGGCGAAAAGGTTACCACTAATGAATCACAAACAAATAAAGGAAGGTGAATAGATCTTACAGATCTTACAGCTTATGCAGAAACCCTAACAAAACTTATGCGCAGGTTATGTATGGTTATTGCACGCATATGGATACGACCTAGTTTGATGGTGCTACACTGTAACAGGGATAAAAAGACACATATTCATCTAAACAAAAGTTTTGCATGGCAGTATGTATATAGATTAGAAAGAGGTAAAAGCGAGTAAACTACATTTTACTGCCAGATTTGGAGCAATGACTAGTAATAGGTCGATGCGCATATATATGGGAAGAAACAGGCAGGCTCATTATGAAGCTAAAATCAAATTCAACAATCAAGAAAACAACCAATTCATGAAAGTTATTTCATTCTACGGCTTAGATCAAATGAAAATTCATTTTCCAAAAGGTGCAAGGTTAGGCGCACATCACGATTCGATCATTGACATAGACAACAACTTGGTATATAAACGGAGAAGGGTAGAGGGGCAGGCCCATATGTTTCGAACCTTGCACCACAGACCCTCGAGATATCTCTCCTACTACAAAAAATCATATCATCTTTTAGCACATGCATGATGCGTTTTCATTCGTGAATTTTTTTTCTTGAAGCACTCAACAAACTAAAATGCCTAAAGCAAAAGCTCTTTTAAGTGTTAACACAATCCGGATTGAAAAAATTGAGAGAAACACTCAAACACCCAAATTTTATCATCAAAATAAGGACATTCCCATATATGCGGTTTTTGATACATAAACTGAATGTAGGGTTTAGAAATCAAGACTTCAGAAACTCCACCAAAACAATTCAGATAGAAACAATCAAACTAAAAATTAAGAAGCTTTATCAAAAACCTGAAAACTCCCCACAAAAATTCATCACTCAATTCACTGAATAAAAAAGGTAAAATCACTGGGTAATAATTACCTGAAGAAAAAGAGAAGAAACTTATGTAGCGTCTGTTGGGATAAAAAATAATCTCGCTCAGGAATAATATCCACAACAAATAATAATAACACAAGAGAGTAACAATGAAACCAAATATTTTAGCGGGATAAAATACAATACCCGAGTGGAGCAATATTACCACTATAATATTACAACTCAGTAGTGTCAAGAGACTACTACAACTTAGAAAGAAATAACACTCTTTATTTAAAACACCTCACTACAATATTACTACCACTCACTAGTTATCTCACAGACCACAATCTGTGGATTACTCTCACTGATTTATGCTTCTCTCGTTGTTTGGTGTGATTCAAATGAAGAAACGAGGCTGCTATTTATAGAAAAAGTTTCCTTGTTTTCAGTCAATCATGGCATGCTTTGAAAGTTTGTTTTCAGTCAATCATGACATGCTTTGACAACTTGCAATTGCAAATTGGATTTGCAAATTGCATCAGAAATGTAGGCGCCTAACTTTGCCTTTCTCTTATCCAATCAAGTTTTTTTTTTCTCTTTTTCATTTGTTATTTTTATTTAGGGACCCTACAAATCTCTCCCTTAATTTTTATTTTTCTTCTTCATTCCAAGTCTTGATCTCAATCTTTGAAAAACTTCAAACTTAAGAGGCTTTGTGAAGATATCTGCAACTTGATCATGAGACTTCACATATTTGAGCCCGACTTCCTTCATGGCAATGCACTCTCTGATGAAATGATACCTTGTATCTATATGCTTGCTTCGATCATGATATACCGGATTCTTGGCGAGTGCCTGTGCAGATTTGTTATCAATACAAATCTCTGTAGCTTCCATTTGTGGCAAATTGAGCTCCTTGTATAATCTCCTTAGCCAAATATCATGACAGGTACATGATGTTGTTGCTATATATTCAGCTTCACAAGTCGAGAGAGTAACAATGGACTGTTTCTTTGAACTCCAAGAAATAACAGAATCACCCAAGAAAAATACAAAACCAATTGTACTTTTTCTATTATCAATATCTCCCGCATAATCAATATCACAAAATCCCACAAGGTTGAAATCATTAGAAGAAGAATAAAATAACCCAAAATCGATCGTACCTTTTAGGTAACGAAGAATTCTTCTAGTGACCTTCAAGTGAGTAGAGGTAGGAGCCTCCATGAAGCGACTTACTCCAACTGCAAAAAGTATATCTGGTCTGGTACAAGTCAAGTACCTCAAACTTCCTACAAGACTTTTAAAGAATGTGGGATCCACTTTTTCTCCTTCATCAAACTTGGACAATTTTGTCCAACTTTCCATCGGTGTGTTCACGGGGTTGCAATCGAGCATGTTGAACTTCTTCAATATCTCCTTTGTATAGATTTCTTGAGAGATAAAAATTCCATCCTACATCTGCTTCACTTCTAGGCCCAGGTAATATGACATGGGCCCTACGTCTGTCATCTCGAACTCACGGGACATATCTTTCTTGAAAGCTTCAATCAAACTTGGGTTATTACCCGTGAAAATAAGATCATCAACATAAAGACAAACAATTAAGATATCTCCATTAGTATGAACTTTAAGGTAAAGAGCATATTCATGGAGACAACGAGTAAACCATTGTCTTGAAAATACTTGTCGATGCAACTATTCCATGCTCGTGGGGCTTGCTTTAATCCATATAAAGCTTTCTTCAACCGCAACACTTTATCTTCATGGTTTTTGACCACGAAGCCTAATGGTTGTTCAACATAGACTTCTTCTTCAAGATAGCCATTCAAGAAGGCTGACTTGACATCTAGTTGATGAATCTTCCACTTTATTTGCGCCGCCAAAGAGATCAGCAAACAAATAGTCTCCATGCGGGCAACAAGTGCATGACTTCTTCATAGTCAATGCCTTGCCTTTGCTTGTAGCCTTTATCCACAAGTCGTGCCTTGTATCTCTCCACATCTCCATCAGCATTCTTTTTTATCTTGTATACCCATTTCACTCCAATTGCTCGATGACCCTTGGGAAGAGTTGTTAACTCCCAAGTGTTGTTCTTCTCTATTGACTCAATCTCCTCCTCCATGGCTTGTCTCCACCTTTTGTTTGTAACAGCTTTATCAAAGTTCATTGGTTCACTGTCAGCAAAGAGACAACATAAAAAATCAAAATTAGTAACTTCTTTTGTGTCCTCATAGAGCTCTTAAATGCTCCTTGTCTTTTGCGGTTGTTCATTTGAACCTTCTTGAGAAGAGGGAGATGCAACATTTGTTGGAGAAGAAGGTGGAGTTGTGTCCTGCACAGGTTCCACGGTCTCCGGTTCTTCTTCATCACCAAAGTATGGAAGAAAATCATATGAAGTTTCTTTCTCAGCTTCCCAATTCCATGCCAGTTCTTCATCAAATTCAACATCACGACTTACCACCACCTTACCGCTGCTTGGGTTGTATAGCTTGTAGCCTTTTGAACTCGTATCATAGCCAACAAACACATGCTTGACACTTCGATCGTCAAGCTTTGCTCTCCCTTGATGTGGCACATGAGCATAGGCTATGCTCCCAAAGATTCTCAAGTGCTTGACACTCGGCTTTCTTCCACTCCATACTTCTTGAGGAGTTTGATCTCTAACATTTCTTGTTGGAGACCTGTTATTCAAATAAACTGCACAAGAAATAGCTTCGGCCCAAAATTCCTTAGGCATACTTTTAGCTTTCAACATACATCTAGCCATATTAAGAATCGTTCGATTCTTTCTCTCTGCAACACCATTTTGTTGAGGTGAATAAGGTACCATTAGAGGGCGACGAATTCCATGAAGTTGACAGAAGTCATTAAATTTGTTTGAGGTGAATTCGCCTCCTCTATCGGACCTTAGAGCTTTAATTTCATAGCCACTTTTTTTCTCTACAAGTACTTTGAAATTTTTAAAAGCAGCAAAAGCTTCAGATTTTTGGTTCAAGAAATAAACCCAAGTCTTTCTACTGAAGTCATCAATGAAAAGCAGAAAGTATTTTCTTTTACCAAAAGAAGGTGGATTGATTGGTCCACACACATCAGTGTGGACAAGCTGGAGCGGCTTGGTTGATCTTGACATGGCCTCCTTTGGAAAACTCATCCTTGCATGCCTTCCAAGAAGACAAGCTTCATACAATTGATTGGGATGGTTAATTGATGGTATCTCATGCACCATGTTCTTTTCTCCCATTGATTTGAGCACTTCAAAATTTAAGTGCCCCAATCGCATGTGCCAACACCATGATTCATCTTGCACATTAGCCTTCAAACACTTTGCATCAATTGTTTTAAGTTTCAGATAAAACAATCTATTCTTTGCCATATGCACTTTAGCAATTAGAATTCCACTTGAATCTCTAAGCCAAAGATGCATATTTTTCATGTGGATGTCATATTCCTTTTCAAGAAATTGGCCCAAAATTAAAATATTACTTTTAAATTTTGGCACATAATAAACATCTTGAATTAACTTGTGACTACCATCTTTACAGGAGATCAGAATCGTACTTATCCCTTCGATTTGAACCTTTGAGGTATCTCCAAAGGACACATTACCTCTCACTGTTTTATTAATCTCCACAAACTTCTATTTTCATCCACACATATGATTTCTTACTCCATTGTCCAAATACCACGAGCTGCAATCATCTCTGTCTTCTTCCTTGAGTACCATCAACAACGTTGACTCATTTTCTTCTTTCTTGTCGTCAACAAGGTTAGCCTTTTCTTCAACATTGCTACGACATTCCCAAGAGTAATCACCAAATTTATGACAATTATAACATTCAATTTTTGATTTGTCATACCTTTGTCCATTATTTTCTTGGTAGTATCCACGTCTTCTTCCTCCTCTTTGTCCACAACCACGACCTCTGAATGTTTGGGTGATTTTAACTTCATTGTTGAAGTTGTTACCATTACTTCTTCCTCTTCCATGACCTCCTCGGCCTCGGCCTCGGCCTCGTCCTCGTCTGTTTCCTCGATAGCTTGTTTCACCTCCATAATCCTTGAAGGATGCCTGAGTTTTAAGAAGTTGCTCCAATGGCACTTCTTGTCTCATTTTTATCTTTTCTTCATGGGCCTGTAAAGAACCTTCCAATTGCTCCACCATCACAGAGTCTAAATCTTTAGGTTCCTCAATAGCACAAACCACAAAATCAAATTTAGGTGTTAAAGTGCGAAGGATCTTTTCTACCACACGAACATCTTCTATGTCCTCCCCGTATCTTCTTAGTTGATTTACAACATCCTTCACTTTTGAAAAATAATATGAGATGCATTCGGATTCTTTTATTTTTAAAACTTCAAAATCAGTCCTTAGAGTTTGAAGTTTTACCTTTTTCACTTTGTCAACTCCTTGAAGAGAACTTTGTAAAATCTCCCAAACTTCCTTTGAGGTGGTAGCATCTGTCACCTTCTCAAACATGGCATCATCCAAACATTGGTAGATGAGTGTGAGGGCTTGTTGATCCTTCTTCCTTGTCTTTTCCAAGACCTCTTTTTCATTTTGGGGCAGAGCTTCCTCATTATCGGGTTTTGCATACCCTCTATCTATAATTTCCCATACATCCTGAGAGACAAGGATGGCTTTCATACGTAGACACCATTTTTCATAATTATCTTTTGTCAGACGGGGTTACTGAAAAGATAGCGGACCATTATTTGTCATGGCTCTGATACCACGTTGTTGGGATAAAAAATAATCTCGCTCAAGAATAATATCCACAGCAAATAATAATAACACAAGAGAGTAACAATGACACCAAATATTTTAGCGGGATAAAATACAATACCCGAGTGGAGCAATATTACCACTATAATATTCCAACTCAGTAGTGTCAAGAGACTACTACAACTTAGAAAGAAATAACACTCTTTATTTAAAACACTTCACTGCAATATTACTACCACTCACTAGTTATCTCACAGACCATAATCTGTGGATTACTCTCACTGATTTATGCTTTTCTCATTTTTTGGTGTGATAGAAATGAAGAAACGAGGCTGCTATTTATAGGAAAAGTTTCCTTGTTTTCAGTCAATCATGGCATGCTTTGAAAGTTTGTTTTCAGTCAATCATGACATGCTTTGACAACTTGCAATTGCAAATTGGATTTGCAAATTGCATCATAAATGTAGGCGCCTACATTTGCCTTTCTCTTATTCTTTTTCATTTGTTATTTTTATTTAGGGACCCTACAGCGCCCAGAAGGAGAAAACAGTTGAATGTAAATAGCTAGCTATATATGAAGAAGGCTTACTCTTTTTGTGAGCAATATATTGTCTTTATTCCACTATCTGTAATCCATTTTGGATTCTGCCTACTCTTACACTTCTTCAACTTCGTGGCAATTGAGGCAATGTTTTGTCGCTTCACTTTTTTTTTTGACTATATGTTGAAGCATCAACTGTCATCACTAATAGAAATAAGCTAACCACATTTTTCTTTTATAAGAAACAGTTACGAGGAAGTGCAGGTGGGGTACCCTTTCCCCAATCAATTTTAGCTTATTTTGTACCCTTTCCATCCCAATTTATGTGGCCATTTATTCAGCCAAAAAATTAATTTTAACCGTAAATGCAGACATAAATTTGTCACTTTTTTTGAAATAAAATCTGGCATAAATGTTTTAAATTTTTTGAAATAAAATTATCACAATCCAAAAATCCCTCCGAGGAAATCATGTTGGCACCTAGTATCTAAAACTAGGTAAGCCTAACACATACTGATCATTAATGGAATTTAACTAACTTAACTACAATAAATTAAATAATTTTCGTAAGAACAGAGTCAACCAACCTCAGTTACAAAATCCAAAAACCGGTAGTACAAGTTACAAGTCATTCTAAGAGTAACTATAAATAAGGAGTACATCATTATCCAAAATAATAGGAGACAATGGAAATAAAATACAACAAAAGGTGACTTCAGGCCCTGTGAATGTCGAACAGGTACACCTTGATGTTTCCAGCAGCGCAGGCATAAGTCTTCAACCAATTCGTTCATAAGTACATGGATCTTCACAAAAATATGCAGAAGCGTAGCATGAGTATACCACAGCAGCACCCAGTAAGTATCAAGCCTAACCTCGGTAAAGTAGTGACGAGGCCAGGTCAAGACACCTACCAAACATGAAAACAGGTGCAGAATATGACATGAAACTGACAATGAAGGGATATCAGTATAAGGCTAAAAACAGAAAGATTTCAAATCACCATGAATAATGAAAAAAAGGGGGAGCGTGAATGGCAGCGAGAACATCTAAGCAATTAAACAACAACATAGTCGGGGAACATATAAAAGGTGATTGTGTTCAGGTAAGGAAAATCGTTGACAACTCAGTCAATCAAATCATTCCAAATGTACGAATTTCAATAAGAATTACCCCGAATATCACATCTTGTAATCTCACATTTTAAGTCACAACTTTCAAACAGTAAACACATGACACCTCGTACCCATATTGTCCAAATCACTTTCGTACGATAAAATCCACGTGCTATCATCTATTTTGTACTTGTATCAAATACTACTTTTAAATATTTAGGAGATTTAATCTCATACATTAAAGCATAATAACAACCTAGCATAAAGTAGGAAATCCATTGCAAAAAATGAGTTTATTATTGAAATCATTTAGGTGAAGGAAATAACATTTTCAATTAAAATTGAGTATCGGGTAAGCTACTGATTGAATGTAGAATTTATTAAATTAAATCATAATAATAATTCCTTGTTAAGTAAGGTAGAAACATTATAAGGTAAGGAGATTAACTTGAGAAATCAATTAAGGTAAAATATGACAACTATTAAAAATAATAATGTACCGAATGAAACGACAAGTGCTAACTTAAGAGCCACACAAGGCAAACAAGTTATTAATTCTTTTATTTAAAACCCTTATGTTACTAACAACTTAGCAGGATATGAGAAAATGACTCAGCATAGTAAATTCATCTTTAAAATCGATTCACCAAAATAATAGTAATAGAAAAAGGAAACAGGAAATGATGGTGAGGCAGAAAATCAACGAAAAACAACTCAATCCTAAAAAACCAGAATTACCAATACTCGAAGTCTCGTACGAAGAACCGAAGACAACACAATACAATAAAGAATACAAAATACATAAACTGTTGCGGCGTGCAACCCGATCTCACTGTACAACACTATCCACCCTTATTCTACCATGTAAATATTAATAATAATACGTAAATACATGTTACGACACCCAGCCCGATCCTACCATATAATCAGAGTCAATTTCATAATTCACCATTATTCCATTATATCAATCCACCTTTATTTCAGTTGTTGCAGTGTGCAACCTGATCCTTCGTACAACACCAATATCACAATATAAATATCTTCCTTATTTTATCGTATCAATTCTCCCTAATTTCACCAGTTGCGGTGTGCAACCCAATCTCCTGTATACGAATTAAATTAACAACAACAATTCAGGAGCTTAATTTATAGGAATTTCTACAAGCAAGGGTATGAGTAAAAATCAAAGGAATACAACAAACTTACAAAAATGACAAAACATGTAAGGCATGTGATAACTAAGATGTGCAATCATCAAAATTCGGACAGTCGACATATAATCACAGAGACATAGAAGGAATACAATAATTAAAAGGTCATAATACAATAAGGAAGGTAACATCTTCAACTAAAGCATAAGAATGCAAAATATCAAGTAAAGGCATGAGAAGTATATAGATACTCGAAACCGGTCAATTACCACACATAAATCGTGTACCCACTCGTCACCTCACGTACACGGATTTCACATAATGCAAATAACACAATTATCTCAAACCTAAGGGGTAGTTTCCCCCACATAAAGTTAGGCAAGATACCTACCTTTACGAAGTTAAGGATACTCTAAAATAGCATTCTTGCGTGAAACGTCCTTCGGACAGCTGAAATCTAGCCAAAATAATTACATAAAATAATCAAAACCCATAGGAAACAATTTCGGATAATAAAATATTGACTTTTAATTTTACACTATAAAATCAACCCCAAGCCCGCACCTCGAAACTCAACAAAAACTCACGAAATCCGAACACCCATTCCAATACAAGTCCAACCATACCAAAGTTATCAATTTCCGATTTCGTATCCCCCTTCAAATCTTCATTTTTCATTTTTTGAAAATTTTTACAATTTTCCTAATTTTTTACTTTGATTTTCACTATTTTGATGTTAAAGCTCAAATATGATCATGAAGCATACATAGAAATTGGAAAAGCACACTTACCTAACGATCGTAGATGAAATTCGTCTCTCAAAATTGCTCCCTCTCGGACCTAGGGTTAAAAATATGAAAAAATGAAGCAAAAATATGAATTACACAGCTAAAAACAAGTTGCAGATGTCGCATTTGTGATCCAGGATTCGCAATTGTGAACCCTCGCAAAAGCTAAGAAGCCTTTGCAATTGCGAACAAGAACATGGCTGGAAAATATCGCAATTGCAAACTCGAACATTGCAGAAGTCGCAATTGCGATAAAATGTTTGCAATTGCAAGCCCTGGATACTACACCAGAAACCAGCAATTTTTCCGAACACGGAAATAGGCATAACTCTCTCATACGATGTCTGAATTTGACGATTCTAAAAAAACTGAGTTTGGGCCTCATTTTCTTAATGTGATACCATTTATCCTTGAACAAACGACACTGAAACATCAAAAACAAGGGCAACACAACCTAAACCTATCCGAAACTCACTCAAGCCACTCGGGACCTCATCCGAACATACCAACAAGTTCCGTAACACAACACAGACCTACTCGAGGCCACAAATTATATCAAATAATGGCGAAAATACAAATCACACCTCGAATCGAACTTATAAATTTTCAAATCTTTCAACTTCTATAATTTGTAGCGAAATATATCAAATCAATTCGAAATAACTTTAAATTTTGCACACAAGTCATAGATGACATAATGGACCTATTTCAATTTCCGGAATCCAAATCCAAAATCGATATCAACAAAGCAACTCTCTGTCAAACCACTCCACCTTCCAAAACTTAAACTTTTCAATTTAGCCAAAATGCTTCACATTATTCTACGGACCTCAATTTCAAATCCGAACGCAGGACTAAGTCCAAACTTACCATACGAAGTTGTTGGAACTATCAAAATTTTATTCCGAAGTTATTTACATAAAAGTCAAACTCTAGTCAACTCTTTTCACTTAAGCTTTTAAAACAAGAATTGTTCTTCAAAATTTATCCGAAAACCAAACTCGACCACATACGCAAGTCATAATACATAATACATTATACAAAGCTGCTCGAGGTGTTAAGCCACCGAGCGGGATGCTAATTTCCAAAACAACCGGTCATGTTGTTACATTCTCCCCCACTTAAACATACGTTCATCCTCAAACGTGCCAAGAGTCATTCTAAAGCTGTCGAATCACTACGTAACCTTACCATGCACATACCTGAGGGTGATCCCATGTCACCCTAACCCACATAAGCCTGAGCACATGACATAACTGAAGATCATTATTTTGACCTTAGCCCATAAACCTTGCAACCAAATAAGTAAGGTGGAAACATCATATAGGGTAAGGAGATTAACTTGAGAAATCGATTAAGTTGAAATATTACGACTATTAAAATTAGTAAAGTACCGAAGTAAACGAGGAGTGCTAACTTAAGAGCTACATAAGGCAAACATGTTATTAATTTTTTTATTTAAAAATATTATGTTACTGACAACTCAGCATGATATGAGAAAATGACTCAGCATAGTAAATTCATCTTTAAAATTAATTCACCAAAATTATATTAATAGGAAAAGAAAGCAGGAAATGACAGCGTGGTAGAAAATCAATGAAAAATAACCCAATCCCCAAAAACCACTAAAAACCAGAAATACCAATCCTTAGAGCCCCATATGAAATTAACCGAAACCAACAAAATACAACAAGGAATACAAAATACATAAATTGTTGCGGCATGCAATCCGATCCCACCGTACAACATTCTCCGCCCTTATTTTACCATGTAAATATCAATAATAATACGTAAATATAAGTTGTGGCGCGCAACCCGATCTCACCATATAATAAAAGTCAATTTCATAATTCACTCTTATTCCACCATATCAGTCCACCCTTATTTCACCTGTTGCGGTGTGCAACCCGGTCACCCGTACAATATCAATATCACAATATAAATATCCTCTCTTATTTTACCATATCAATTCTCCCTAATTTCACCTGTTGCAGCGTGCAACCCGATTCCACATACAATAGCTTAAATCAACAACCACAATTCAATAACTCAATTTACACGAATTTCTACAATCAAGGGTATGAGTACACGACAATAAAGGAACCACATAAAAATCAAAGGAACACAACAAACTTACAAAAATGACAGGATATATAAGGCACGTGATAACTAAGATGTGCAATCACCACAATTAGGAGAGGTGCAGATAAACACAGAGTCGTAGAAGAAACTCAACAATTAAAGGTCACAATACAATAAGGCAACATCTTCCACTAAAGCATAAGAATGCAAAATATCAAGTAAAGGAATGGGAAGTATATAGATACTCGAGACCGGTCAATTACCACATATAGGCCATGTACCCACTCATCACCTCGCGTACACGGCTTTCACATAACGCAAATAACACACTTATCTCAAGCCTAAAGGGTAGTTTCCCCTGCACAAAGTTAGGCAAGATACTTAACTTTACGAAGCTATGTCATTACTCTAAAATGGCATTCTCGCGTGAAACAGCCTCCGGACAGCTCAAATCTAGCCAAAATAATTTCAAAAAATAACTAAAATTCATAGGAAACATTTCCGAATAATAAAACGCCGACTTTTAATTTTACACTATAAAGTCAAACCAAAAGTCAAATGCGTCTCGCACCTCGGAACCTGACAAAAAAACAAAAAATCCGAAGACCATTGTGATACGAGTCCAACCATAATAGAATCATCGATTTCTAATATCGAATCGCTCTTCAAATCTTTATTTTTTTATTTTTTGAAAGATTTTACGATTTTTACAAATTTTCACTTTGATTCTCACTATTTTGATGTTAAAACTCAAATATAATCATGAAGTATGCACAGAAATTGAACAATGGCACTTACCCAATGATTGTAGATGAAATTCCTCTCTCAAAATCGCCCACTTTCGGATCTAGTGTTCAAAATATCAAAAAATAAAGCAAAAAACCGAATTACACAGCTATAAACAAGCTGTAGATGTCGCATTTGTGATCCAGGGTTCGCAATAACCCTCGCAAAAGCAAAGAAGCCTTTGTAATTGCAAACTAGAACAGGGCTGGAAAATATCGCAATTGCGATAAAATGCTCGCAATTGCGAACTGGAATAGCGCAGAAGTTGTAATTGTGATAAAATGTTTGCAATTGCGAGCCCTGGATGCTACACCAGAAACCAATAATCTTTCCGAACACGGAATTGGGTATAATTCTCTCATATGTTCGAATCCAACGATTCTTTTTTCTATATCTTCGTAGTTACAATACGGATATAATACTTCAATAAAAAACGAATTTGGAGCTCAAACTTATAAATTTTCAAATCTTTCAACTTCTATAATTTGCGCTGAAACATATCAAATCAATTCGAAATAATTTTAAATTTTGCACACAAATCATAAATGACATAATGGACATGTTCCAATTTTCGGAATAAAAATCCAAATCCGATATTAACAAAGTCAACCCTCGTTTAGACCCCCCTACCTTCCAAAACTTAAACTTTTCAATTTTTGCCAAAATGATTCAAATTATTCTACGGACTTCCAAATCCAAATCCAGACGCACACTTACGTTTAAAATCACCATACGAAGTTATTGGGACCATCAAAACTTTATTCTGAAGTCGTTTACATAAAAGTTAAACTCTGGTCAACTCTTTTGACTTAAGCTTCTAAAACAAGAATTGTTCTTCAAAATTGATCCCAATATTACCCGAAAACCAAACTCGACCACACACGCAAGTCATAATACATTATACGAAGTTGCTCGAAGTCTTAATCCACCGAACGAGATACTAATTCTCAAAACACCGATCACATTAAAAAATTTACATATTCAGATACAATATCAAAAGTACATAGAATAATTACCCATTTAAAAAATTTTATAAGTCATATTACAAATCGTAATGAAAAAAAAAATCCTTTGACTCTCAAAATTCAAACATTACCACATAAATTGGGACGGATGAAGTATATAATTTAAAGTTTCTTTTCACCTATTAACAGTGTATTGAGACTTGTATTAGAAATCGATTCGGTAGTGATATTCATGTTTATCATTATATATTTAAACATTTTTGGGCGAAAAAAGTAAAAAATAAAAATTTCATTGTTTGAATTTTTAAAGGCTTGAAAACTCATAAAAAAGATATCGTGATTTATTGAAATTGTTGATAAACTGAGATTGGAGTTGGCTTGGGATATCATTAGAAGTTGTGGTTAAACTTTAAAGGTTTCGGTAAAAAATTTATCTACTTTATGATGTTTTTCTATGTTGAATTTCGTAGGAGACAAAACTTAATTTTTGTTTTAATATTATTTAATATTATGAATATATATGTTGTATAATATTATATATTCAGTGTAAAAATACTGTACAAAAAATAAATGAGTTACGCAGACATGGGCATGTTGATTTTTGGGTTGATCCAGGCTTGACTCAAATTCTGACTCTTTTAGTCTTCTTTGGCTTTCAGTCTTTTTTGCTTTCTATAGTCCCCCAAGTGTTAGAGCTTTGAAGTATGAAATCTCGAGCACTTGATTATTCCTTCCATGTGGTCCATTTCCTGAAAAAGAAAATACATACGGGACTTGGAGGTATATTTTTAGATGATGACTACTTAACCCTTTTTATTTCCATCAGAATGGTTGTAACCCAGACCGAGAATAATTTTGTATCTCGCGTGTCTTTCAGGTCTAAAATCATCATTTGGTATGGGCTAGCCTTTTGCCTATCATCTAAAATTGTTAATATAAATTAATTGAACAAAAATAAAATAGTAGTTAAGTGATACCTGACCGTGGGTATTTCCTTTGCTTAGAAGTAATATTTCTTGAAATGAACAGCATTCCAATTCGAAGGTAACACCTTGTCGTCCATAGTTTCTAACTCATAAGCACATTTCCCAGCGATACCTTGAACTTTATAAGGACCTTCCCAATTTGGGTTCAACTTTCCTGCTCCAGCTATTTTTGTTAATTGAAAAACCTTTTTGAGAACAAAGTCCCCAATCTTGAAGTATCTGAGATGAAACTTCCTGCTGTAGTATCGTTCAATGATTTGCTTCTGCGCTGCCATTCTTATTAGAGCTGCTTCTCTTCTTTTCTCGAGTAAATCCAAATTCGTTCTTATCTCTTCATCATTGATTCTTCTGTTGCTTGTGTAAATCTCGTACTTGGCTCTCCTATTTCAACTGAGATTTAGGCTTCTGAACCATAAACAAGTGAAAATGGAGTTTCTCCCAAGCATGTCTTTCCTATTGTTCAATAAGCCCATAATACTCCTAGTAATACCTCGGGCCAATTGCCTTTTGATTCCTCTAATATTTTCTTCAAATTATTAATAATAATCTTGTTTGTTGAGTCAACTTGTTCATTTTCCACGGGATGATAAGGTGAGGAAGTTATTTGTTTGATTTGCTAACTTTGAAAAAATTATGTGACTTTCGTGCCTATAAACTGTGGGCCATTATCACATACGCTTTCTTTTGTTACAGCGAATCGACATATAATGTATCGCCAAATAAAATCCATGACTTCCTTTTTCCGTACCTGCTTGAAAGCTCCTGCCTCTATCCATTTGGAAAAATAATCTGTTAATACTAACAAAAGTCGTACCTTTCCTTTAGCTTTCTGTAGAGGTCCCACGACATTCATTCCCCACTTCATAAATGGCCACAAGGAAATAACCGTGTGTAATAGTTCTGCTAGGCGATGCATGTTATTGCCATATCGTCGGCGTTTATCACACTTTGCTACAAAATTTTCTGTATCTTCCTCCATTTTAGGCCAGTAGTATCCTACTCTAATTAGAGTTTTTACCAAAGATCAACCTCCTGCATGATTTTCATAATACCCCTCATGTACTTCTTTCATCATATATTCTGTTTGAGCGGGTCCAAGGCATCTTGCTAAAGGTCCCCCGAACATTTTTCGATATAAATTTCTTCGAATTAAGCAATAACGAGCAGCCTTTCGTCGAAGCGACTGAAACTCTTTTTTGCCTTCAGGTACGGTTCCATACTACAAAAATTAACAAGTTCGTTCTCCAATCCCAAGTCAGATTATTGAAACTTACCTCATTTTTATCCTGGTCTAGTGTTGAATGAAATAAATGTATTACAATAGCATTTTCTGCATTTTTTATTTCCGTAACTGATGCAAGATTACCTAGTGCATCTTCTTCCGCATTTTCTTCCCTAGGTATTTGTGCAATCTTTCATGATTGGAATTGCCTTATCAATTCTCGTGCCTTTTCCAAATATTGTTGCATTCGTGCATCTCTAGCTATATAAGTCCCCTACATCTGGTTGACTACCCGTTGAGAATCACTTTTAATTACGATTTGCTCTATAACGAGTTCTCGTGTCAGTTCTAACCCTGCAATTACAGCTTCGTACTCTACTTCATTGTTAGTAATGGGGTAACATTTAATTGCTTGTCTTATACTTTCTCCCAAAGGTGGAATTATTACAATACCTAAAACTGCTCATTTAACATTCGAGGAGCCATCAGTAAATAGAGTCCACATACCTAGATTAGATCTGGTAAATATTTGTAGTTCCTTTTTTTCTTCAGGAAATATGTTTATGCTAAAATCCACTAAAAATATGCTAAAACTTGTAATTTTATTGCAGCTCTAGATTGGTACATGATATCATACTCACTGAGTTCTATTGCCACTTGGCTAATCTACTTGACAATTCTTGTTTATGCAAAATAGCTCTTTGAGGATATGCAGTTATTACGGAAATAGGGTGACATTGAAAGTAAGATCTCAACTTTTTAGATGCCATATTTAATGCTAAAGCAAGTTTTTCTAAATAAGGATATCTAGTCTCAGTATCCAACAAAGATTTACTGACATAATAAATTAGATATTATTTACCTTTGTCTTCACGCACCAAAACTGCACTTACAGCCATTTCTGAAATTACAAGATAAACAAACAACCTCTCTCCATCTTTTGGTTTAGCCAATAAAGGAGGATTTGATAAATATGCCTTTAAATTTTTGAGGGCTTGTTGGCATTCTTCATCCACTTGAATAGATTTTGCTTTTTTAGCACTGAAAAGAATTTGAAACTTTTCTCTGAAGACTTGGAAATAAATCTTCCCAAAGCTTCTATCCTTCCTATCAATCTTTGTACCTCCTTTTTGCTCGTGAATACATCGGGAATTTCTTCAATGACTTTGATCTACTGTAACGACCCGGCCGGTCGTTTCATGAGTTACCGCTTCGTTTTTTCCCATTTTTGCTTCTTTATGCTCTGTTCATCTGTGTTATATGGTATTGGATTGGTAGGTTCGGATTCAGTGGAAAGGAATGAGATACTTCGTCTCTTTTGAGTAAGCTTAGGTTGGAAAAGTCAACCGGACATTGACTTATGTGAGAAAGGTCTCGGATGTGAATTCTGATGGTTCAGATAGCTTCGGGAGGTGATTTGGGACTTAGGATCATGATCGAAATGTGTTTTGAAAGTCTGGAGTAGATTTAGGCTTGAATTGGCAAAATTGGAATTTTGGCGTTTTCTGGTTGATAGGAGAGATTTTGATATAGGGGTCGGAATGAAATTCTAGAAGTTGGAGTAGTTTTTTTATGTCATTTTTGACGTGTGTGCGAAATTTCAGGTTATTCGGACGAGGTTTGATAGTCTTTTTGATCGAAAGTAGAATTCGGAAGTTTTTAGAGTTCTTAGGCTTGAATCCGTGGTTGATTCGATGTTTCGATGTTGTTTTAGGTGTTTTGAAGATTGGTATAAGTTTGGATATGGAATATGACTTGTTCGTGCTTTTGGTTGAAGTCCTGGGGGCCTCGGGGTGATTCGGATGGTTGACGGGAGGTTTGGAGTTGGAGAATTTGCAGATGAAATGCTGAAGCTCCTGTCATAACCACACCTGCAGCTTGGGGACCGCAGGTGCGGGCTCGCAGAAGTGCCCAGAGAGTCGCAGATGCAGAAATGGCCATAGGGAGCTGGAACCGCAGAAGCAGTTGTTCGAGCGCACCTGCGATAACCCAGGTGCGGTATTGTGGTCGCAGGTGCGGTCCTAGTGCGGTTAAGTGGTTTCCGCAGGTGTGCACCTGAGATCGCAGATGCGGGTCTACAGGTACGAGATTTTGTACTGCAGAAGCAGTTTAGCTGGGGTAAAACATATATATTTGGCCCTATGCAATTTTGAGTAGTTTTTCACCATATTTCATTCGGGAGAAAGCTTTGGAGAGAAAATTGAAGAGGGTTTCGTGGAGGTAATTTGGATCCTAAACTTGTTTTTATGATGGTTTTTGATTGATTAAGCTTGAAATCTATGGAAATTAGTAGCAAACATTGGGGTTTAGGGCTTGAAAATTGGTGAGGGGTCATTTGTGGTCAGATTTTGGTATTCTTGGTATGTATGAACTAGTGAGAGTGTAAGGATTCCCGTTTTGTGAATTTAATCGGGATTCGAGTCGTGGGTTCGGGGGTCAAGTTTGGCCAATTCTGGATTTTGGATGTAAATTGGTTATTTTCGATTGAGCTTTATCCCCTTAGCATATTTTGATGGTATAAATCTGTTTTTGATTAGATTTGGATCATCCGGAGGCCGAGTCGAGAGGCAAGGGCATTGCGGGATAGAGTTTGGACCGGATAGAGGTAAGTAATAATTGTAAATGTTGTCCTGAGGGTATGAAACCCCAGATTTCACATTGTTGTACTACTTTGAGGTGACGCACATGCTAGATGACGAGCGTGGGGTCGTGCACCATTGGGGATTGTGACTTAGTCCATCCTGTATGACTGTTAAGTCACGTATTTGATTGAAAACTATTTGATATCATTGTGTTTTGGAAATTATTACCATGTTTTGGGCTGAATGCCATATTTAGGCGTCGTGCCAACTGTTTTGGACTCTTAGGAGATTTTTACTACTATTCCACAATATTTTGACTTCATATTTGCACTCAGTCATGTTGTATTCTACTGTTTTCATAACTCAACCATATTTACTCTGTTTTGATATTTTAAATAATATTTTGGGCTGAGCATCATGTTTTACTATTGCCCGAGTGGCTTGAGAGATTTCTGACTGAGTGAGGCCGAGGGCCTGTGTTGTGAAGATATTATGGGATCGGGCTGCGCGCCGCAACAGTGTTGTACTGATTCATGATTATGAGTCCGAGGGCCTGATTTGTTATGCCACGAGGTGGCTTGTTATGAGGCCGAGGGCTAGTTTGATTATGCCACGACATGAATCATCATAGCGCTTGGGTTGTAGAAGCCCCTCCTGAGCCTGCACACCCCTAGTGAGCGTGGGTACCCAGTGTGATATGTGATATTGCCCGAGAGGATATTGTTGTTTCATGTTATTGCTCAAGAGGCTGATACGAGTGATTGTGAGGTAGCCCGAGGGGCTGGTTCTATTGATATTTTTCTCGAGGGGCGGTTATGGTACTTGTTTTTGCCCGAGGGGCTGATTGATGTTACTATCGTTTTCTCACTATTTTCATCACTCGTTTGAACTACTGAAAGATGTTTTTTTAAAAAAAAGCTTTTACTGAACTGAGACGTTTTTACGAGTTTTACCTCTTTACTGCATTGTTCTGGATTTATACTATTTTGTTGTAGCATTATGTTGTGGTTTACGTGTTTTCTTACTGCTCAGCTGCCTTTACTTTTATTACTTACTGAATTAGCATACTCACATTACTCCCTGCACCTTGTGTGTAGATCCAGGAGCCTCAGATCATACTAGCGAGTGATGATTGCCTTCCAGCAGGCTTTTCGGAGTTGACTAGGTAGCTGCTTGGCGTTCGCAGCCCAGTGCTTCTCCTTCCTATCTTTATTTCGCTTTGTACTAGCTTTGTATCATACTATGTTGTCTTTTCATATTCCTAGACGAGTTGTAGATGCTCATGACTGATGACACCCCGATGTCGGACTGTGTTTTGTTTCCGCATTGTTCTATTCTACTCTACATTTTGGGATTTTAGCTTATTAAGGTCTTTAAATGACTTACTATAATTGTTTAGTTGGTTTTGGGGTTTGTGTCGGTTGGCCCAGTTTCACAATAGGCACCATCATGACCGAGTCCGTTTTAGAGTCGTGACATCTGCACAGGGTTTACTTCAATACCTCTGTTAGATATAAGAAAACCTAAAAACTTAATTGAAGTTACGTCGAAGGCACATTTTCTAGGTTTAATTTCATATTATAGTCGCGGAGGATCCGGAAGGTACTTGAAAGATTTTGAAAATGATCTTCTGCTCGTGCAGATTTGACTAGCATATCGTCAATATATACTTCCTTAGTCTTCCCCAGGTGTTCTTGAAACAACTTCATCACCAACCTTTGATATGTGGCTCCAACGTTTTTCTAACCAAAAGACATGACTTTATAACAATAAGTCCCCTTGTCCGTAATAAACGAAGTTTTTTCTTCATCTAAAGGATCCATCTTTATTTGATTATAACCTGAATATGCATCTAAAAAACTCAATAGCTCATGACCAGTGGTAGAATCAATCAATTGATCTATTTGCGGTAAAGGGAATGAATCTTTTGGGCAAGCTATATTTAGATTAGTATAATCTACGCAAATTCGCCATTTGGCATTCTTATTTTAGAACTACCACAGTATTAGCTAACCAATTAGGATATCTTACTAATTTTAAGAGGTTTTATACCTCATCCTGAATCACTTGATTTTTTAATAAGCCTTGCTTCCTCTTTTTTTGCTTGACAGATACGTATGATGGATCTTCATTCAATTTATGAGTCATCACCTCTGGAGGTATACCTGTCACAATGAATACGACCAAGCAAAACAATTTGTGTTAGTTTTTAAAAATTCAACTAACTTACCTCTCATTCCTGGGCTCAACTTTTCTCCAATATAATCTTTTCGGTCTGGCCATTGTTCGAATAGCACAAGAGCTTCGAACTCTTCAATTGTTGTTTTGATGTTTTCATTCTCCTCCGGTTCTTGAATGACATCCGGTCTTGAATCCATATCTATTTTCTTTAATACGTTTTCAGATGAGATTTGATTTACCACATCTTCCACGAAATTAGCATTTATATCGATGCTTTCTTTGTGTAATTTCACCACTTAATAGATATTCTTAGAAATTCGTTGATCTCCTCGAATTTGTTGAATTCCCCATTTTGAAGGAAACTTAATAACTTGATGTAACGTAGACGGGATAACATCCATGTCATGAATCCATGGCCTCCCAAGAATCATATTATAGGTCATGTCCGTGTCTATTACTTGAAATTTTATTTCTTTGATGACTCATTCGGCAAATGTACTTAGCACTATTTCCTTTTCGTAATAACGGTTGAATTATCGAATCCAAATAAGGAACATGTTTTTGGTATCATCTTGTTGCCAATTTACATTTCGTTCACCACTCGCAATAAAATAATATTCACGGAGCTACCTGGATCTGTCAAAACCCGTTTTACATTAGTATCATGTATAAGTAAAGATATTACCAGTGCATCATTGTGAGGAATTATCAAGCCATCCGCATCATCAAATGTTATGCTATCTTCCTCCAAAACTTGACGAACTCGCTTCCCGTGGGTTATAGTGAATTTCACCATCTTTTTGGCAGTTGTGTACGTTATACCATTGACTTCTTCTCCCCCTCTTATGACATTTACTGTTCTCTTTGGAGATGAAGATTTTTGTGGTTCTTGTCTATTTTTCATGCAAGACTGTTTACTTTTCTCGTTGAACAAGTCTATCAAGTATCCCTACTTTAACAAATGTTCTACTTCTCCTTGCAACAATCTACAAGGTTCCATCATTATTCTTCAAAAATAGAACCGGCGTACCCCAAGGTGACACACTAGGCCGAATGAACCCCTTATCAAGGAGCTCCTGAAGCTACTCCTTTAACTTCTTCAACTCCGCTGGTGCCATACGATACGGCGGAACAGAAATGGGCTGAGTGCCTGACACCAGGTCCTGAGAAACTGCAACCAGCTGGGCTGGATATTCCCCTAGTGTCTGAAATCCCTGTACGGCCTGCTTAGGTGTGCGAGCGGTAGGAGTCTCATTGCCTCCCCGGCCTGAGAAGTAGTTGAGACCGCCTGAGCTATGCCAGTGAAAACTGATAGAATCTGAGCCAAGGCCTCCTGAAGACCCAGAATCACAATAGGCACAGCTGGTGCCTGAGCTGGTACTACTGGATCGTCCATAACTGGGACCTGATCCTAAACTGGGGCGGGTGGTGGATCTGTAAGTGCTGCCCTAGTTGCTGTGCAGGACACAACTCTGCCCATGCCGCGATCACGACCGCATCATCGGCCTTTAGTGGCCACAGCTGGTGGTACTGGTGGTCGTCCATCCTGACCGGCAGCGCGTGTCCTCACCATCTGTGAGAGAATAGAATAACAGAAGTTTAGTACTCGAATCAACCAATTCGTACGACAAGAATTTCAAGAGTTTAAAGTTTTTCCTAAAGGTTCTACAACCTCTTGAGGATAAATACAGACATCTCCGTACCAATCCGCGAGACTCTACTAAACCTACTTATGACTTGTGAGACCTATGTAAACTAGGCTCTGATACCAACTTGTCACGGCCCTAAACCTGGACCCGGTCGTGGTGGTGCCTCTCGTGAAGACAAGGCCAACCGACACTTCCCATTTCAATTTTTAAGTAGTTAAACAATAAGATTCAAGTCTAAAACATTATAAATAATCCAAAGGTGAACAATGACATTATAGAACAATATGCGGAATACAACACAACATAGCCCGATATTGAGGTGTCACTAGTCATGAGCATCTAAAACTCCAGAATAATCAAGAAAAGTCTACAGAGTTCAATACAAAACTAAAACAATGAGAAATAAGATAGGGAAGAAGCTCTAGGCTACGAACGCCAACAACTACCTAGAGAATCTTCGGATCTGCCTGAGCTGGAAAGATCAACACTCGGGAGCGGGACCAAATGTGCCTGAATCTGCACACGGGGTGAAGGGAGTAAAGTGAATACTCCAACTCAGTGAGTAATAATCATAAATAAAGACTGAAAGCAGGAAATCACATAAGGCACATTATAGGCTATAATGAAGCAGTAAAAGCACTAAAAATAGTAAATCAGTAAATATATGTGAAAGTCATTTTAATTCAACTTAAACTTCATGAAAAGCCTTTTCAACAATTAACCAAGTAAGTGAAAGGTAATTAAGAAAGATAAACACATAAAGGTTCGCCCCTCGGGCACAGTATCAACAAATCTGCCCCTCGGGCAATATCTCAGAATAATACCAGCCCCTCGGGCTAAATCTCACATCCCAATGGGTACCCATGCTCACTAGGGGTATGCAGACTCCTAGAGGGGCCCCTTACGGCCCAAACGCAATATCAAGCCATCTCGTGGATCATCACTAGGCTCTCTGCCTCATATCAGTCAAGCAATCTCGTGGCGTACATATCTCAGGCCCTCGGCCTCATATCATAACCAATTGTTTTCTCACAATATAGACCCTCGTCCTTACTCAGTCAAAATCCTCACAAGTCATTCGGGCAATAGTAAAATATGATTCTCAGCCCAAAATATCATTAAAAAGATCATTTAAGAGTTAAAACAAAGTAAACATGGCTGAGTAACAAAATAGTGGAATATAACATGACTGAGTTCAAATATAAAGTCAAAATAGTGAGAAAATATCAATAAAAATCCCTGAAGGGTTCAAATAGTTGGCACGAGGCCCAAATTTGGCACTCCGCCCAAATCATGATGATAGCAAATAGATTTCAGTCAAATATGCAGTAAAATAGTCATTCGGGACGGACTAAGTTACAATCCCTAATAGTGAACGACCCCACGCCCGTCATCAAGCGTGTGTGTCACCTCAATATAGCACAACGATGTGCAATTCGGGGTTTCATACACTCAGGACATCATTTACAATCGTTACTCACCTCAATCCGGTCAAAACTCTAGACTGAGACACCTTTGCCCCTCGAATCGTCCTCCACTCGCGTCGAATCTATCCAAAATCGAATCACGGCATCAAAATATGCTAAGGAAACGAAACCCAAGCAAAAATAATCAATTTACAACACAAATTCCGAAATTACCAAAACTCGACCCCCGGTCCCACATCTCGGAATTCGATAAAATTCACATCAATGGATTCTCTATCACTCCCTGAGTTCATTCATACCAAAAGTATCAAAATCCATCCACAAATGACCCCTCAAATCCCAAATTCTAGGTCTCCAATTTCAAACCATAGTTCTTCAATTTTAGGCTTAGATTCCATGATTAATTAGGTAGATTTTCACATTAGAATCGAGTTTTAAGTCCATGAATCTTACCCCCAAGTGATTCCCTTAAATCCCTCTTTATTCCTCTTCAAAAAGATCCAAAAGCGATCAACAATGGAAGAAATAAACCCCATAATGGCAGATAAGGCGACTATTTAAACCTTCTGCCCAGGCCTGAAATCCTTCATCGCAATCGCGGGACCCTCATCGCGGTCGCAAAGCACAAGAGACCCGACCCTCAAATTTACTCTACGCGAACGCGGATAGGCCCACGCGAACGCAATGCTCAGGACCTTAAACCTACGGGATTGCGGATAGAGCCACGCGAACGCGATGCACAACTTGCCCAACTCACGCGATTGTGACTCAAGCTACGCGATCGCGATGAACAACCTGACCTGCCCTTATCACACCCCTACGCGATCGCAAGACTCCCTACGCGATCACGAAGGAGAAACCTCTGCAACAGCTGAAGCTCAAAAATCTGCAACTCCAAACAACATGGAATGGTCTGATTGACCACCCAAAACTCGCCCGAACCCTCCAGGACCTCAACCAAACATACCAACATATCCCATAACCTCATTCAAACTTGTTCCAACCTTTGGAACGCTTAAAAAAGCATCAAAACACCAAATTTGCATCGGATTCAAGCCTAAGAATTCCAAACTCTTTTAAATTACGCTTTTGATAAAAAAACCTAACCAAACCACATCCGAATGACCTGAAATTTTGTGCACACACCCCAAATGACACCACAAAACTACTGCAACTCTCGAAATTCCATTCTGACCCTTATATCAAAATCTCACCTATCAACCGGAATTCGCCAAAAATCCAAATCTGCCAATTCAAGCCTAAATCTACTCTGGACCTCCAAAACTCATTCCGATCACGCTCTTAAGTCCTAAATCACCTCCCGAAGCTATCTGAACCATCGGAACTCACATCCGAGCCCGCTAACACATAATTTAATCTAGTTAACTTTTCCAATTTAAGCTTCCTCAAAAGAGACTAAGTGTCTCAAACCTTACCAAATCCTTTCCGAACCCGAGCCAACCAACCCGATCACATATAGAACCGACAGACAAAGCAATAATAAGCAAAAATAGAAAAAACAGAGAGGTAACTCATGAGACGACTGACCGGGTCGTCATATCGGCATTAGACAAGGAAAGGCAGAGCTTAGCCTTCTGCAGTTAGGGAGGTAGGGCTTAGCCTCATACAAGGAGAGGAGACAATGCTTAGTCCAATGCAGTGGAAGCCAGTGCTTAGTCTTATGCAATTACGGAGGCAGGGCTTAGCCTCATGCAAGAAGAGAAGACAATGCTTAGCCTTATGCAATTAGGGAGGCATGACTTAGCTCATGCAAGAAGAGGAGACAATGCTTAGTCTCATGCAACGGAAGACAATGCTTAGCCTTATGCAATTAGGGAGGCATGACTTAGCCCCATGCAAGAAGAGGAGACAATGTTTGGTCTCATGCAATGGAAGGCAGTGCTTAGCATTATGCAAACAGGGAGGCAGGGCTTAGCCTCATGCAAGAATCGACTAACTTGAACATATCCATAACTTGCTTTCATCTGTCTTGTACGAGGGAATCAAGGAATAATAATATAATTTAATATACTATAATAGGTTACTTCAGATTACATGCAATTATATTTTAAGTAAATAGACTATATAAGAATTTATTATATGATCACGTCACTTAAAAAGTAAGTAATAACTAGTGTCATGCATTCATTTATTTCTTTTTCCTACCCATCCTCATTATCCTAATCTGCATATCGAATTCATAAACAATCGAGAAGCACAATCTAATATTTTTCCTGGTTTAAAATTAGCTCTAAGTTGTTAAAAAGGAAATGGTTCACATTGGAGAAGCATTTAAATAAATAGGTGGTATAGGAAAAGAAATAATTTTATTCTTTTCCTTCTATTCACGGCAAATGCAAATTGTACTAACAAATATTCAAAATCAAGAATATGATCATTGATGATCCCTTTTGGATCATGGACTCATGGAATGAAACATCCATTTCGGTGACTGGCCTGTATTTGACTCAAAAGATTTTGAACTCTTTTTAAGTAAATCAATCAAAGATGAAGGGGTAAATCGTAGTAAAACTTAATTGATTTCAGACCGAGAAATTGAATAACAATGATTGCACAAAAGACGAATGAAATGTCTTAGATCTCATTAAGATTTCACATTGCCTTTTTCATCCGTAGATGAAGAAGAAAGATTATAATTGTTTCTCCCATTTTGGGATACAAGAATGGAGCTTTTCTTTTCTCTTTCTTCTATCAGAAAGATCTCCCCCTTTTTGTAGGCTTCCCTGTGGAAAATATATAGTCGAAACCCTATTACCCTTGCCGTGACTTGGCGGGACTGGGTCAGTGGAGCTTTCTGGTCGTGGTTAGGCATTGCTCTCTTCAATGCGTCAGATGTCTTGGAGGAGAAATGAAGTTGACTTTATTGACGTCTGCTACCTTGTTGCAGAAATGGGGTCGTGGTTAACTTGGTCGAGGTGGTCAGATTTTGACCAATACAGCCTGGTGTTTCATGTGGTCGCTGTCACAAATGAGTCGCTGTTTTGGATCTTAGTTCTCTGAAACTGATAGGTACATTTTCACCAAGTATTGGAAATCTGAGCTTTCTTCATGTCCTTGAGCTCCAAAATAAAATAGCTTTTCAGGAGAAATCCCATCGGAGCTTGGCTATTTACATAAGTTACTTGTTTTTACGCCTTGACAATAACTCATTCACTGGTCATATTCCTTCAAACATTTCTGGTTGCTTCAACCTTTTTTCTGTTGTTCTTTCATATAATATGTTGGCAGGCATAATTCCAGCAGAATTAGGCACCTTGTTGAAACTTCAACAACTTTTCTTGTTTCTAACTATTTTACAGGACGTATTCCGCTTTCTCTTGGTAATCTTTCTACACTTCAACATTGGGAGGATTCTCGATACCAAAGTTCTTCTTGATGATGCAATCACCAAGGGTAATTTCCTCAAGTGTTGGTGGTATCACCGTTGTGGCCGGCCGGGAGGTAGAGGAAGATGATGCTTTTTCCTTTTTGGGGATCGTATTGGAAGTTTTGGCCATGATTGTAAGCTAAAGAATGCAGATACACAGGGATGTGGTGTTTTCGGCAAGATCTTGGTGTTTTCCTGTCACGATCCAAACCGATGGGTCGCGACGGGCACCCAGTACCTTACTTGACTGAGTACCAACGTAACGTATCTTTCTTATTACATTATCATATACACATGACATATGGGCCTAATAGGCCAACATGATCTTTTATAAACTCAAAACATAGGCCGACAAGGCCGTACAATCTTTTATATATACGACATATGTCTACAAGCCTCTAAGAGTACATGAATGTCATAAAGTTCGGAAAATAGTCCCGCCATACCAAACAATAGACGTCTAAATCATACTAACCAAATACGCAGCTCCGAAGCAAATGGAGCGCACCAACATCTTCCGCTGAGTTGATAGCCTACTTGGAAGGCTCTCGACCTGTCTATCAGGATCTGCGGGCATGAAATGCAGTGTCCCCGGGCAAAAGGGACGTTAGTACGAATAATGTACCGAGTATGTAAGGCACATAAATAAATACATAGGAGACATGGAAGATATATGGAGTACATGACTCAACTCATATGTCTGAATAACTTTGTAAATCATAAATTACTTTCAGCGTCATGCATATGCGTATGAATGTCATGTCGTGCATAGGTATATGTTTCATAACATCATCAGCCTCTGAGGGCATCCCATCATATCATATCGGCCACTATGGGCAAAATCATCATCGTATACCAGCTGATGAGGTGGTGGTGCGTATATAACACCATAACCTTTCCCATATCCCATATACATATATATACATACATATATACGCGTAAATAACGCCGTTTGAATACATACATATATATGTGTATATAACGCCATTTGAATACATACCCATATATGCGTATATAACGCCGTTTGAATCATATTGCAGCCACTGTGGGCAACATCATCATCATATACCAGCTAATCAGGTGGTGGTGCGTATATAACGCCATAACCTTTTCCCATATCCCATATACATATATTTACATATATATATATACGCGTATATAATGCCATCAGGTCATGGGTCAATGCACGTGGATGCAATGCATGAAAAGTACGTCAATAAAACCATTCAGAATGTTATAAGACCATTTTGCCCCTTGAGCAATATCACAAAGTAACATCCTTTCAACTTTCGTATTTTTCTAAGACCCATGAACAGATGATAAAATATTATGACACCTGAAAATTTAAGAACATAGATATTTCTATTACTTCTATGAGTAGAGTCAGTTTGGAATTTGTGCATTTGCACTTTCGTTCATATCGTAGGGATCATGCCAAAAAAAAGAAGGGATAGCCTTAACATACCTTATCGTTAACATATTTAGCCCAAAACCGAGCCATGACTCCTTCATGGGGATCAGTCAAAAGAAATGGATTCAGTGGCCATGTCTTGTCGACGTATTCACGATGACCAGGGATTTACAGACTGACTTTTTACGAAGGATTAGCACAGGAAGTTTTCTTGTGAATTGGATTGTATTTCAGAAGCAAAGGACTTTTGTTGGACATGTCTTCTTCTATGTATTCATAAATCATTCCTTTTAGCTTTAGTGCCAAAATTACTTTGTATGTGGAAAAAAAACGGAAAGGAGTTCTTATTAACTTCACTGTTTCCGTTTTAAAAGGTGGAATTCAATGGAAAATTGAAGGTGAAAATCTTACTTGTTGTAGTATTTTTGTAATTACTTAGGAAAGGAATGGTTGTTTTCTAAAAGCAAGAAAAATAACGTTTTCCATACATTAGGCTTCCTCCATAACAAATCATTAGCCAAAATGAGACAACAAAAGTCTTTAGTCAAATGAGATAAAGTACTTATCTCTTTAAAAGTTGCCATCTTGCAAATTAATTAATGAGTCACTTTCCTTCATTTCTCTTCTTGCCACGTGATGTTCTTACCAATCATTTTAGATAATTACTAATTTAACCATATAATTAAGAATTAACACAAATTACTTAAAATATCACTCGCTTTTAATATACTTTATACACCTTACTATAATATACTTTAGTATCATGATCATGTAGTACCTTGTATTGTACTAGTCCATAAAGATCGAGTATTTTAGCTTGAGCCCTATTTTATCCCAACATGACAAGCTTGGACGAAAGTTCATTTCTTTTGACTTGCTTTCCCTTTCACCTTTACGAATTTACTTATTACTTGTTTGAAATAGCATAATCCTTATAATTTCTAAATAATCTTTTCCTTGGACTGCTGTCAGTTACCTTATGACAAATTCAACGCACAACACTACATGGTGCAACATCGTCGTAATGTAGTACTACGGGACGTGACATCTCACTTCCGGGCTCTCATTAATTTATTTATAGTGTATTTTACATGTACGAAAATATGGGGTGTAACATTTCCGGCGCTTAAAGTGGCGGAAGAAATGAGTGGTTGAAGGAAGAGATGAAGAGGGAAAGGATAGAATAAAGAGTAAAGTTCTTCACTTAGAGAAAATGCCTCATATTTATAAAGGAGCAGCGATGGTTTGGTGGCGTTAGTGGCCAACCAGCGCGGGCGTGCATTCAATATTTTTGGGGAAGTGGGCCGATGGGACGTTTCGGCCACTTTGAACACTCGCATCACGAGGATGACATCATCACTAAGGGCTTCGGGAATACAAACCGTTTCTTATCATTTCATTCTAAGAAACGCGGGGACTATCTGTATACGGTCAAAATCAAGAAGCCCGATTTCGAAGTCTTAAATTGGGCTATGAGTTCGAGTCGGGGTGACTCGAGGTAGAGGTCGGACCCGACTGCAGGATATATACCTCGAGGAAGCAGGTCTAAGGCCGGGCACGACCCATATCGAGGACAGTGCAATCTCGAAGATACTCAAGAAAGAGCGGGAATTTCTCAATGACACGTGGGTCAGGGCATAAATTATAGGATAAGATCTGTACGAAATAGTACAAGTCCGTACTAGGTTGTTATACAGTTGTACCAATAGAATTCTTTGCTACAATTAGGAATGTACTATATTGGGGATTTTCTCCTCCTATATAAAGGGGACCACAATCAATTTGTAAAGATCATCTCACATTATTCACTGCAATAGAATATTCTACTTCTGCTCTTCTTATTTAACGTGCTCAACAAGTGTTCTTCAGCTTTATTGCTTTTATTTTATTATCCATACTTCATTGTTCTTAGCTGACCTCGAGGCCCCCAAGAAAGTCAAGCTTGAGGTCCTCATTGTTATAGCAACACGGGTTTGATTCATCAATTCTTTTTATTTAAACTTAATATTACTTGTATATTCACTAGTATTATAATAAATCACATATATTTAAAACCACAAATTACATTTAATTGTTACCCCATTTTTCGAGGTAAACATATATGACCATAGGTCTGAAGTTTGAACTACTGCAACTCAATGTCGAATCATTAGTTATAAATTTGAACTAATGTAGCTGAACTGCAGACTATCGCTGCCCCACTACTTTCAAAGAGTGGCTAGGTTTGCAATTTTATAAAATATTGTAGCTTATTTTTAAATTAGAGCGCTTAAAAATGGCTATATTTGCAAATGGCCCCATTAAATTTTGTTTGCTATTTGTAAATTTTGACAAAATCCGTATTAGACTAAGTCTTAATTCAGAGGAAGGGCCGTGATTTTGACTTTATGAGTTATGAATTATAGAAAAGATAATTTACTGGGTTATGATAAATTATTTATATATATTAAGTGAATTTTTAAACACAAATATATACAAAATTTTCTATCGAACCCATACAGGGGCGGATGCCGGGAAAAATATGACTTGCCAATCTCCGGAAGAATCACACCCTCCTTCCAATCAAATATATTCGAAGGTGTTCCCGAGGCACGAAAAGAAAAAAGGGATTCTCGACTAACTTTCATCTGTGCCCTGTACGAGGGAATCAAGGCATAATAATATAATTTAACATACTATGATAGGTTACTTTCTATTACATGCAATTATATTTTAAGTGGATAGACTGTAAGAATTTTTTACACGATCACGTCACTTAAAAAGTAAGTAATAACTGGTGCCATGCATTTCGTTTGTTTCTTTTCCTACCCATCCTCATTATCCTAATCTGCATATCGAATTCATAAACAATCGAGAAGCACAATCTAATATTTTTTCCTCCTTTAGAATTAGGTTAAGCTGTTAAAAAGGAAATGGTTCACATTGGAGAAGCATTTCAATAAATAGGTGGTATAGGAAAATAAATAATTTTATTCTTTTCCTTCTATTCGTGACGATCATGGCAAATGCCAATTGTACTAACAAATATTAAAATATAAAAACATATAGTAATTAACTAAACTAAAGATGGAGATTGTAAAAACATTACCCAATTTAGCTTGTTGAAATTCATAAAAGTTTCTTATCGTTAATGTTCTTTTAAATTGTCTATAGTTTAAAAATATTCCCCCTCCTTTCTTGTTGCAACACCCCAGTCAACCTGGGAAAATTTATTAAAAAAATAGTTTAAAATATAATTATGACAGGCTGAAATTTTTTTTTAGTTAACTGACGTGTCAAATTTTGGTGCTGGAAAAAAGTACGCCTACAAGAGGAAAAGTTTAGTGAGTATGTGTGAAATTAGCCCGTTCTTTTATTTACAAATTAATATACCTCCGTTCACTTTTACTTGGCATGTATACTAAAAATAAATTTTCATTTTTACTTGTCACTTTATCCATATTAAGGGAAGACAATTTTTTTTCCTGTTATACCCACAGTATTTATTACTCATTTCAAATTATTTTATCAAATCCAATAAAATATGCATCAATTAATATGGGTATCATGATAAATTATGCACTTTATTTATTATTTTTTAAGGGTGTGAAAAGTCAAAACGTGTAAGTAAAAGTGAACGGATGGAGTAACTTCTAAAAATCCGTATTAAATTCAATTTGCTTTTTGTAAATGCTGAAAATATGATAATAACTATGCGTTAAATATGGAGTATGTGTCAATAGTGTCAGATATTTTGCAGAATCCAAAATGGATTGCAAAAGGTCAAAGTGGAGCCTTCATTCAGTTTGTATAAATAGAGTTTCAAGCAAAGACAATGCTCAACAAAACCAATATTGCAAAAAGGTGAGTTCACATTCAACCATTCTTCTCCTTTGTCCCCGGTGATTTTTCTGTGCATTTTCTTGATTTGAGTGATGATTTTTCGTGTGTTTTCCTGATTTTGAGGTTTCTTAGTTTCTTTTGGAGTTTTTGAGGTCTTGAATTCTAGCACTCTATAAGTCCATCTTTGTTTTTGATTTAGAAACTAGATGGCACATTTAATATATATATATATATATATATATATATATATATATATATATATATATATATATATATATATATATATATATATATGAATGTTCATTGATGATAAAAATGGGATGGTTCCTTTGAATTAATATCTTAAATCTGGATTGTGTGAAACTTTGATTTTGAAATTAAAAGCTTTTCCTTTAAGTTTATTAGCGCTTCAAGAAAATGCTTTTACAAATCAAAAGGCATCATGCATTTTGATGCATGGTATAGACCTACACAGCACGAATCTAGATTAGTGGTAAGTAGGTTCCGAGTAACATATGGTTAAACAAAAAGAGAATGCAACCTGCACGTACTAACATCCGTCGATCTATATGCTCTTTTTGTTTTTACTAAATGTTACTTAATTGTTAGTCGTGCTGATCTTGATATCTTAATATGGTATGATAACATATAGTACTTTTTAAAATGAACTCTAAATGATCTTCGTAATATAATTAATGAGCCTAAACTGATTTGCTTCTTCAATTAATTCAAGTTGTTTAGGGAATAGCTCACCAGCCAAGGGGAGACACTGATATTTGCTCGTGATTTCTCTTACAATGAAAGACAGTGATTGGGTGTTGGTGAGTTTGGTTCTTCTCAAATCTAATTTTGTCATTCAATTCTTTTCCCTTTCAAATAAAATTATTATCCTATCGTTGATCTTGCTTTTTGTACAATTCCACAGTATACGTGGAATGAATTGCAAAAAGAAGAAGCCCGTAAGAAGATGATAAAGAACCAAAGATCTGTTGTAGACAATGAAGTCAAAACTCTGAATGATCAAAATGGCTCTTTTGAGAAGACAACACTTGACAAACAACAGCCAAAAGGCATCAATGGTGCAGTGTCGAACCAGGAATTTTCGCCCCCCTTATATATACGCTGTATAAATTTTAAGGTGGTCAATTAACCACCTTCGCATAAAGTAGCTTCGCCCTAGGGTGGGGATGGGGAGAGACTTGACATAAATATATCATGTTCTTACAAGTTTTGAGAAGTTTCTAATTCCCCAGTGTTGAACTTCATGTAGAAGAAGCCTCTGCACTTGGAGAAACTAAGGATAACGTCATCGAGAATGCAGGGAAAGGTGTATCTTCTGAATCTAAAAGTGTTCACGAGTCAGCTGATGAAGTAAGTGTATTTTTCCTCTATACTTAAACTACATGCATATATTTTGCATCCCATGTCGCCTTCAGCTTTAATTTTAAGATTAATCGATGTGTGTGCAGCCTGCTAATGAAGACGTTGGGACCTCTTTACAACTTAAGCTTGCCAATGAAGATGTTGGGACTTCTCCTCAACAAAATGATGTTGCACAAGCAAAAAAGCAAAAGGTACTATTACAGAACTTAAATTTTTTTTCCCTTTCAATTGTGCTGGCAGTTGAGTTCTTTCATATTGTCTACATAACTTGCTCCGAAAACAAGGTAACCTAAATCAGACAAGAACTATCCCCACTGGGTGCGCAAATGAGTTCTTTCTCTGGGTGAAATTACAAGTAATTATAGTTGAAAAATATGATGAAGAAAAATAAATAAATATTCTTGACTTGTTCCCTTTAAGAAAAATAAATGAGGCGCAGATATCTCGCTCGCTTTAAGGAGATTCAAGCCCACTGCGGTAGCATCTTCACTGGTCTAGCAGTAATACTCTTGACTTGTTCCCTCTAAGTTACAATAGCCCGGCAATATCGTATGACTCGAACAAACTCTAGACAAGTTGTTGAGTCCAAAGCTCCACAAAAAATGAACACCTTCCTTCAACAAAAATAATATTCTCTTCTACAGAGAATACGTTGGAGACTTAGATGTTCTCCTTTTGTTAACTCTCTTTTCTATAATGCCAACCACACCTTTTTCATGTATACCACAAAACTTTTCTCATTCTCACTATCATATTTTTTTCATCTACACTACAAGGAGGAAACACCACTATTTATAGGCTTCCATGAAATAAATAATAAGATAGTGGGATAATAAAATAGTAGAACATAGGTTGGTGGTTATAAAATATAATTTTTAGTGGGTAATTAGTGGTAGATCATGACATTAATGGTTTCAAAAGTTACACTAAAATAATGACCACTTTCTTCCCAATTTATAACCACTATCTCACAAAAAATAATACACTTTAATATTATAATTTTAATTTTAAAATGCACTAACACCAATACTTTCATTTGCCTCTAAGAGCTCAAATCTAATGGTGCTCAAATTCAGTTGTTATTCATATATATAAGTAAATTCAGTAATAACGCAAACCAATCAAATAGATTTTGATACTTTAGAGCCATTTGCCTCCAGCTTTTTCTTTACTTCTGATTATTGTAGGTGCTACAACAACAACAATCCAGTATAATCTCACTTAGTGGGGTCTGGGGAGGGTAGTGTGTACGCAGACCTTACCCCTACTCTGAGGGTAGAGAGGTTGTTTCCAAATAGACCCCCGGCATCCTTCCCTCCAAGAACTTCCCGCCTTGCTCTTGGGGAGACTCTAACTGACAACCTCTTGGTTGGAAGTGGAGGTTGAGTGAAACATGCTTATTTAGTATGTTTTTCTGATAAAATATTTTGATTTTTTTTTTTTTTTTTGGTTTTGACACAGATGGAGTGATGCTTTTGTTGTGGGAACTTACTTTGTTGTCATACCTGTGGTGGGGTATCGACTGGTGACAAGATGTTACTACCAACCATACTATTTAGACAATTTTGCCTTTTTTCAGCTTTGAGAACTTTATGGCGATCTTTTACTAGTTCATTCCTTAAGAACTTGTGGCGGTGACAAAAGATTTTAAACTTTCTGCTTACTGGTGTTGTCAAATTCATGGTTAATTTCCTTTTACATATATTACCCTTGAGATTATAAATATTGCGCTTGCTAGTATTTAAGGGAGAAAATAGATTTTAATTCATTTTATTCAGTCCTACTTAGAAGATAAAAATAGTATTTTATAAGATGCTCACGGAAAGATCTAGAGCGGGAATCTAAAATATGTTGTAACAAACTAACTAGTGGGATATTTGTGAGATCAACAATATAAGTAGGGACTAAACTATCAATTTAAGTATTGTGGCTCCGGGCAATGACGAAGCTAGAAATTTTGTCAAGGGCGTTCAAATTTTAAAGAAGTGAAAAAAAATTAGGACAAAGGGTGTTTAATATATATTATATACCTTTAAAACGTAATATTTTACATATATTTACAGTGTAATTTTTTGACGAAGGGTGATCAATTGACCACCCTTACGACAATGTGGCTTCTCCACTGGCTCCACGTGAACTTCACGTAAAGGCAAGGTACTCCTGTTCTAAGCTTCATGTACCCCTAAATTGTTACAATTTGCGTCTCTTTGATAAAGAATGTAAATATGTACCGAAAGAAAAGATTGATATTGCAGGAGTTCTATATTCCTCAAGTATATTAAATGTGAATGCTCATTCCGAATGTGGTCTGCTTTAACAAAGAAATGTTGCAGAATTATCAATCCTTACCTTATAAAATTAGATTTTTTATTATTTCTTACCTTACAAGTAATATTTTACTCTTATATAAATTATCCGCAGTGTGTTTTTTCTTATTCCATAGAACAGAAAACCCTAGGCAAATGTGGCAACATTAGCGCAGCCTTTCCACCAAATTAAGAAGAAAAAAACGTTCGCTTCAACCCTAAAACAGACCAATGGCTGGTCTACCCAACAACATCTTGATGATTATTCTCTCATATTTACCCGTGAAATCTCTGTTACGATTCAAGTGTGTTTGTAAAGCAGTGTGTTATTGGATTTCATGTCCAAAATTCCAGCTCTCCAATCAACGACGACGAGAAGGAATGATCATCGGGCTGTACGATTCATCCTTTTCAACGGAGGAAAATCCCATAATAATACCCTACTTTCGCTTGATCATAAACTAACAACTCACTATAGAAAAGCTCAGTTATCCATTCAGGAAAATACGGGGTATAGAAAGTTGTAAGCTTTTGGGTTCTTGTCATGGTCTTATACTGATCAATTCAAAAAAGCATATTTACTTGTGGAATCCTGCCACACGAATTTGCACAAAAGTGCTTTAGCTTGACGACTTGAAATGCGATGACTATCTTCCACTTGGGGGACTCTTTTTTTCCCCAGACAACCGTCTAGGTTGTGTTGTATTAAAAAAAGCACAAGAGGAGGACTAGACCTTGTTGGGATAAAAAATAATAATTCGGCTCAGGAATAATATCCACAGCAAATAATAATAACACAAGAGAATAATAATGACACCAAATATTTTAGCGGGGTAAAATATAATATTCGAGCGGAGCAATATTATCACTATAATATTACAACTCAGTAGTGTCAAGAGATTACTACAACTTTGAAAGAAATAACACTCTTTATTTAAAACACCTCACTACAATATTACAACCACTCATTAGTTATCTCACAGACAACAATCTGTGGATTACTCTCACTGCTTTCTGCTTCTCTCGTTATTTGGGTGTCTTCGAGATGAAACTGAATACTTCTATTTATAGGAGAAGCCACCGCACCTCTAACCAATCAAAGATTGGAATCTTCAATCAGAAAACCAACTTTAGAAAAATTAGTTTTGTCCACCGCCTGAGCCGTAAGTTTCGGCAATCATCTCATTTTCGTTTCTTTCCTTTTTTCTTTGGTAGGTGAGGTATAGACCCCACATATCTCTCCTTTAATTTTGATTTTTCTTCTTCATTCCAAGTCTTGTTCTCAATCTCTAAAAATCTTCAAACTTGAGAGGCTTTAAGAAGATATCTGCAACTTGATCATGAGACTTCACACATTTGAGCTCGACTTCCTTTTTGGCAATGCATTCTCTGATGAAGTGATACCTTGTATCTATATGCTTGCTTCGATCATGATACACTGGATTCTTCACGAGTGCCTGTGCTGATTTGTTATCAATACAAATCTCTGTAGCTTCCATTTGTGTCAAAATGAACTCCTTTAATAATCTTCTTAGCCAAATAGCATGACAGGTACATGATGTTGTTGTTATATATTCGGCTTCACAAGTCGAGAGAGTAACAATGGACTGTTTTTTGAACTCCAAGAAATAACAGAATCACCCAAGAAAAATACAAAATCAGTTGTACTTTTTCTATCATCAATATCTCCCGCATAATCAGTATCACAAAATCCCACAAGGTTGAAATCATTAGAAGAAGAATAAAATAACCTAAAATCGATCGTACCTTTTAGGTAACGAAGAATTCTTCTAATAACCATCAAGTGAGTAGAGGTAGAAGCCTCTATGAAGCGACTTACTACTCCAACTGCAAAAAGTATATCTGGCCTGGTACAAGTCAAGTACCTCAAACTTCCCACAAGACTTTTGAAGAATGTGGGATTCACTTTTTCTCCGTCATCAAACTTGGACAATTTTGTCCCACTTTCCATCGGTGTGTTCACAGGGTTGCAATCGAGCATGTTGAACTTCTTCAATATCTCTTTTGTATAGCTTTCTTGAGAGATAAAAATTCCATCTTCCATCTGCTTCACTTCTAGGCCCAGGTAATATGACATGGGCCCTACGTCTGTCATCTCGAATTCACGAGACATATCTTTCTTGAAAGCTTCAAACAAACTTGGGTTATTACCCGTGAAAATAAGATCATCAACATAAAGACAAACAAGTAAGATATCTCCATTAGTATGAACTTTAAGGTAAAGAGCATATTCATGGAGACAACGAGTAAACCCATTGTCTTGAAAATACTTGTCGATGCAACTATTCCATGCTCGTGGGGCTTGCTTTAATCCATATAAAACTTTCTTAAACTGTAACACTTTATCTTCATGGTTTTTGACCACGAAACCTAATGGCTGTTCAACATAGACTTCTTCTTCAAGATAGCCATTCAAGAAGGCTGACTTGACATCTAGTTGATGAATCTTCCACTTCATTTGCGCCGCCAAAGAGATCAGCAAACGAATCGTCTCCATGCAGGCAACAAGTGCATAGACTTCTTCATAGTCGATGCCTTGCCTTTGCTTGTAGCCTTTAGCCACAAGTCGTGCCTTGTATCTCTCCACATCTCCATTAACATTCTTCTTTGTCTTGTATACCCATTTCACTCTAATTGCTCGATGACCCTTGGGAAGAGTTGTTAACTCCCAAGTGTTGTTCTTCTCTATTGACTCAATCTCCTCCTTCATGGCTTGTCTCCAACTGTTATCTGTAACAACTTCATCAAAGTTCATTGGTTCAATGTCAGCAAAGAGACAATATAAAGAATCAAAATTAGTAACTTCGTATGTGTCCTCATAGAGCTCTTGAATACTCCTTGTCCTTTGCGGCTGTTCATTTGAACTTTCTTGAGAAGAGAGAGATGAAACATTGGTTGGAGAAGGAGGTGGAGTTGTATCTTGCACAGGTTCCACGATTTCTGGTTCTTCTTCATCACCAAAGTATGGAAGAAAATCATATGAAGTTTCTTCCTGAGCTTCCCAGTTCCATGCCAATTCTCCATCAAATTCAACATCGCGACTTACCACCACCTTGTCGCTGCTTGGGTTGTATAGCTTGTAGCCTTTTGAACTTGTATCGTAGCCAATAAATACATGCTTGACACATCGATCGTCAGGCTTTTGCTCTCCCTTAATGTGGCATATGAGCACAGGCTATGCTCCCAAAGATTTTTAAGTGCTTGACACTTGGTTTTCTTCTACTACATGATTCTTAAGGGGTTTGATCTCTAACATTTCTTGTTGGAGACCTGTTATTCAAATAAACTGCACAAGAAACAGCTTCGGCCCAAAATTCCTTGGGCATACTTTTAAATTTCAACATACATCTAGCCATATTAAGAATCGTTCGATTCTTTCTCTCTGCAACACCATTTTGTTGAGATGAATAAGGTAACGTTAGAGGGCGACAAATTCCATAAAGTTGACAGAAGTCATTAAATTCGTTTGAAGTGAATTCGCCTCCTCTGTCGGACCGTAGAGCTTTAATTTCATAGCCACTTTCTTTTTCCACAAGTACTTTGAAATTTTTAAAAGCAACAAAAGCTTCCAATTTTTGGTTCAAGAAATAAACTCAAGTCTTTCTACTAAAGTCATCAATGAAAAGTAGAAAGTATTTTCTTTTACCAAAAGAAGGTGGATTGATTGGTCCACACACATCAGTGCGGACAAGCTGGAGCGGCTTGGTTGATCTTGACATGGCTTCCTTTGGAAAACTCCTCCTTGCATGTTTCCCAAGAAGACAAGCTTCACACAATTGATTTGGATGGTTGATTGATGGTATCCCATGCACCATGTTCTTTTCTCCCATTGATTTGAGTGCTTCAAAATTCAAGTGCCCAAATCGCATGTGCCAACACCATGATTCATCTTGCACATTTTCCTTCAAACACTTTGCATCAATTGGTTTAAGATTCAGAGAAAACAATCTATTCTTTGTCATATGCACTTCAGCAATTAGAATTTCACTTGAATCTCTAAGTCAAAGATGCATATTTTTCAAGTGGATATCATATTCCTTTTCAAGAAGTTGGCCCAAACTCAAAATATTACTTTTTAATTTTGGCACATAATAAACATCTTGAATTAACTTGTGACTACCATCTTTACAGTAGATCAGAATCATACATATCCCTTCGATTTGAACCTTTGCGGTATCTCCAAAGGACACATTACCTCTCACTGTTTTATTAATCTCCACAAACTTCTCTTTGCATCCACACATATGATTGCTTGTTCCATTGTCCAAATACCACGAGCTGCAATTATCTCTGTCTTCTTCCTTGAGTGCCATCAACAACGTTGACTCATTTTCTTCTTTCTTGTTGTCAACAAGGTTAGCTTTTTATTCAACATTGCTACGACATTCCCAAGAGTAATGGCCAAATTTATGACAATTATAACACTCAATTTTTGATTTGTCATACCTTTGTTCATTATTTCTTTGTAGTAGTCATGTCCTCTTCCTCCTCTATTTCCACAACCACGACCTCTGAATGTTTGGTGGATTTTAACTTCATTGTTGAAGTTGTTACCGTTACTTCTTCCTCTTCCATGACCGCCACGGCCTCATCCTCGTCCGTTTCCTCAATAGCTTGTTTCACCTCCATAATCCTTGAATGATACCTGAGTTTTAAGAAGTTGCTCCAATGGCACTTCTTTTCTCCTTTTGATCTTTTCTTCATGGGCTTGTAAAGAACCTTCCAATTGCTCCACCATCATAGAGTCTAAATCTTTAGACTCCTCAATAGCACACACCACAAAATCAAATTTAGGTGTTAAAGTGCGAAGGGTCTTTTCTACCACACGGACATCTTCTATGTCCTCCCCGTATCTTCTTAGTTGATTTACAACAGCCTTCACTTTTGAAAAATAATCCGAGATGCATTCCGATTCTTTCATTTTTAAAGCTTCAAAATCATCCCTTAGAGTTTGAAGTTTTACTTTCTTCACCTTGTCAACTCCTTGAAGAGAATTTTGTAAAATCCTCCAAGCTTCCTTTGAGGTGGTAGCATCTGCCACCTTCTCAAATATGACATCATCCAAATATTGGTGGATGAGCGTGAGGGCCTGTTGATCCTTCTTCCTTGTCTTTGCCAAGACTTCCTTTTCAGTTTGAGGCAGAGCTTCCTCATTATCTGGTTTTGCATACCCTCTATCTACGATTTCTCACACATCCTGATAGCCAAGAATGGCTTTCATACGTAGACACCATTTCTCATAATTATCTTTTGTCAGACGGGGGTACTGAAAAGATAGCAGACCATTATTTGTCATGGCTCTGATACCACGTTGTTGGGATAAAAAATAATAATCCCGCCCAGGAATAATATCCACAGCAAATAATAATAACACAAGAGAGTAATAATGATACCAAATATTTTAGCGGGGTAAAATACAATATTCGAGCGGAGCAATATTACCACTATAATATTACAACTCGGTAGTGTCAAGAGACTACTACAACTTTGAAAGAAATAACACTCTTTATTTAAAATACCTCACTATAATATTACAATCACTCACTAGTTATCTCACAGACAACAATCTGTGGATTACTCTCACTGCTTTCTGCTTCTCTCGTTATTTGGGTATCTTCGAGATGACATTCAATACTTCTATTTATAGGAGAAGTCATCGCACCTCTAACCAATCAAAGATTGGAATCTTCAATCAGAAAATCAACTTTAGAAAAATTGGTTTTGTCCACCGCCTAAGCCGTAAGTTTCGGCAATCATCTCATTTTCGTTTCTTTCCTTTTTTCTTTGGTAGGTAAGGTATGGACCCCACAGACCTTACCTCAGAAATTACAACAACGGTGATACCATCACCCAAAAAATAACAGGAAAGGAGGTTCATATATAAGCCCACCTTCCTGAGAATCTATGAACATATTAACTTACAAAGAAATTAGGTTTTTCATACTTTGTCCTTATACTAGGAAGCTGCCATTTATCTAAGAGGAAAGGTCCTTTTACACTATTGAGCAGTTGTTGGAATGAATGAAACACTCTCCTCTGATTTGTGGTGGTAGCCAATTTTGCAAGACAATCTGCTACTTGATTACCTTCTCTGAAGCAATGCTTGACATTAGATCTAGCATGTTTAACAATGTAAGATGCTATATCAATCACCAGCTTGAGATTCTAATTGTTGGTGTCTCATTTTGTAAGCATATCAGCAATAACCATTGAGTCAAGTTCGAGAGAAAAATTAGTGTATCCATTTTGGCTACACCATTTTCCTGTAAACTCAGTTGCTTTAGCCTCCGCCATAGTGTTACTACCACAATTAATAGGTATAGAAAAAGCCATAATGAGATCATCATGGCAGTCCCTGACCACCCCAGTGTCACTTGGGGGATTTTGTTTTGACTCTTCCAAGAATGTTTATGTTGAAGAACAGAAGAAGCAGCAGCATCACAGAGACAGACAGACAGAAGAACAGACGAGGCATCAAAGCAAAGAAGAAGAAGACAAACTGAAAACACATTGATGGTGATAAGTGGACAGTGACGTGGCAGCATTATAGCTGTTGATATTCAGATCAGAAGATCTAATCCTGACCGTTGGATTATAACACATAAACACATCCTGGCCATTCATTTATTAGTACCATACACATGAGTGAGCACATGCCCACATTTGTATTAGTGAGCATGCACTAAAAGTGAGTATGGACTCACATAGTAAACAATACTATTGTCTAGGAATATTATATGTATATTTGTTGTATCTATAGGATGTAATGTATATAGAAGCTACAGGGTGAATATACAAGAGAAGAAAAATTCACTGCATCATCAGTCCTCTCAATCTTTCATGGTATCAGAGCAGAAATCTGCTTGAACTTCATCTTCTAATCTTCTTCTGACTGGACTCCATCTTCTAAAATTCACTGCTTGACTTCTAATCTTCTTCTTTGAACTCAACTTGTTTTATCACCATGACTGGAACAGATTCTTCAGTAACTCCTCCTTCTGGATCAACAAGTCAAGCAGTCAATCATGATGTCAACCATCCCTATTTTCTTCACTCTTCAGATGCCCCTGGGATGTCTCTTGTGACCTCACCTTTTGATGGAAGAGGATTCCCAGGATGGAGAAGGTCAATGCTGATTGCATTGTCAGCCAAGAACAAGCTGGGATTCATCAATGGGATTTGTGATGAGCCTGCCTTGGATTCAAAGGATCATGCACAATGGAGTAGGTGCAATGACATGGTAACCTCATGGTTCTTAAATTCTCTAACCAAAGAGATAGGAGACAGTGTAATCTATTCCAAATCTGCAAAAGAACTTTGGAATAGTCTTGAACATAGATTTGGACAATCCAATGGAGCCAAGCTCTACCACCTACAAAAGGAAGTTACTAAGACAGTTCAGGGAAACAGCAGTATTGCAGGATACTTCACAACTCTGAAAAAGTTATGGGATGAGTTAGATTCCCTGAACTCACATCTAGGATGCACTTGTACCTGTGTGTGTGAAGGGAAGAAGAAGGTAGCCAAGTTCCTAGAGGATCAGAGAGTCATCCAATTTCTAATGGGACTGAATGATGTGTATGCACATGCAAGAGGCAACATCCTCATGATGAGCCCACTTCCAAATATGGATCATGCCTATTCCATCCTCCTGCAAGATGAAAGTCAGAGGGAAATATTTGTTAGCCCACAATATCCAACAAATGCTGCATCTTTTATGGTAGGACCTCAAGGGAAGTTTAATCAAAGGAACAATATTCAGAAATCATGGGGAACTCCTCAGAAACAGGGGAATTTTCAGAACATGCAACAAAAGTTCAAAAAGAAGGCAAAGTACAATCCTAATGTGAGTTGTAGTCATTGTATGAGAACAGGGCATATGAGGGAAGAATGTTACAGACTAATAGGATTCCCAGATGATTTTCAATTCACAAAATCAACAAATTATCACCCTGCCATAAAGGGAAATGCAGTGGTGACAGGACAAGAAGGTCAAGAGAAGAACAACACATCTAGTGAAGGAAATATCAGCAGTCAAAACCAGTTTTTCAGTAAGGAGCAAGTGTCAGAATTGGTTAATATAATCAAGCAAGTGCAAATTGGAAGTGCAGCAGCCACAACATCAGAAATCAATGCTAATGCTATAGCTGGTACCATACTCCAATACACAGGAACTTGTCTTGCTGTTTTCAACACTAAAACATGGATAATTGACTCAGGGGCCTCTGAACATATGTGTTTTGATGCTAATTCTTTCCTATCTCTTACTCCTCTTCCTGCACCTTTGCACATTAGCTTACCTGATTCATTCCAGTTGTGTGTTACACATATAGGAAGTGTGTCTATTCAGCCTGATATGGTTCTTCATAGGGTGCTTCATGTACCTTCTTTCAAATATAACTTATTATCTGTTCATAAGTTATGTCTTCAATTCAGTTGTTCTTTGAATCTAACTTCTAATGGGTGTCTATTGCAGGTCCCTTTAGTGGGGAAGAGACAAGTTTTTGGTGAAGTTAGAGATGGATTGTACCTGTTTCAGCCAACTAGAATAGAGTCTATCTCTCCCAAAAGAGAGAAAAAATATGTAGTTTCCATTCCAAAAGGGAGAAATTCCAGTGTTATTTCTACTTCTGTTTCCTTTTCAGTACCTTTAGCTGCTGTTGCTACATCTACTGTAAAGCAATGGCATGTTAGGCTAGGGCATTTGCCCTTTTCAGTAATGAGAAGACTACCTTTCATTAAGTTTCCCTCTAAGTTTAATTGTGTGTGCCACATCTGTCCTCAAGCTAGGCAAACCAGAATGCCTTTCCCTTTGAGTCATATTAAAAGTTCTGCTATCTTTGATTTGATTTATATTGACACATGGGGGCCATTCAAGACTGTGACTTATAATGGTTATAAGTATTTCTTGACTATTGTGGATGACTATAGTAGAGCCACTTGGACTTTTCTCTTAAGTTCTAAGGGGAATGCTTTTTCAGTTTTGAAATCATTTCTGTGCATGACAGAGAGACAGTTTAACTTGAAAGTTAAGAAAATCAGATCTGATAATGCCATGGAACTAGGAAAAGGTTCACTAGAGGCAAGTTTTCTTGAATCAGAAGGGATTATACATGAAACCTCTTGTGTTTCTACCCCTCAACAGAATGGAGTGGTTGAGAGGAAGCATAGGCATCTTTTGGAAGTAGCAAGGGCACTTTTATTTCAATCTAAGGTGCCTCTCCAATACTGGGGAGAATGTGTACTGACAGCTACATATCTGATCAATAGAATCCCTTCTAAGGTTCTGAATGGATCAACACCCTATGAGGTATTGCTTGGTAAACAGCCTAGCTATGAATCCCTCAAAAGTTTTGGTTGTTTGTGCTATGTCTCAACTTTGTCTCACAACAGAGGGAAGTTTGAACCAAGGGCAAAAGGTTGTGTGTTCCTCGGATATGCACAACATCAGAAAGGTTACAAGGTTCTGGATCTTGACACTAAAAGGGTGTTTGTGTCTAGAGATGTTAGGTTTCATGAAGATCAATTCCCTTTTCTTTTCCACTCACCCCTCACATCTAATTTTCCTTTTTTTCCCCAGGATACTATTCCACCAGATACCTTAACCCATAACTCAACAGAATACTCTTCTAGGAAATCTCTACCAACCTTTTCACCTACATCTACTCACTCCTCACCTAGCAGTTCCTCTACATGTCCTGGTCCCTCTACTTCAACCGACATCAACCTAACACCTTCAGACTCTGCTTCTACTTCATGTCCTTCTTACTCACCCATCCTTTCCAGATCATTTTCTCCTTCATCAATCAGCACACCTATTCCAATTCCACCTCCACCAGTCAGAAAATCTGACAGGGTAACTCAGAGACCAGCCTACTTAAATGATTACATTTGCAATAGCATCTACCTATCCGACCTTAGTTCCTGTCTATCTAAACCTCTCAAGCCAAATATCTTTTCTTTCCATGCTCTTTCTATAGACAACCAGCACCTCATTCAAGCTTCTATGCATCCTGGTTGGCAAAAGGCCATGGATGCTGAAATTTCAGCACTTGAGATAAATAACACCTGGGATGTTATATCCTTACCACCAGGGAAGAAAGCTTTACCCTGTAAATGGATGTACAAGGTGAAGCATAACTCAGATGGTACAATTGAAAGGCTAAAGGCTAGGTTGGTGGTAAGGGGGGACATTCAGAGAGAAGGGATAGATTATTCAGAAACTTTTTCACCTGTGGTAAAAATGACTACTATCAGATGTATTTTGGCTGTAGCTATTAAGAAGGGGTGGAATGTGTCACAACTCGATGTTAATAATGCCTTCTTGCATGGGGATCTGCAAGAAGAGGTCTATATGAAATTCCCAGCAGGTTTGTCCCCTTCTCAACCTAATCTTGTCTGTCGACTAAGGAAGTCACTCTATGGTTTAAAGCAAGCGTCGAGGCAATGGTATGCTAGGTTAGCTGGGGCTCTGAGCTACAAAGGTTACTCCAGCTCTCTCAATGACTATTCATTCTTTTTCAAGCAATCAGGTGATTTAATCTCCATATTAGTTGTATATGTGGACGATATACTACTCACAGGTAATGACACCACAGAAATTGCACAACTTGCAGCTTTTCTACACTCAGAATTCAAAGTAAAACATCTTGGTCCAATTCATCATTTTTTGGGTATGGAAATTCTCAGAGAAAAGCATGGTTTTATAATAGGGCAAAGGCAATTTACCTTGGAACTTTTGGCTGAATTTGACTGCACAGGTCCTGCTGTATCTTCACCTCTCGACCCTTACTCTAAATTGCAAGCTGATATGGGAGAGCCTATGTCTGATCCTACCATTTATCGCCATCTTGTTAAAGCTCAACTACTTAACAAATATTAGGCCGGACCTCTGTTTCGTTGTCCTTTGTTTGAGCCAGTATATGCAACGCCCTTGCATGTCTCACTATTCTGCAGCTTTGCGTGTCCTCCGCTATTTGCGCACTGACCCTTCTCAGGGGATCTTTCTTACTGCACATCCCTCCTTTGATCTACTCGCTTTTTGTGATGCAGACTGGGCGGCTTGTAGAGATTCTCGCCGGTCTGTTAGTGGATTCTTCATCACCCTTGGTGGAGCTCCAATCTCTTGGAAGTCGAAGAAATAAATCTCCGTCTCTATGTCCTCCGCAGAAGCGGAATACAGATCTATGAGAAGGGTGACCGCATAAATCACCTGGTTAGTCCGATTGCTTGCAGATCTATCAGCACCACCCACTTTACCAGTGCATGTACACTCGGATAGCCAAGCCACCATTCACATAGCTCGTAACCCAGTTTTTCATGAACGAACCAAACATGTGGAGTTGGATTGTCACTTTGTTCGTCAACAATTTCTGTCCGGATTGATCTCTCTCTCATTTGTTCCGTCAGAATCTCAGCTCGCCGATCTATTTACCAAACCCTTATCTGGGGGTTCTCATCGGAGATTTTTTTCCAAGCTGGGGGTCCATTCTCTCCCCTCCACCTTGAGGGGGGATGTTGAAGAACAGAAGAAGCAGCAGCATCACAGAGACAGACAGACAGAAGAACAGACGAGGCATCAAAGCAAAGAAGAAGAAGACAAACTGAAAACACATTGATGCTGATAAGTGGACAGTGATGTGGCAGCATTATAGCTGTTGATATTCATATCAGAAGATCTAATCCTGACCGTTGGATTAGAACACATAAACACATCCTGGCCATTCATTTATTAGTACCATACACATGAGTGAGCACATACCCATATTTGTATTAGTGAGCATGCACTAAAAGTGAGTATGGACTCACATAGTAAACAATACTATTGTCTAGGAATATTATATGTACATTTGTTGTATCTATAGGATGTAATGTATATAGAAGCTACAGGGTGCATCATCAGTCCTCTCAATCTTTCAGTTTACAAGCCTGTGCTGATTATGGACCATCTGACCCGAACTTGTGGGTTTGTCATAGTTGCTAGCCTTCTAGACAAAAAGTGGAGGCGACTCGAATTCCCTTATGACATCCGCTCAGTCAGAAGAGGTGGAAATAGAGGTGGAGTTACACTGCATGAACGAATTCACTATATGGTACGGGTAGAAAAACCCTACTTTGGAACTCGTAACCATGTAATTTATTTTGATCCCATCACTGAAACCTTCCATAAGTTACTGGTCCCTGAGTCTGCTCACCGAGAGAATGTTACAGTTGGATTAGGAGTTGTAAATGAATGTCTTCGTAGGATCATGACTTGTTTGGATGATGATAAAAACGAGGAATTTATGATGAAGGAATATGGAGTAAAGAAATCATGGACAGTCTTATTTGACATAAAAAAAATTAAAATATATTCGCCTTGGGGATTTGCAGCGCGCCTTCTCGTGACCGAGAATAAAGAATTACTGGTTTTTATGATACATGATCGTCGGTTTAAAGTTGGTATATACGATCTACATTGTAATATGGGAGACATTAATTATGTGGAAAGCTTGATCTCGCCAAAGGAATACAAGTGGATTGAGAAGTGGCACATTAAATTTGGACGGCGATTGAAAAAGATTTGGTAATTTATTCTTTTAATGACAAACTGTAGGAATAGCATAAAGTATTTATTTTTTTTGCTGATTATTTTGCTTTCTGGTACTGCGTTTAACATCATTCTTTGGTTTCGGATTTACTGTTTCATATTCCTTTGTCCAAGCATAAGAAACGAAGTACCAAAACAGCTTTTTTGGTATAGCTAGTATGAATTATATGAACTTTTAATGTGTGAAATGAAAGGAAAAAAAAAACTTTTAATTTTATGTTTATTTACAGCTTGTTTGGATGGTTGTTAGGCATTCTTTCATATTGTTTCATATTGTATTGTATTGTATTGTATTGTATTGTATTGTATTGTATTGTATTGTACTGTATCGTTTTGATGTATTTAATGTTTGGATAGATTGTATTGTTTGTTATCGTTTTATGATGTCATACATCAACAACATGAAGAATAAACTTGTAATTTTATAAAATAAAAAAAAAAAGTAAGGTATGAGGTAGAATTAATATATAAAAGGCAGGATAAAGATAAAATAGAATTATTTAATAATAAAGAAGGGTAAGATGAAAAAAAGTCAATAACATGACCACATCAAATCAGTCTACGATACAAAAAAATTTAAGTAACAGTCAATATAAATATTGTATTTAATGCAACGATAAGGTACAATAGAACAAGTAATCATCCAAACAAGTTGTTAGCTCTTCAGTTCTCCACTTACTGATTGGGCTGGTTTCTGATTGGGACACGTAGTTTTCGTTGAACATTTTCTGGGATTTCAATTAGAAAGAAACCTGATTGCCCCAGAAAAAATTTAGGATCTAAGAATAAGAGAACTCTAATTGCTATTTACCCTTACAATATTTCGGAATGCATCTGCGAATATTTAATTACGAGATTCTAAGTTTGACTGTAGCACTCGACAGTAACCGTGAAGCTAGAAGGTAAACCAACCCGATTGTTTTAGTCAAAATCTTATATTTATTCTGAGAAATTCACTAAATATGTATAAAATAAGATTCAGACCTCAGATACTAACATCTTAGAACCAGTAAAGTTCAAACATGTGAACTCTCTTGAGCAGAGAACCACATTAACAGGCTGAAACCAAGCAGCTTTTTAATTAGCGGTGTCATCCAATATTATTCGGTGAAGTACACAAATAGCTCTTAAAGTAAACATTCTTGATTTTTGTCTCTGTTTACCTCAGGGGCAAAATTTTAAATTTAACAAATATTGTATCTCACTTTCCCTATGGGCAACAGTTTCAACTCTTGACATTGAAATTTTATCCATGAGTCAATTATGGGGGTAAAATTAATCTTTTTTGCATAGTAAAAGGACAGATTTGACCATTTTTCCTTATTTTGAATATTATATATGATAACTTTTTATTATTTTTCAAATATTACTTAGATAAATGCAGCATTTTTTTTTTGATGACATTGCTTCTGAAGTAGGGGTGACCCTTCCATAAAGCAAGTAAAGTAACCGCTTTAGGCTCCATATTTATGGAAGCCCTATTTTATGTTACATTTAATAGACTATGTATAAATTTTTAAAAAAAAATTCTGTGAAGTGAAAAGGTTTGATTTCTTTCTTTAACAAATATAGAGAAGAATGATTTGCAACTGCGATGATTTCCACTAAGGAAATTGCAATTGAAATGAATATCGAACCTGAATTTCATAAGAAACGTGTGATATATAGGAAGTAACAATTTGATGTGAATGTTGATAATGAAATCTCAAAATCTTTCGAAGGGTCCTTTAGAGTTGATTATTTTTATACATAATAGACAAAACTATTTTTTCACTTTAATATAGATTTGAAAAATTCAAAGCATATGAAAATATTTTTGGTTTTCTAGTTGGCAGTATAGATGTTGGAAATTTGAAATAATATTGCCTTAATCTTGAATGTTCCTTAAAGCATAATAATCAATTCGATATTGATAGTATAAATTTATTTTCTGAATTAAAAGTATTAAGAAAAATAGTACGTACAATTAGAAGATAACGGTTTAATTGATACATTTAAACAAATAAAAAGATTTAATTCTTTTTCAAATGCCTAAATTTTTTATGAAAAAATTTTAATAACTCATATCACCGTTGCTTCAGCGGAAAGAAGTTTTTAAAATTAAAAATGATAAAATCTTACCTAAGAACAACAATATCACAAGAAAAGTTAATTGGATTAGCAATATTGTTAGTTGAGAAATACTTATTAGGAGTTACTGATTATAAGAAAATCATTAATAACTTTGTATCTAAGAAAAACTAGAAAAAATAGACTTCAGATAAATAATTAAAAAAAAGTTAAGGCACCTAAAAAAGTTTGACTTTAGGCAACAAAATTCGTCGGGCGCCCCGTTGTGAAGGTGCGTTTACCCCTACCCATATTGGGCTGTTTACAGCGCCCATGGAACATATCACAAATAAACAAACTTTATATATGCAAAAAAAAAAAAAAAAAAACAAAAAACAAAAAAATAAAAACAAAAAAAAAAAACTTAAAATCATGTAGGTCCGCCTAAGGAAATAATAAATGTGTCAGGTGATAAGATTCAACTAAAGTCATTTTCATTTTTGTTAATACGAACTCTACCTTCTGGCAATGACTGTAAATTCTTTGGGTGATCATCCAAATTATAAAAACTTCTACTAAAGCCATGTTTGTTTCTTTTATAATAATAAAATCACCCAAATATTGTCTTTAACTCAGAAAATACACAAATTTGACGAGTCCAGAACCAAAGTAATGCAAAAAACAACTTGAAGAGTCAAAATAATGTGTACAAAAAAAAAAAAAAAAAAAAAAACTGGAGTAAGTATAGTACAGGTGTTGCATGCATTATATATATTTGGAATCACAGACGAGATTAACTGATGTTATGTGTGCAATATTTATTTATTCTTTTTTATTTCTTATTTAAATCTGTATGTCAAACAGTATTTAAATAAATAAGTAAGCGCCCAATATAACAAAGTGGTGATTCGTGCATTGGTCGAATGTTAGAGGGTAAGGAAGTCATGGGATCTAGCGTCACAAATTTGAGTCTAACTCCAATCAAAACTATTTCCCCCCCCTTTTTTTTTCATTTCTTTTCGTTCATATTTCATTAATTAATATTTTAATAAAGCTAGTTTTTGAGAATCAATTAAAATTCCAAAAACTTATTTTTTTCGAATTTGCTTATGTTAAAAAAGATAAACAAAAATTATTTAACTTTAAAGTCTAAAATGACGTTCATATTTTATTACCAAATAAGCTTAATCACTGAATAGTGCTATATTACCAAAAGATTGCTTCATCTTTAATTTTGTATACATAGCAAAACGTTGATAAAATTTTCACAAGGTCACTTTATGCCTAATGTATAAAAGATATGTCGTGCTTTCTTGAATAAACTGCATTTTGATTAAAAGATGAAGCCAAAGCTTAAGTGACGTTATCCTAAAAGAAATAAATATGACTTTGATAGGATATTTTTCATAACTTTGAGTGACCATCCATGGAATTTACTTCAATCGCTCTTGGACAAAACACGAAAAATGAGCCAACATTCTATCACTAGGGCCACAAGACACCTAAACAAGTGGGGGAAATACCTCATTTTTTGATACTAAATAAAAAAGGAGATAAAGGTAGTTCAAGTGCTATTTTGTGGAAAAAAAATTAAACGGAGCACTCTCTTACATCCCACAATTTTTAAGTAAACATTCATGAACGACGCAGAGGGAAAAAAAATCGTGATTGATGCTTTAAAGTACTCCTTTTTAATGCTCAACGTTTTTATGCATTTTGGGCTTTTGGATGGATCCAAATCCTGAAACTATTCGGAGTGTTTATTTTGTTGATAAATGAAATTATAACTTTGTTAAACAAAAAGTTGAGAGGGTCATGTTTAAAGGCATGCATCCAACGATAAAAGGTGCAAAATATTATTGTTTTGGTAAACAAAATAGAAAAAAGATAAATTAACACATAAGAGAAAACTTTAGTTCATTTTCTAATTACAAAATCATTTTACTAGAATAATCTTAGTAGTCCATTTATTGACTAACTGAACTTTAACCTTGTTGATGAGTATCCTATTACCTATCTTATATATAATCCCCTACCTCGTTTTCCCTCTCTCCCCCTATGTATTAATTTAAAAGAGACTCATTTTATGTTACAGTAAATATTAAGTATTCTATCTCCCCATATGTATAATTTTAAATCAAATAATTTTATTACACTTAACATCGACCTTCTTGCTAGTATTTTTATGATAAGAAAATGACGTTGAACTTGAGCCGCGGTTGTAAGCACGTAATTTTGACCCGCGCAAATTTTAAAGTTAGTTTTAGTATTTTTATATTTTTAGAATATTTACTTGACTTTATTTTAATATAATTTTAATCTTTTTTTTACTTTTAGTCCTAAGACATAAAAAAAAACATAAAATAGTTTTATTTATCGTATTTATCGCTTTTCTATATTTTTATCTTTAGTTTAAAATCAATTAGTATATTTTTATTCATGGTATCTTAATTTTATTCTGATTTTAGTCTATTTTCTTTACTTTTTTACTTTATTGTTATAGCATTTAAAAAATACAAAAAAAGTAGTTTCATTTTAAAATTTTGTTTATTTACTTAACTAAGTTTAATTAATATTTTGGTAGAATTTTTGAGTTTGTCTTTGTCCAACAAGAAAATTTGTAGGCCCAAAGGTGTGAGTCCATTTCTTTTAACTTAAACCCAATTGTTCTTAGCCCATTCTTCCCAACCCATTAGCCCATTTATGTGCAAGATTTAATCCTAGCCATCTATTTCTTTCTAATCCAATGGCCATCATCCCTTCCCACCTTCATATAAAATACCTCATTATAGAAACCCTAAGGAGAGTTTTTCCTAGTCTTGAACTGAAATAGGAACAGAGCCGCCGATCCCTCATTGCTTGAAACCAACAGCAACCATCGGACCACCCAACTAGGCTACCGCACCCCAGTCCCTTTCCAACACACTCGCCGGAAATACTCACGCACACACGCACAGAAACACACGCAAATACACGCACACATACAAAACAGAGCACAAGAAAGAACAATTCCTTTGATACAATGTGAAAAACTTTACTTGCCTTCTTTTGCTTCATCAAATCCTTGTTCGAGTTTCCGGCGCCGCTGAAGTTTCCAGTCTAAGGCTCTTGTCGACGTGTATTTTCGTTGGTCCAAGTCGAGGTCACCGGTTGGTGCTCCATTCTGAGTCGTTGGCTGCGATTCTGGTTCTAAATTCAACGTTCTCATAGCCATCCACGTTCGCTTCTCGAATATCAGCTCGAGCATCAATATTTCTGCCACCAATTTAATCAAAACAGAAAGTGAAATCTTGGCTTTACTTTGAGGTGGTGTTGGGCGTTGAGTTGAGTCTGTCTCGTTGAGCTTCCGGTCGTAGTTCCTTGCCATAGCAATCTTGGCGTCCAAACAAATATTGTAAAGTTAGAAGCCTTCGTCCTTTAAGGTCCGTTTCTATCTTTAATTATTTACATCCTGATTTTGTCACATGTGTTTGAATGATAGATCTGTATATTTTCCATGGATAGTTGTGATATTTTTGATCCTACGTTGAAATTTGGCTAACTAACATATCTGGACGTTAGAGATTCAGTCAAGTGGTATTGGTCTTAAATTAAATAAGAGGTTCAAATTTGAAAGCTTGTTTCGAATTGATTTCAATAGTAGGGTTGTTGGGTAAAATTGAAAGAAATTTAGGTGCAAGATAAATTATATTGTTCCTTTATTCTTGTTTTATTTATTTTAAAGTCGCTAGGAGCATGCTAGGCCGACCAAACCCGGGTAGGCGAAATTTAGGATTTTTGTTGATTTTGAGGCGAGAGGTTGTTCCCGTAGTTAAATTTATCCGGGGAATACCCAGAAAAACTTGTATATATTTTATTCCGGGGAATGCCCCGTAGAACTTGCATTCGGAGACCAAAAATAGAACTTGTATTGTTTTTATTTTATTTTTATTTATTTTAGGTGGGGACGACCTCGAGCATCTTTTGTGTTTATTTTTCATTTTTTGTGATTTCGCCTCAATTCGAACATTTTAAAAGTCAACTTGATCATGTACGTAACCGTACTAGCTACGGGACTCGGGGAATGCCTAACACCTTCTCCCCGAGTCAAATGAATCCCCTTACCCTAATCTCTGGTGCAGACTTATGTTTTGGAGTCTAAAGTGTTTTAAAGGAAAAATTATTTTTTAAAAAAACGGTTACCTGGCACACCGAAATCAATGTCAGGTGGCGACTTTGAGTGATTTCCTTTTGAACACACAATTTTGTCACTTTTTAATTAAAAACCCTTTTCAAGCTTTACAATTTTTTTAAATCTATTTAAGAGGGTTTAGTGAGGTTTGTAAAAAAAAGGGGTGTGACATCTCTGGCGGCTCTGCTGGGGAATAGCAGGTTCGAGCTAGTACTTGATCTTATTGGCTTTTTAGGATATTCAGTTGAGGTTTTTATGTGTTTTGTTTGCTTTATTTGATTTTTATTTTGTTTATGTCATTTTATTATTTGCTAGTTGCTTATTTGCTTACAGTTTTTCCTTTATGTGTTACTGCTTTATAAACTGTCATCATATGCATTACCCAGTCAATTCTTTCTGCAACAAGTCTCGGAGCACGCGTCGCGTGCACAAACTCTTTGTTGAGTCACCCTTGATTTAGGAGGGGGGGCCGTCGGACGTATGGAGTGGGTGGAAAGCTTGAGCAGCCACCATCGACCATACGCTCCCCTGAATTGCCTTGTTAGTGAACCCCAAACTTAGGTCAGCCTTTAGGTTTTTTTTATTTGCATCATGTCATTTGGACCTAGTAGGGCTCGGTCCCAGGTATCGTGTCCCTTTGTAGGAAGCCTGTCCAAATTTTGTCAAAATGGGCTCGTGGCCCAAAAAGACATTCAATCATCCCTATGTGATACATGTTGCATCTTTGAGGGTAAAAAGGTCATTTGGCGGACCGATGCTTGGGAAAGAAGGGTGAAAGACGAAGTAAGTAGGGCCCAGTTATATTTTTCTTTCACTATTTTTTTTTAAAAAAAATGAAAATAAAAAATCCAAAAAAGATTTTACATTTTCCCATTATTTTCCAAAAAATTCAAAACAAAAAAGAGGAAAAAAAGAAAATCCAAAAGATTTTACATTTTCCATCATTTTCCAAAAATTCAAAAAAGGGAGAAAAGAAAATCCAAAAAGAGTTTGCATTTTCCATTATCTCTCAAAAAGACAAAAAATATGATTTTTCCAAATTAGTTGCATTTTTTTTAAAAAAGCTTTCTCCCATGACCAATCTTTTCGAACTACGCGAACCTGATTCTCGTCTTCTGGGGCGGGATACGTAGGCAACCCACATAGGGTCCGATCTTCCTATTAGGTCCTAGGTTCTTGGCTTCCGGGGTCGTAGCAAAATCTTGCATATATAGCCATATTTGGCCACATTAGCCGTTTTTGCAAAAATAGAAGTGTTTTCGCAAAGTAGTTTGTTATCTCTTGTCTTAGGATCTTGAGTCTACAATAAAGTGTCCTCTTAATTCTAAGGTCCATTCCTGTCAAATTTGCACGTCTAGCCACTTTTGGCCACATCGGCCATTCTTGCAAAATGGGTTATTTTTGCAAGAGTGGCTCAATTACCCATGTCTTAGGATCTTGAGTTTATAACTCGGTGTCCATCCATGTCATGTTTGCGTCCCTAGCCACATTTGTCCACATCGGCCATTTTTGCAAAAAATGGTCTATTGCAAAAATGGTCCATTTTCGCAAAGTAATTTTTAAGACCATGATTGTCGGGATATTAGAGTCATGTAGGCTTTAAATGGAGCATTTCTCATGCATTAGGTGTCAACTTTCTCAAGTTTGCGCAAATAGCCACTTTCAGCCACTTAGGCCATTTTGCGAATATAGCCAAGTTGTGTCCTGCATTTGTCCACTAGGAAATGTGGTGGGATCATGTAGTGTCCCGAGTCACTAATGTTTGCTTCATTCAGGTATGGACCCGCTGATTCGATCCAAAGTGCTGATGGTAGTAAAGATTCTTAGGAAGTTGATCAAGTGGTGGAAAATATTTTCATCGTTAGAGCAGCATGAGTTAATGCAGAAATTGGGCACCCTAACTTCCCTTCTTGATATCACACCCCGCCCAGACTTAGTGGAGGCGATGTTGACTAATTGGGATCCGCAAAATTTGATTTTCAGATTTGGAGAGTGTGAGATGACTCCTACCTTGGCGGAAATGTCTGGTCTCACTCGTTTAAGCTATATAGGCAAGGACATGATACTTCCCCGAGACCACTCTAGGACAAGATTCCTCAGCGACCTGGGCCTGAAAGATAATAAGCATTTAAAATGTCTCGAGCAGTCCTGGATATCATTGGATTATTTGTTTGCTAGATTTGGACCACAGGATAGTTTTGATATCTTTTGGGATGAGTTCTGCACAACCAAGGCAAAGTGGCAAAGACGTCGCCTCGAAGCTTTCAGCCTTGCTTTGTTGGGATTATTGGTTTTTCCATTAGATGAGAGGCACATTAGTACCTGTCTACAGTTAGTGGTAATGGCACTATTTCATGAGAAGCAACGCAAAACCGTTACCGTTGTGCCGATGATATTAGCAGAGTTGTACCGAGCCCTGAGTGAGGTTATGGGAGGTGTCAGATATTTTGAGGGAAGTAACCTTTTGCTACAGCTGTGGATGATGGAGCATTTGCACACCGCTTCCTTACTTTGTCCCATCGACCGTGCCTTGAGGGATCGGGTGGTATGCATCGAACACAGGATGAAATCTCCTAAGTTTACATACCTAGTAGGCGTCACGGCTTGGATTGAGTTCCTTGGTTTGAGGACAAATGGGAATGTTTTGTGGGCTTACCTTTGGCTACCTTTGGATGATATCTTGGTAGGGTGCCTCATGCAGCCTTTCCTGATACTAATAGGACTCAAGTGTGTCAGTCCGTACACTCCCGTTAGGGTAATGCGGCAATTGGGCAGAAGACAAGAGGAGCCTCCAACTTTGAACCTTTGGAGGAACATCATAAATTTTAGCAAAAAGGCGGCTGATGAAATCAAGTATGTGCAATACTGGAACAATGCAAAGAGGATGAAGAAAAATACATTAGTAGAGGACGTTGCAGGCCCAAGTGTACTCAGGAGTACTTAATTTGGTTACAGTCCATCCCGCCAGGGGTCAACATCCCATTGCCAGCCCAACTCAGGGGTCAGGCAGTTCAGACAGATGATTTTGGGGAGGCATCGGACCAAGATCCCTGGGATAAGCTTGAGTTGATAAAGTCTCAGTTAGTGGGATTGGCAGCAAACGTGGAGCAGCATAGCCAGTATTTGTTTAGGGTCGGCCTTTAGGATGCGGGGGCACACGCCAGGGCCTTTATTCCCAGCATCGGTGTTTCTTTACGAGGCATGTTCCAGAGTTTGAGCATGACGGACAGCCCAGGACCATCCCGGTCAGGATAGTCGCATTCAGGAGCAGTTTGAGGAGTCATTCTATTTAGGTGTTTTGAGATTGTCATATGTTTTCTTTTACTTTCGTGTCTTGTCTAGAAGTACCGAGTCCTTTAGGTAATGTCAGAGTCTGTCGTAGTGTAGTTGAGTCTGTCATGTCTTTCATTATCGTATTTCCCTTTGTATTTTAATATCAAAAAGTTTTAAATGAAAAATCCCAAAAAAATTTTGTTTTCAATTTATTTTCCACCACTTCTCCAGAACTATGCTTGGTCTGATTCATGAGGGACATGATACGTAGGCAACCTACATCGGGTTCGATCAAATCATTTTTGGTTCAAAATAAAAAGAGAAAGAAAAAGAAAAGAGTGATAAGAGGTGTTGGAAAAGAAAGAGAAGAAAGGATTGAAATGAGCAAATTAGGATGATGCCATATGACCCTGCGACCCTCAAAGCCATTATAGAACCGTTGATTGTTGCTAGGTGCATTGCACGTAATGTGATATTATTATTTGATAAATGCTCTAACGCTAACATGGTGGTTTTGTGTTGTTGTCCTCTGTTATCTCTATTAAGTTTCAGGAAGGTGGTTAGTTTGTTGTCATCATGGCAAGTCATCCATACAACACCCGATCAAAGCATCAAACAGTCATGGTTAGCAAGGAAACAGACACTGGAGTTGTATACCCACCAAGGGAGATTGTTGAGTCGGAATCGGAACTACAAGAGGAGGTCCGGAGGTTAAAGCATCAGATGGCAGAAATGTATCAAGCCTGGATTAAGGGACACCCTCCACCCTCGTTCCCTACCAACTACACAGAAAACCTTGCTTCCATTCCACCACTCTCTCAATCCCAGATGCCTAATACCATTGATCTTTCCCCACTACACGCACCTGGCTTTACCCCTTACCACAACTACCCCGACACTTCAGCCCAAACTGTTCATGCTCCGCCAGCCAAAACAACCTCGTACCCTGCTCCGACATCTTCTCCTATTTTTGTACCCCCTCCATAAGCTACCCTCCACCTATCCTCTAGTGAGCCCGCATTCCCCTCTACAGATGCCCACTACTATGCACCGGAGCCCACCTTCAAAGTCCCAGATCCTTACTCTTACAATCCCCAATTTGAGCCTCATGTTGAAACTGACAAACTACCCAAGAACGCAGAGCAAGAAGAGATGTTTAGGAAGGTACAGAGTCTGGAGCAATCATTGAGAAATATGCAAGAGTTGGGAAACCAAGTGAGTGTGGCCTTTAAGGATTTGTGTTTGTTCCCCGATGTCCAACTGCCTGATGGGTTCAAGATGCCCAAGTTTGACATGTATGACGGACATGGGGACCCTGTAGCTCATCTGAGAGGTTATTGTAGTAAAATAAGAGGCGCCAGGGGGAAAAGATGAATTACTGATGGCATACTTCAGCCAAAGTCTGAGTGGGGCAGCTTTAGAATGGTACACCCGCCAGGACGCCAGCAGGTGGTACACCTGGGACGATATGGCTCAGGCCTTTGCCCGACACTTTCAGTACAATATAGACATTGTTCCAGACCGCCTATCTCTGACCAAGCTTTAGAGAATATGGGTTCCGATGGAGGGAGCAAGCTGCACGAGTCAATCCTCCGATGGAAGAGGACGAGATCATTAAATACTTTCTTCAAGCCCTAGAGCCCACTTACTATGGCCACTTGATCTCAGCCATTGGTAAGTCTTTCAATGATGTGGTGAAGATGGGAGAAATGGTGGAAGAGGGGCTCAAGTCGAGTAAGATCATGAGCTATTCTACTATAAAAGCAACCACCCAGGCAATCCAGAGTGGTACCAGAAGTTTGCTAAGCAAGAAGAAGAAGGAAGATGTTTCTATGTTTGTCTCTGGATCATGGCATGGCCAGAAGGGTTCACCTCATCAGTACATCCATCCTCGACCCCAACCCCAAGCCTATGCCCAAGCTCCATATAATCCACCTCAACATTACTTTTCCCCGCAAAACCCCCAATACTCAGCCAGGCCATCCTAATACCTTGTTCACCACGCACAATCATATGATCAATCCCCTCCTTACCCGCAATGGCGTGCTCCAGCTCCGCAGAATATCTACCCAGCTCCACAAAATACCTATCCACCCCTACAACCCTATCAAAACCCCATTGGTTCAAATTTTCGATCAAGGCCAGAGTATAGGAGAGAGAGGCAGCAGCGGAAACAAACTTTTACCCCGCTTGGAGAGTCCTATGCCAGTCTGTTTCAAAGGTTAAGGCAGTTGGACGTCTTGAGGCCGATTGAGTCAAAGATACCAAATCCCCCTCCAAAAAACCTCAATTGATGCGCCTATTGTTCTGATGCTCCAAGGCATGACATAGAGAAGTGTTGGCATTTGAAACGGGCAATCCAGGAGCTCATTGATACAAACAAAATTGTAGTCCAAAGCCCAGATACGCCAAACATCAACCAAAACCCTTTGCCAGCCCATGCAGAGACGCATATGATTGAAATAGTTCACAAGGACGGGGAGCCCAAGAAGTCTTCTAAGTCCATCATGATGATTTGGTCCAGTGAAAGAAATTTGGTTAAAGCTCCAGACTCTACCAAAGCAATGCCCTTGACAATTAAAGGGATGACAAAAAAGCCGAGCTCACTCAATTCGAAACCACCAGTGTTGGTCGTGAAAGGGCTGTCGAAAGATATCGGGGCAAGTCCGAAAAGTTCAAAAGTGGTAGTACCAAGGATTTCAAGTAAGCCTGTCATAGTTGTGAAGGGGGGTCCTACTACCCCTATCATCATTAAACCAGTAACCCAGCTTCTAGTGGTGGATGCCAAGGCTGTTCCGTGGAATTATAAACAAGTGATAGTGACATACAAAGGAAATGAAATAGAGGAAGAAGTCAATGAAACTGGAGGATTGACTCGTTCTGGGAGATGTTTCACCCCAGAAGAATTAAGGAAAGCAAAGCCATTCAAGGATAGCCCAATGCCAGTAAAGAAATCGGTCACTGAGGAAGAGGCTGAGGAGTTCCTGAAAAAGATGAAAGTGCAGGATTATTCCATTATGGAACAGTTAAGGAAAACATCATCCCAGATTTCTCTTTTGTCTTTGTTGATACATTCTGATGAACATCGCAGGATCTTGATGAAGATTTTGAATGAGGAACATGTTCCTGATAAGATCATAGTGAACAACTTGGAAAAGATAGCTGGCAGGATCTTTGAAGCAAATAGGATCACTTTCTTGGATGATGAACTTCCTATGGAGGGTACAGAACACAACCGAGATCTTTATCTCACGGTGAAGTGTGAAGATTCTGTTGTCTCAAGGGTTTTGGTTGATAATGGCTCTAGTACGAATATTTGTCCCTTGTCTACTCTGCAAAAACTGAAGATTGGAATCGAAAGAATCCACTTGAACCGTGTGTATGTCCGAGGCTTTGATGGGGGAGGTAAAGATTCTATTGGAGATATAATGCTCGAATTGTCAATAGGGCCTGTTGAGTTTACCATGGAATTCCAAGTGTTAGATGTGGCTATCTCCTACAATCTGTTGTTGGGCAGGCCCTGGATACATGCTGCTAAGGCAGTCCCGTCTTCTCTACACCAAATGGTGAAGTTTGAATGGGACATGCAGGAAATAGTTGTGCACAGTGATGAGGATTTGTCAGCCTGTAATGATACAATTGTTCCGTTCATTGAAGCTGAAGAAGATAAGGGACCTTGGGTCTATCGGACTTTCGAAACAGTGTCTGTTGAGAAAATTCCTGAAGGAAAATGCATTTCGGGTCCTAAGCTATCCTCCGCGTCCGTCATGGTTGCGAATGAAATGTTGAAGAATAGTTTTGTGCCGGGCAAGGGCTTGGGCTCATCTCTGCAGGGTATTATGCATCTAGTGCACCCCAGTAGGAATACTGGTACATTTGGTTTGGGATTCATGCCCACAGAGAAGGACGTGAAAAGGGTTAAAAATCTGAAACAGAAGGTATGGTCTCTCCCCAAGCCCGTCCCACACATCTCAAAGTCTTTTGTCAAGCCAGGGGCCGAAAAGCCTCCAACCTCCTCAATCCCAAAACCCGTGGTCGATGTTGATGAAGAGCTGATCAAGAGGTTCCGAAGTCTGTTCGAAGAAGTCAACATGGTAGAAGTTGGTGAAGGCTCTAGTAAAGCAAATGTGTAGCTCGTTAGCCCAAACGTGAAGCTTAGCAATTGGGAAGCTACTCCTCTCCCCACCAGGAAGGAGTTTTGGTAGTTTGCTTTGTTTTCCTTTCTGTTATCTGGGTTATTCCAGGGTTGTAATCCAGATTTTTAGTTTTGCTTGTTTTGATGTTAAAACCCTTCTATCCTTTTATTTTCAATGAAATGCAATTTTTCGTTTTTCGTTATTCTTAATAGTGTTTTATTTTGTTCTTTTTTCTTTTGTACAGTTCTTTTTATGCTGGTTACAGTGACATGACATGCATGAAGAGTTTTCAGCCGAGTCTTAAAAGCCAATCTAATTCTGAAATAACAATCCAAGAAATAGAATATGGTGATGAAATAGAATATGATGAAGAAGCAGCATTTGAGGAAATCAGTAAAGAACTAAAACAATTTGAAGAAAAACCAAAGCCTAATTTGAGTGAGACCAAAGCAATCAATTTAGGGGACCAGGATGATGTTAGGGAAACCAAGATAAGTGTGCATTTAGAACCGCAAGTTAAGGAGGAAATAATCAAAACATTGTTTGAGTACAAAGATGTCTTTGCATGGTCATATGATGATATGCCAGGCCTGAGCACTGATCTGGTAGTTCATAAATTGCCAACTGATCCAGCATTCCCTCCTGTCAAGCAAAAGTTGCGAAAGTTCAAGACTGATATGAGTGTGAAAATCAAAGAAGAAATCACAAAGCAACTTACTGCAAAGGTCATTTGGGTCACTCGATATCCCACTTGGTTAGCCAATGTTGTGCCAGTACCAAAGAAGGATGGTAAGACCAGGGTCTGTGTTGATTACCGTGATCTTAACAAAGCAAGCCCAAAGGATGATTTTCTATTGTCGAACATTCACATTCTGATCGATAATTGTGCCAAGCATGAGATTGGGTCTTTTGTGGATTGTTATGCGGGATATCACCAGATTTTGATAGATGAGGAAGATGCAAAAAAGACAGCGTTCATCACGCCATGGGGAACATACTGTTATCGGGTAATGCCATTTGGTTTGAAGAATGCTGGGGCAACTTACATAAGGGCGATGACCACCATATTTCATGACATGATACACAGGGAGATTGAGGTTTATGTAGATGATTTGATCTTAAAATTAAAGAAGCAGTCTGACCTTGTTAAGGATTTGAGGAAGTTTTTCCAAAAACACCGTAGGTATAACCTCAAGCTCAATCTAGCGAAATGTGTATTTGGTGTCCCATCGGGGAAGCTGATGGGATTCGTGTTTAGCTGACGTGGCATTGAGTTAGATCCATCGAAGATCAAAGTCATTCAAGATTTACCGCCACCAAAGAACAAAATAGAGGTGATGAGTTTGCTTGGAAGGTTAAATTACATCAACAGGTTCATTGCTTAGCTCACGACAACCTATGAGCCCATCTTTAAGCTGCTGAAGAAGAATGTTGTGGTCAAGTGGACTGACGAATGTCAAGAAGCATTTGATAAGATTAAGAGGTACCTGTCGAATCCACCTGTGCTGGTCCCACCAGAGCCTAGAAGACCTTTAATTTTCTATTTGACAGTCTTGGATAATTCTTTTGGCTATGTATTGGGTCAACATGACATCACGGGAAAGAAGGAGCAAGCAATCTATTATCTCAGTAAGAAGTTCACTCCCTATGAGGTTAAGTACACTCTGCTTGAGAGGACATGTTGCGCCCTGACTTGGGTTGCACAAAAGTTGAAGCATTATCTGTCGTTCTACACTACTTACCTCATTTCCCGCATGGATCCTCTAAAGTATATCTTTCAGAAGCCTATGCCCACAGGAAGACTGGCGAAGTGGCAGATTTTCCTTACTGAGTTTGACATCATCTATGTGACTCGGACCGCGATGAAGGCCCAAGCCTTGGTCGACCACTTGGCCGAGAATCCAGTGGATGATGACTATGAGCTACTGAAGACTTATTTTCCTGATGAAGAGGTCATGTGTGTTGACAAGGTTGACCGAGATGAAAATCCAGGTTGGAAACTCTTCTTTGATGGAGCTGTTAACATGAAGGGTGTCGGAGTAGGGGCTGTACTTATATCTGAAACAGGGCAACACTACCCTGTAACATCCCAGCTTCGATTTCATTACACTAACAATATGGCCGAGTACGAAGCATGCATTCTAGGTTTGAGGTTAGCAGCAGACATGGGAGTCCAGGAATTACTGGTTCTGGGAGATTCAGATTTGTTGGTTCATCAGATTCAAGGAGAATGGGAGACTCGAGATTTGAAGCTCATACCATACCGACAGTGTCTGCATGATCTTTGTCAACGATTCAGGTCGGTTGAATTTAGATATATTCCCAGGATTCATAATGAGATTGCTAATGCCTTGGCTACTCTGGCATCAATGTTACATTATCCGGACAAGGCTTATGTCGACCCCGTGCATATCCAAGTTCGTGATCAACATGCTTATTGTAATGTGGTGAAAGAGGAAATAGATGGAGAACCTTGGTTCCACGATGTCAAGGAATACATCAGGTTGGGGGTATATCCAGTACATGCTACAGGTGACCAAAAGAGAAGCATTCGACGTCTGGCTAGTGGATTTTTCTTGAGTGGAGGAATCTTGTACAAGAGGACTCCAGATTTAGGACTGCTGAGGTGCATAGACGCTAAAGAAGCTTCAACTATCATGGCCGAAGTGCATTATGGAGTTTGCGGGCCGCACATGAACGGGTATGTCTTGGCAAAGAAGATACTTCGAGCAGGTTATTATTGGCTCACCATGTAACGGGACTGTATCAGTTTTGTTCGCAAGTGTCATCAATGCCAGGTACATGGTGATTTGATTCATTCTCCCCCATCTGAGTTACACACAATGTCTGCACCTTGGCCTTTTGTTGCTTGGGGCATGGATGTCATTGGACCAATTGAGCTGGCAGCGTCAAACAGGCATAGGTTTATTCTGGTGGCCATTGATTACTTTACCAAGTGGGTCGAAGCTGTAACTTTCAAGTCCGTGACCAAGAAGGCGGTGGTGGATTTTGTTCATTCAAATATCATTTGTCGGTTCAGAATTCCCAAGGTGATCATCACAGACAATGCCGCTAATCTCAACAGTCATTTGATGAAAGAGGTATGCCAACAATTCAAGATCATGCATCGGAACTCCACTCCGTATCGCCCCAAGGCAAATGGAGCTGTTGAGGCTGCTAACAAGAACATAAAGAAGATACTTCGTAAGATGGTTCACGGTTCTAGACAGTGGCATGAAAGGTTGCCTTTTGCCTTACTGGGTTATCGCACTACTGTTCGCACTTCAGTAGGTGCAACTCCTTATCTGCTGGTATATGGAACTGAGGCAGTTATACCTGCGGAAGTTGAGATTTCATCCCTTCTGATTATTGCAGAAGCTGAAATTGATGATGATGAGTGGGTCAAAACCCGGCTAGAGCAGTTGAGTTTGATTGATAAGAAAAGGTTAGCTACAGTATGTCATGGTCAATTGTATCAGAAGAGAATGACAAGAGCATGCAACAAAAAGGTGCGTACTCGGAAATTCGAAGTGGGCCAGATGGTATTGAAATGCATCCTTCCTCATCAGGCTGAAGCTAAAGGCAAGTTTGCCCCAAACTGGCAGGGGCCATTCATAGTGACAAGAGTGTTGCCCAATGGTGCTTTATATTTAACATATATAGAAGGCAAATGTGTAGATATGACTATTAATTCTGATGCAGTTAAAAGGTACTATGTATGATTTCTTTACTTACCTTCAGTTGTATTTTGTACTTGGCATGTTCAAAGTTGAGATGACGAGGGCATTTTGTTCCGCTACCCAAACACTTTCATCCGTTGTTACCCCTTTTAAGCTTTATTTATTTTCTTTCATACCCCTCTTTTGGAATCAGTAACAGAATTAGAGAACGAAAAAATGTTGATGATGAATGAATGAATGAAAAATAAGAAGAATGAAAAAGAAAGAAAAAGAAAAAAAGAGAAAAGAAAAAAAAAGAAAAAGAAAGAAAAAGAAAAAAAAGAAAAAAAAGAAAAAGAAGAAAAAAAGAAAAAAGAAAAGAAAAGCAACAAAAACAAATAACTTCCTTTTGAACTACGTTCGACCTGATTCCTCTTAAGGATATGTAGGCAACCTTACGGTTCGGTCCCATCAAAATAAAAATAAAAATTCCCTAGACCCAAAGAAACTGGGGCAGAAGTTTTGGTTTTGAAAAAATCTGATTCCAAAGGTTGTAATTTTGACCCCTTTTCATCTTAAGTTAGTTTGAGCCTTCATGCCACCCTTTCTTTCTAACCCTGTCCAAAAGCCTACATTACGGTCTAAAGAAAGACCTTCCGATCAATCTTTGAGGATGCTAGGTCAAGCGAGATAGAGGTATGATTTACATCATGGGTAACACTTTGTTCACGGGTGCAAGAGAGAAAATTTAAAATGAGAGAGTCTTATTGGTAAAAACCCTCACGGGCACCATAAGGCGATGGTGAGCTGAGAGAAAATTTAAAATGAGAGAGTCTTATTGGTGAAAACCCTCGCGGGCACCATAAGGCGATGGTGAGTTGAGAGATGAAAAAATGAGAGAGGCTTGTTGGTGAAAACCCTTTGGGGCGCTACAAGTCGAATGAGGCTCATGACTTTACAGATAATTTGGATCAGTGAAAGCCCTGTTTTGAAGTATGAAGACAGGACATGAACTGAAAATATGATTGGTTGGACGGATTAGGCTGATCAATCCGAAATGCATGTCATGATCATTGGAGCTGGTTGCTTCCCTCAGATAAGTCTTCTTTTCTCATTATTCTTCATATAGTCATCTGTGCTCAAAATTTTCCTTTGTTCCTTTTTGTCAAAAATCATTTCACTTTGCTCTTTGAGTCTATCTTTATGGGTCTCTTTGGAGTCAGCCCTAGTTGAACAAGCAGGAAAGAATTTCAAAGCCTACTACCAGCTTCTAAATTGCACAAAGCGGAGTCTGGCCAGGCACATCACAATTGATTTGATTTAGAATAAGCAGTATGGTGATAATTGAGGTTCAAGCAATCAAGTGAATCTTGAATTTTGAGAAGATACAAGGATTCAACAACTTTCAAAATGAAAACACAATGCAACAAGTGAGTGTGAGAGATTCAGGTCATGCAGAGGTTTTGTGGTCCAGTTCTAATCAAAAGGTCAAACAACTTCTTGCTAGCCCGAAGCAGCTAATCAGAATGAAGCATGACAGTGGCGAAAGAAGACACTCAGCAAGGATGCTACAAACTAACCAGCATATTTTCAAACTAACAAGATTCTATTTGTCTGAAACAGGGGCAAGAAATTTTTTAAATCCACAGGGACCTCCCATGGAAAAGCATGGTTCAGGGAGCAAGAAATTCTATTCAGAATCCTCAAAGATGAGAGCATGACTCAGGTAAGTTCGTTTTAAAATTTTCAGGACCCTCCTAGATAATGGGATTTAGTTTTTAAATTTTCAGGACCCTCCTGGATAATGGGATTTAGTTTTAAATTCTCAGGACTCTCCTGGATAATGGGATTTAGTTTTTAAATTTTCAGGACCCTCTTGGATAATGGGATTTAGTTTCTAAAATTTTCAGGACCCTCCTGGATAATGGGATTTAGTTTTTAATTTTCAGGACCCTCCTGGATAACGGGATTTAGTTTTTAAATTCTCAGGACCCTCCTGGATAATGGGATATAGTTTTTAAATTCTCAGGACCCTCCTGGATAATGGGATATAGTTTTTAAATTCTCAGGGCCCTCCTGGATAATGGAATTTAGTTTTTAAATTCTCAGGACCCTCCTGGATAATGGGATTTAATTTAAATCTCTCAGGACCCTCCTGGATAATGGGATTTAGTTTTTAAATTTTCGGGACCCTCCTGGATAATGGTTTTTAATTTAAATTTTCAGGACCCTCCTGGATAATGGGATTTAATTTAAATCTTTTAGGACCCTCCCGGATAATGGGATTTGGTTTTTAAATTTTCAGGACCCTCCTGGATAATGGGATTTAGTTTTTAAATTTTTCAGGACCCTCTTGGATAATGGGACTTAGTTTTAAAGCTCTCAGGGCCCTCCTAGATAATGGGATTTTGTTTTAAGTTTTAGAGGATGTTTAATTCGAAGTTTTCAGAGCCCTCCTGGATAATGGGATTTAGCTTTTGAATTCCTAGAGCTCTATAGATAACATGATCCGATTAACACTCACAAGTATGCCCAGATCCCAAACTGGGGCAGAAATCTTTTTTTGTTTTGTCTGTTTTGTTGCAATATCAGGCGCCCACCTAGAAAACGAAGGAATAGAATTCAAGTTTTTCTGGTAATCAGGCGCCCACCTGGATAATGAGGGAATATAATTCAAGTTTTGGCAATCAGGCGCCCACCTGGATAATAAGGGAATACAATTCAAGTTCTGGTAATCAGGCACCCACATGGATAACGAGGGAATACAATTCAAGTTCTTGTAATCAGGTGCCCACCTGGATAATGAGGGAATACTGTTCAAGTTTTGGCAATCAGGCACCCACCTGGAGAACGAGGGAATTCATTTCAGACTTACTTCAATTCGCAAATTTAAAAAGCATCAGGAGCCCGCCTGAAGAACATGGTCCACTTTTCAGTCTCATGTTGAAGATCAAATAGAGATTCAAGGAAGATTCAATACAAGAAGTAGATAGGATCTTGTATTTTTCTTTCACTTTGCTGTAATTTGTTTTCTTTTAATTTTTGATGTAATGGCAGGAACCGCGGACCAGAACCTCGACGACACTTAAAATTGTGTTTATTTACTTAACTAAGTTTAATTAATATTTTGGTAGGATTTTTGAGTTTGTCTTTGTCCAACAAAAAAATTTGTAGGTCCAAAGGTGTGAGTCCATTTCTTTTAACTTAAACCCAATTGTCTTAGCCCATTCTTCCCAATCCATTAGCCCATTTATGTGCAAGATTTAATCCTAGCCATCTATTTCTTTCTAATCCAAAGGCCATCACCCCTTCCCACCTTCATATAAAATACCCAATTATAGAAACCCTAAGGAGAGTTTTTCCTAGTCTTGAACTGAAATAGGAACAGAGCCGTCGATCCATCATTGCTTGAAACCAACAGCAACCATCGGACCACCCAACCAGGCTACCGCACCCCAGTCCCTTTCCAACACACTCGCCGGAAATACTCGCGCACACATGCACAGAAACATACGCAAATACACGCACACATACAGAATAGAGCACAAGAAAGAACAATTCCTTTGATACAATGTGAAAAACTTTAATTGCCTTCTTCTGCTTCATCAAATCCTTGTTCGAGTTTCTGGCGCCGCTGAAGTTTTTCGGTCTAAGGCTCTTGTCGACATGTATTTCCGTTGGTCCAAGTCGAGGTCACCGGTTGGTGCTCCGTTCTGAGTCGTTGGCTGCGATTCTGGTTCTAAATTCAACGTTCTCATAGCTATCCATGTTCGCTTCTCGAATATCAGCTCGAGCATCAATATTTCTGCCACCAATTTAATCCAAACAGAAAGTGAAATCTTGGCTTTGCTTTGAGGTGGTGTTGGGCGTTGAGTTGAGTCTGTCTCGTTGAGCTTCCGGTCGTAGTTCCTTGCCATAGCAATCTTGGCGTCCAAACAAATATTGTAAAGTTAGAAGCCTTCGTCCTTTAAGGTCCGTTTCTATCTTTAATTATTTACATCCTGATTTTGCCACATTTGTTTGAATGATAGATCTGTATATTCTCCATGGATAGTTGTGATATTTTTGATCCTACGTTGAAATTTGGCTAACTAACATATCTGGACGTTAGAGATTCAGTCAAGTGGTATTGGTCTTAAATTAAATAAGAGGTTCAAATTTGAAAGCTTGTTTGGAATTGATTTCAATAGTAGGGTTGTTGGGTAAAATTGAAAGAAATTTAGGTGCAAGATAAATTATATTGTTCTTTTATTTTTGTTTTACTTATTTTAAAGTCGCTAGGAGCATGCTAGGCCGACCACACCCGGGTAGGCGAAATTTAGGATTTTTGTTGATTTTGAGGTGAGAGGTTGTTCCCGTAGTTAAATTTATCCGGGGAATGCCCCGAAGAACTTGTATATATTTTATTCCGGGGAATGCCCCGTAGAACTTGCATTCAGAGACCAAAAATAGAACTTGTAGTGTTTTTATTTTATTTTTATTTATTTTAGGTGGGGACGACCTCGAGCATCTTTTGTGTTTATTTTTCTTTTTTTTTGTGATTTCGCCTCAATTCGAACATTTTAAAAGCCAACTTGATCATGTACGCAACCGTACTAGCTACGAGACTCGGGGAATGCCTAACACCTTCTCCCCGAGTCAAATGAATCCCCTTACCCTAATCTCTGGTGTGGGCTTATGTTTTGGAGTCTAAAGTGTTTTAAAGGAATTTTTTTTTTTAAAAACGGTGACCTGGCACACCGAAATCAATGTCAGGTGGCGACTCTGAGTGATTTCCTTTTGAACACACAATTTTGTCACTTTTTAATTAAAAACTTTTTTCAAGCTTTACAAATTTTGTTTTTTATCTATTTAAGAGGGTTTAGTGAGGTTTGTAAAAAAAAGGGCTGTGACAGCGGTCAGGTGCAATTACTTACAAAAATATGGATGAAAATTTGATCTAATTAGGATAAAAATTTGATCTCGCTGCATCAAAATTTGCTGTGCAGGAAACAAACCAGCATTGCCCATTAAAATAGCAGTAGTCACGCATCGATATATGGTGGTAATGGTAGTCTCTCAAAGCATATGACAAACTTGGTCTTTCCATGACGTCAGTGACCCGCGAAAGCGACATTTCGGATCCACGTCGGGTCTGACATCAACTCTAAGAAGAAAAATACATATAGGAATAGTAGCCTACAGCTATAATGATAACTAAGAACCGCACATTTACCTTTAAAAGACGTCGGAGACGGACGTGACCGTCGGAACCAGCTGTAGCGAATGACTGAGCGAAAAAAACCTAGCTAGTGATCTCAAATCAAGAAGAAAAATGTGTATAACAATAGTAGCCTACAACTATAATGATAAATTAGAACAACACCTATACCTTTAAAAGACGTCGGGGACGAACGTGACTGCCGGAAGTAGATGTAACAAATGACCGAGCGAAAAAAAAACTTTCTACCTTCTTCTAGAACCGACTTTGATGAGGAAAAACATTTTAGAAGAATACAGAGCCTATAACTACAATGCACTGGAGGGACTACGCGGGATTGTGTCAGAGATATTCCATTATTTACATATTTTTACTCGCACGCAACATACTCGCCAATATAGTGTATTATAAACTTAATTTTCTTATACGTAGAGAGGAAATATTTAACATTTTAGTAAAATGTGCATTTTTTTTACCATACATATTAGGGGGTAGAAGGGAGATGAAAAGGGACTATTACGGTTAGGGCTACTTATGGTATGGTAGGATACGGTTTTGAAAACTTCCGTACGATAATTTTAGTTTTTATAAATACAATACCATTACCATACCAAATTAATTCTGCATGGTTTGTGTATTTTAAAATTCGATTTCGGTATCAAAAGAGATTACGATCTCATAAAAGTTTTAAATCCTCTTGACCACTAAGTTAGAGAATTCAAACTATAATATATAGAGGCACACAATGACTTTAGCCTTATATGTATAGCATAATTTTCTGACATAGGAGTTCGGGTAAAGCCCTTCCTCTCCTAAATCAATCTCCGTATGCAATAAGGTAAGTTGGTAACCGCAGTTGTTCGACTTAGGATAAAGACACCTAACCAAAAAAAAAATACATCATTATATGATGACACTTCCACAATTGTAACAAATATATATTTCTACTATATATAAATGGCTAAGCTGTACGAATATAGCTTTCAAAACTTGTACCAAATTAAGTATATATAAATGGCTAAGTTGTACGAACACAGCTTTCAAAACTTATACCAAAAGCATTATACATTATATTAGAAACTTGGCTTTCTCACTAGTCAGTGAATCATTTTTGCGCTCTCCGGTAAGCACGTATCACTTTCTCTTTTAGCAGCTCCGCCTTTTGATTTTTTATCTAACAATTTGCCAAACTCTTTTCTCTCTGCCATTTTCTTCTCAAGTTTTCCCTCTTTAGAAGCTCTTTCTTAATCTCTCTAATTTCATATAATCGATTCACTTGGGTCTCCATTCCTCTTTATTCTAAGGTATGCATTTTTTCACTTAGATTGTTATTTTCTTTTGCTTCCATCTGAATCTCCCTTCTGTTCGATGTTTTCAGAATACATTCTTTAGATTTATATAGTGATTACTGAGATACTTATTTCAGGTTAAAATTAGATTTTTGCTCTTTGTTTTGGTCTGATTTACTCCTGCAGATGCAATATAGGCATTGTGATGTTTTATACTTCAATACAATACAACAGGGGGAGGAGAGTGATTTGTATGGTGTCCAATTTTTCGCATGCACAAATTATAGAAGGACGTGGTTCTTCTATGTGTTTCTTATACTACTGTTGCGGAATAATAAATGCAGAAAGTAAAGAATATAAGTATTTTTACGTGGAAGACATCTGGCTCAAAAGGTGAAAAAACATGACCTACTACTTAATAGGACTTTTACTGAGTCAAAACAGTATTTACAAAACTTTTTGTAAATTTAAGGATTACCTCTAATTCCTTTGTGGCAACCAGACTCTAGCTGTTACGACAATTTCAAGTTAACTCTAACTTGAATACAAAACTCAGAGTACCTAGTACAATTGATTCTAGATAAAGCTGAAAGGTACCATTTGAAACACCTACTACAATGATACTAGAGTAAAAGACAGACACTTGGAATAAGTTCTTCTGTCTGGTTCATGTAGCTTCGGGTTCACACACTTGGATCATTCAAGAATTTCTTGCAAAATGCCTTGTTATTTTGCTCTCAACTCACGTTTAACTTCAGCGTTTGTGCGTACCTGTAAAATGAGAACATCCTGAAATATATAGAGTTAGTAGAATAGGAAATAACTAGAGTTCAAATGCTATACTCTTCCTTGGTGGAAGAGTTCTAGTTATCTTCAACTTCTAATTCCTCCCTTATCTAGGATAGAGTTCTCTCGAGTAAGGAGTCCTTCACCTTATCAATTATGCAACCTTTTTGTTCAGGAGATATCAGATATAATCACTTAAGCTTATCTCTTTCACGTGCACGTCTTGTGCCCGAATTCTACCCGTGTCTGTGTACACTATGTATGGACCTGGTTCATGCTTGAGTTCCTTTGTCAGTCATAAAAACAAACTTCACTTGGGCCAACAAATTCTCCCTTTTTCATGATGACAAACTCTGTACTTTTCATAAGCATAAGCCATGTTTCAACTCAGCTCAACATCAACACAATGTTAGAACACTTTCCATTTTAAAGTCACTAATCACTAAGGACCAGGTTCATTAGGTTATAGACATCACAGTCCAAAGTAAAAAGCACAACTTATCTTCCCCCTTTTGGCATCATCGAAAAATTGCATAATTATGTTAGATAACTAAATTTTACTAGATATTACTCATGACCACTGAGGCTACTTTAAATGTAATCACGGAGTCAAGTATCATATATCAATCTAATAATATTAGCTATCTAAGAAGCATCAACAAACAGTTAGAGCAAAAAAACAATTGATTAATATTGATACTAGTCATCCACAAAGCATAAAGAAAAATAAAGATACTGGATCATGAGCAAAAAGAATAAAAAGAAATCCCATCCGGGTCACTGGTTTGTCTAACTAGGCTAGACAGTTTTCAAGGTTGGGAAGGACTAGGTTCTTGGTTTCTGGCCTGAAGTAGCTTCAGCATATCATGAAGAATGCCATCATTCTTCTCCTTCTCCTTTGTAAGCTCAGCCCTAAGAGCATCCCTCTTCTACTTCAGCCAGCCTCTTCTCCAGCCTTTCAATCCTAGCATCCTTAGCCCCACTCTCCAACACAAAAGCTCACACTTTGTTGTTCACATGTAACTTCTTGGATGAACCAGGTTCTTTGGGAGTAGTGTGGACTTTATAGTCACATGTAGTCAAAGTGTTTACCCCAAAGTGATCCTTGCTAGTACCAACTTCCCATTTCTTGATGGTTACCTTGAAGTGAGAAAGTGCAGCAGTGAGAATGAAATCATAGGGTATGACATGAGTTTTGGTGCCAGTCAGAACCCTATAAAGAAGCTAGATGATAAACCCAAGCCAATTGATTTGTCTTCCACTATCCAGACATTCCATAAGGACCAGGTCTACGAATGTGGTAATGTACCTTCTTTCCTACCTGGGCAGCACAACCTTGTTAACAAATTCAAATAGCACTTTGTGAGGTAGCTGTCACGACCCAAACCGATGGGCTGCGACGGGTTCCCGATTCCTACCTGTCAAACACCCCTAAACATGCATCTAAGTTGAATTACGAGAATAACATACATGAAGAAAACCTGCCCTAAAGGCATATGTACATATATGAGGACTGTGCTCCAGACCTTGAGAGAAAAAAAGCTATATGCAAAATTTTCTAAGTGTGAGTTTTGGCTAGACTTAGTGACATTCTTGGGTCATGTAGTATCGAGTGATAGGATCAAGGTGGATCCGAAGAAGGTGGAAGCAGTGCAGAGTTGGCCTAAACTATCCTCAGCTACGGAGATATGGAGTTTTCTTAGGTTGGCAGGGTATTACCGTCAATTTTGTAGAGGGTTTCTCATCTATTACAACACCTATGACCAGGCTAACCCAAAAGGGTGCTCTATTCAGGTGGACAGAGGAATGCGAAGAGAGCTTTCAGAAGCTCAAGAAAGCTTTGACTACAACCCCAGTATTGGTATTGCCTTCAGGTTCAGGGTCTTATACTATATATTATGATGCGTCACAGATTGGTCTCGACGTGGTGTTGATGAAGGACGGTAGGGTGATTGCCTACACGTCCAGACAACTGAAGGTTCATGAAAAGAACTATCATGTCCACGACCTTGAGTTAACAGCTATTGTCCACGCCTTGAAGATTTGGCAGCACTATTTGTACGGTGTCCCTTGTGAGATTTACATTGATAACCGGAGTTTGCAGCACATGTTCAAGAAGAAGGACCTTAACTTGCGTCAGCGAAGGTGGTTGGAGCTGCTTAAGGATTATGATATCAATATTTTGTACAATCCCGGGAAGGCCAATGTGATAGCCGATGCTTTGAGTTGCCGGGGGGAGAGTTTGGGGAGTTTAGCATATCTACCAACAGTAAAGAGGCCATTAGTGTTGGATGTTCAGGACTTAGCCAGCCAGTTTGTTAGATTGAATATTTTTGAGCCGAGTCAAGTGTTGTCTTGTGTGGTCTCTCGATCTTCTCTTTATGATCGTATCAAGGAGCGTCAGTATAATGACCTCCATCTGCTTGTCCTTAAGGACAAGATCTAGCAGGGTGATGCTAAGGATTTCACTATTGGAGATGATGGTGAATTGAGGATGCAGGCAAGGCTATGTGTGCCCAATGTAGATGGGTTGTGTGAGTTGATTCTCCAGGAGACTCACAGTTCGCGGTACTCCATTCATCCGGGTGTCGCAAAGATGTATCAGGACTTGAAGCAGCATTACTGGTGGAGGAGAATGAAGAAGGACATAGTGGAGTATGTAGCCTGGTGTCTAAATTGCTAGCAGGTGAAGTATGAGCATCAGTGGCCAGGTGGGTTGCTTCAGAAGTTAGAGATTCTAAAGTGGAAATAGCAGCGGATCACTATGGATTTCGTTGTTGGGCTTCCACAGACTCAGCGGAAGTTTGATGCAGTTTGGGTGATTATGGATAGGCTGACCAAGTTAGATCATTTCATTCCTGTGATGTCTACATATTCTTTTGAGCAGTTGGCTCGAGTTTATATCCGCGAGATCATCAAGCTTCATGGCGTACCAATATCTATTATCTCTGACCGGGGTACGTAGTTTACATCACGATTCTGGAGGGTCGTACAACATGAGTAGGGTACTCGACTGGAGTTGAGCATAACATTTCACCCTCATACGGACGGACAGTTTGAGCGCACTATTCAGATATTAGAGGATATGCTTCGTACGCGTGTGATGGAGTTTGGAGGTTCATGGGATCAGTTCTTGCCACTTGTATAGTTTTCCTACAATAACAGTTCCATCCATATGGCACCGTATGAGGCTCTGTATGTTAGTCGGTATCGGTCTCTAGTGGGTTGGTTCGAGCCGGGTGAGGCTAGGTTAGTGGGTACAGACTTGGTTCAGGATGCTCTGGAGAAGGTTAAGGTGATCCAGGATAGACTTCGCACAGCCCAGTCCAGACAGAAGAGTTATGCAGATCGAAAGGTTCGCAATGTTGCATTCATGGTTGGAGAGCGGGTCCTGCTCCGAGAATCACCCATGAAGGGTGTTATGAGGTTTGGAAAGAATGTCAAGCTGAGCCCACGGTTTATCATCCCATTTGAGGTATTGCGGAGTGTTGGAGAGGCTACTTATTAGCTTGCCTTGCCTCCCAGTCTAGCAGGGGTTCATCCAGTATTTCGTGTTTTTATGCTCTAGAAGTATCACGGTGATCCATCTCATGTGTTGGATTTCATCTCAGTTCAGTTGGATAAGGATCTATCTTATGTTGAGGAGGTGGTGGCTATTTTGGACAGGCAGGATCGAAAGTCGAGGTCAAAGAACATTGCTTCCGTGAAGGTTTAGTGGAGAAGTCAGGCGGTCGAGGAGGCGACTTGGGAGACCGAGCATGATATGTGCAGTCGCTATTCTCATCTTTTTACCACTTCAGGTAAGTCTCAATACTCGTTTAAGGACGAACGATTGTTTTAAGAGGGGGAGGATGTAAAGACTCGGCCGATCATTTTGAGAGTAATAGCCCCGATCCCCTGTTTACTGCTTCCCCGTATCTTTTTCTGCTTATGTGACTTGCCGGAAGATTTAAATTGTAGGTTCAGGGTGAGTTGAGACACTTAGTCTCTTAATTGAAAGCTTATGTTGGAAAAGTCGATCCAATGTCGACTTATGTGTAAACGATATCGGATTTGAATTTTGATGGTTCCATTAGTTCCGTGGGTGATTCTGGACTTAGGAGCATGTCCGGATTGTGATTTGAAGATCCGTAGCAGAATTAGGCTTGAATTGGCAAAAGTTGGAATTTTGGAAAGTTTGATCGGGAGTGGACTTTTTGATATTGGAGTCGGATTGGATTTTCAGAAGTTGGAGTAGATTTGTGGTGTCATTTATGACTTGTGTGCAAAATTTGAGGTCAATCGGACGTGATTTGATAGATTTCGACGTTGTTTGTTGAATTTGGAAACTTCAAAGTTCATTATACTTGAATTCATGTGTAATTTGTGCTTTTGATGTTGTTTGAGGTGATTTGAGGATTCGACTAAGTTCATATCGTGATTTAGGAGTTGTTGGTATGTTTGATTGAAGTCCCGGGGGCCTCGGATTGTTTTTGGGTGGTTAACGGACTTGGTTTTGAATTGGTAAAGTAGCTGAAGTGTTGCTGCTACTGGTGTAACCGCACCTGCGGAGTGGGAACCGCAGGTGCAGGCTCGTAGAAGCGGGGCATGAACCGCAGAAGCGGGCAAAAGTTGAACCGCAGAACTGCAGAGTTGAGCAGAGGACGCAGGTGCGAAGATTTTCCTGCACCTGTGATGGTCGCAGAAGCAGGCAAAATGGCGCAGATGCGGTTGGGATGTGCGATGTAGTTTCCGCACCTGTGATATGCGCAGATGCGGTCCAATGCTCGTAGAAGCGGAGTCAACTGGTTAAGTGGAATTCCATAGAAGTGGAGGTTTTGCCGCAGATGCGGATAAGTTGTTGCAAGTACGAAAAGCCTGGGCAGAATGTTTAAAAATAAAAGTTCGCGATTTTAGTCTCATTTCAACATTTCGAACTTGGATTTAGGCGATTTTGGAGAGGATTTTCGAGTGGATTATTGATGTAAGCTTCTTGTTCGTTTTTTATCGTAAATCTTGTTTCCCCATTGATTTTCCCACCTAGATTGTGTGGTTTTGAGGTGAAATTTGGGGGTTTGAGGCTAGGGATTTGGAGAATGAATTTTAGGGATTTGAATTACCATTTGGTGTCAAATTTTGGTAAATTTGGTATGGTTAGACTCGTGAGTGAATGAGTTTTCGGGTTTTGTGACTTTCGTCGGATTTCGAGATGTGGGGTCGGGGCCGGGTTTGAACCGATTTCGGATTTTTGGTTATAATTTAGTATTTTTCTTGTGAAATTGATCCCTTTATCCTATATTAATTGTATTGTACTGCTTATCGGTAGATTCGGGACGCTTGGAGACCGATTTGAGAGGCAAAAGCATTTTGGAGTAGAGTTTTACTCGGATTGAGGTAAGTAACAGTTTTAAATCAAGTCCTAAGGGTATGAAACTCCGAATTTTTATATTATATGATTTCTTTTGGAGGTGATGCACATGCTAGGTAACGGGCGTGTGAGCGTGCATTGTGGGAATTGGACTTGGTCCATTCCGTGAAACTAGAAATTGAACAAACTTGTTGTTAGCTATATGCCATTCATGTGTTATAGATATTTGACTATGAATCATGTTAGAGATCATGCTTAGGCTATGTGTTGGTACTACTGGGACCCACAGAGGCCGTGTTATCGGTCGAATTTCCTGCTAAATATTATTTGTACTCAGTCTCAGTTTTTATTTGCATCTCATATCTCAGTCTCTATTACTCTTGTTGATACATCATATTGTTACTGTTTGGGCTATTTTCCTGATTTTTCTGAGAGTCCGAGAGACTGGAGAGATTGATGACTGAGTGAGGCCGAGGGCCTGATTGTGAGGATATTTATGGGATCGAGCTACACGCCGTAGCATATTTCATTGATATATGCCATGATTGGCTTGTTATAGCGCTTGGGCTGAATGAGCCCCTCCGTAGTCTATATAGACCCTTAGTGAGCGCATGTATCTATTGAGTGCGAGTGACGAGTGATTGTAAAGAATGAGTGGCTGTGAAGAATGAGTGATTGAAAGGTAGGAGTGAATGGGAGGACTGAGTGATTGTTGCCCTGAGAGGTTGTACGTGACATTTCTTGTTATTGCACATAGTTGTCATACATCACTATTTTTTGGAAAAACTTCTAAAGGATACCTTTATCTTGGGTTTTACTTAAATTTGGCTATTGTAACTGATTTGATGAGAGCATGTTTACTTTCCTTGTTGAAATTATTGAAAAGGAATTATAACTGTGTAGCCCATCACTATCTTTCAGTTCCTTATTTATTATTATTATTTACTGAGTTGGTTGTACTCACGCTACACCCTGCACTTCGTGTGCAGATCCAAGAGTTTTCGGACGTGGAGAGTGTTGATATCTCGCGTAGCTAGCTGTTGGAGATTTCGAGGCAGCTGTCTGGCGTTCGCAGTCCTTGTTTTCTCCTTTCCTTATTCTGTCTTTCGTTGTATTTGGATTCAAACTGTTATAGTCGTTTCATTTCTAGCCAGGCTATGAATACATGCTCATGGCTTAGTGACACCCCGATATTGGGAGCTATTTTCGCACTTGTATTTTGGGTTTTACCCCTGTTTATGAAACCTCTGCTTATTTTTAAATATCTTGATTTATCTTTCTGTCAAATATTAGAAGTATTTGGAAATGTCGGCTTGCCTAGTACCATCGATAGGCGCCATCACGACGGGTTAGGAATTGGGTCGTGACATTATCTTTTTATGAACTTCAAGTTCATATTATTTTACTCGAGGATTTAGATGTACAAATGAGTATTCATTCCACATTACTTTTTCTCAATTGTTTATATTGTCTCCCCCTCATATTAGAAAAACTAACTTGCTTTCTCAACTTTGGAAATCCACCTTTGTATGTTATCGTGTTAATCAAAATATACATCACACATTAAAAATAATAAGATGGAATTATTTGGTTCCTAACCCTGAACTACTTATGAGGGGAGAATGTAATGTGCTTTCGTATATAACGTATATCACTGATATAGATAAATTTATTCTCATAAGTTATAATTTAGTTATTAAGTGGAGACACTCAATAAATCGTTTTGCTAAATCAGTTGTGATGTAAACCAACTTATCAAGATGAACTGCCTTGAATATAAAATATGAAAATTATGCTCGAAAGCAAATTATTGAGCAAGTTACCTCGCAAATATCAGGTTGGAGGTTAATAATAATCGCACATGTAACCATCTCCACAGATGCATCTTATGTGACATACATGGCAGGTGAATGGACCCATTCACCTTTAATATTTCCAGCATTCATGGGATTCAATCCCAATTTTAGTTGGTCTATTAATTAGTGAGAACAAGCAATACAAGATAATTCGTACAGAACCTTCTAGTTTTTTAATATTTACCCATATGAATTCTCTTTTATTTTTATACATCATACTTAAAGTAATATAGTTGAATTAATTATGCCATGAGTGTACAATTATCAACATGATAAACTTCAAGTTTACACTATGAGTGTGCAATTATCAACAAACTCCAATTTATTATGATATAGGTTTTTATATCAATAAACTCTTACTTTATTGTGGTATTCTTTTATTCATGTAGTACAAACTGGAGAATAAAGCAGATAGCTTTTCACATACATATTACCCCCTCTAGAAGTTGTAGTAATGGAAGACATTAAATCTTTCCTTTGTTTATAGTCTCAATATAACCAACCGTTTTCGCGAATACTTTAGAAACTCAATAAGTTTCTTTAAAACTTACTACGACACAATGTCTTATTGATAATCAATTTTATTTCTCCAAAATAGTAATAATTAGTTTTTTTAGAGCTCTAAATTAATTTTGTACTATCATATATTCATCAATATCCATATGGTGAATATCTCTCTCAAAAAGAAAGTTTTACCTTTATGGTTATGGTCAAAATTACTATTGTACTTTAATAATCACATTGCCGTAATATTTTGGCATAATCACAATAGGTACATGCTCAGTGATCATTCATTCCATAATAATAAAATAATTTTCTTATTTCATCTCAAACCTGCTTCTAAAGGTGAGTGTGATATATTCACTACCACTAGCACGTTCATATTCTTCCTATATATATATATATATATATATATATATATATATTCATACATCACATGTTGTCACATTCACATCATGAATGGACCATAATCATCTATATGTGTTTTGCAAAATCTCATGTCAAGTCGATAGCAAACATTACTTTCATAGAGTGAAGGATTATTTTGAGAATTCTTATTATTCTCATTACCATAATAATGACGATTATAATTTTGTCTACTACCATGGCCACATCTATTGATACCTTCACGGTAATAATTTTGTATTCGTTCAGACTTATTACATATTGCTACCACATTCTCTTAAGGGAATAAGAATGAAACAAATTCAATGGGACATGTTTTTACTTCTTTGCCCACAATCATACATGAATTTGATCATGACAAGGCATAGAAATTTTACCACTTCGGGTGGTTATAATTTTTTGCAAACTCTACTAGAGTTATAATCAAAGTTTATTATCTTTGCTTGTACTTAAAATAAAATTATAGAATTTCAAAGAAAAAATAAGGTAAAATACTTATCTTAAATCCAGAATTTAATCCTGAAGGAATGTTATGGAACAATTGACAATCATTATGCTCAATATTATGTACAAGTAGAACACTCAGCACGTAACCCAAAGCTTCTACTCAAATGGTTAGAGTCTCGTGCTGATAACGTGTTATGAAACAATAAAAGAAGAAGAAGAAGAAGAGTATTGCAGAGAAAAGTAGAGAGAGAATTCTTATTGATTTGGGATGATTTACAATGGAATAGAACTCTTCTATTTATAGGGAAAAAGTGACTTAGCCATAAAGTAACAAATCCTAAAATCTCTCTAACATATAGACATTCACCTTAAATACAATTCTATTTATATAAAACTTCTCCATTTGTCTTTATTTTTAACTAAAGCTTCTAATTTTTAGAGATTATTGCCCTCTCTATTAATTGTGTCTTCACTTTAATTAATGTTCCTAGATCTAAGTATTTTTTTAATAAGTATTTGTGTAAACTAATAAGACTCTTTAGCTAATTTGTACTCCTTCCAATCCATAATAAGTGATTTTTTTATTTTTTTTTGTGGTACAAAATAAGTGATCTTTCCATATTTTAAGAATTAATTAATTATTTTTTTCCTTCATTGCCCTTGGAGTAAATAGTGTTGGAGTAGTGCTGATGTGAAGAGATAGTAAAGGTTAATATGGTCAATTTCATTTCTAATTAATGTTAAAAGGTGAATTTCTTAATTTGTGTGAAAACAGCCCAAAAATCACTTATTGTGGACTGGAGTAGTACTTTACATCTTTCAAAGGGATAACCCTCTATTATTTCCTAAAAGTTTAATTTGTCTTTGATTAGCAATTCTTTATCTCATGATTCTTTTTTTTTTTTTTGGGGGGGGGGGGGGGTTGGGGTTGTGATGGCTCAGTGCCTGTTCTACAATTTACCAAAGCACTTGAGAATTTGCTGTGTCCTTTCTATTATTGGTATAGCCATATACTTTCGAGTTATAAGTCAAAAAAATATATATAATTAAATAATCTTCCAATCGTCTGATTGCTACAATAATTGGGAGATGGCGAAGGGGCTTATAGGCATTTAGATTTTAGATGATATTCACTTGACATTGAAAAAAATACTTTTGGCACAATATTTTCTACTTATTTATTAAACATGAAAAAATAAATAAATAAATTCCACTTATTTTCTACGAAATTATAAGAGAAGAGTCTGATTACTATAGAAATTTGCACCCTTTGACCACAAAAACCTAATACCTAACTTTTCTTCTCCTTTTTTTTTTTTTCTTTTTCTGGTTTTAAATAAATTAATAACGTGTTTTGCGTGTAGAAAAAAAATTGGTGGCAATTATTTTAGGAAAAACGAAAGTTTTTAAGTTTTAGGTTAAGGCTATTAACTATAGCGTGACTGGCATAGGATTTTGATAGGAAGAACGACAAAATAGACAAATTTAGGTCATTTTTGGAAAAAAATGTATATATTTCCGTGGTTTATAATAATTCATTACACCTTTCCTGAGGAATAAAAGGATATAGTGGTATTCGAATTCTCCTAGACGATGAGAAAAAAAACATTCGTAAACTCCTTATTAATGCTTTCATGTAAACAATGGATTAAAAATTTATATTTATAACAATAATAACTTTCGAATCTAAAAATTTACAAGGCTTAAAAGCAAGTGTTTCAACTATTCGGGGTTCAGCCGACCCTTCTCACAGGGTGTGAGCCATTCATACTTCACCACGTGACGAGGAATCAAATCTCACCTTCCCTAATAGTAACAAATTAAAAATTAAAAAAGAATGATTATCATACTAATATCTTTTTGTTTTGATTCTTTCTTTTTCTTTTTCTTTTTTATTAAAGTTTGGATCCCAAAGATCATTGGACAAAATTAGACCACGCCAAGAATCCAATGATATGCTTTTTACCACCATTCAAATGTGTGTCAGCCTCAAATCCAACTAAGTTGTTAGAACATGGGTGCGGGGCGGATCTAGAGGTTGAATCTTTCGAGATATAAATTCTAAAATCAGAGATATGGATTCTAGTACGGATACGGGTGGGGGAAATCGGCTAAAGATAATTCAAAAAAATAAAAATATAAAAATATCTCTAAATTATAAAAAAAAAATTGTGGAATACTTAGCTTGTAAGGTGTGAATTTCTTTATTTTCAAGTTGTAGATAAGTAAGTATTTATTTCCTAGACAAAGCATGCTATTTTCTTTAGATTTACCCTAGTTTTAGTTCTGATTTCGGGAATCAAATTGTATCTCGTCTCGAATTTTTTTGTCTGATGTGGTCAAAGTATCCAAAATTGTTTGACCAAATCCGGTACGAATCTCATACCCACACCCATACTAGTATCGTGTCAACAGGGGTACGACACCTAAACTGCCATGTCGGAGCAACTTAAAAATCCAAGCAACAAAAAGAGATTCCTTGTTCGTAATTTTAATAAGTTAAATCTATTTTACTAAATTTAGTTTATTTTAAAATGTGTTAGTTTTTCATTCAAATATAAGTTTTAAATTATTACTTTAGTATTTTCAAATTACTACTATTATTTATAAAATATAGAAAACTAAGTTACCATTTTATACTTCATGCATGTCAATTAAAAGGTATCACATAATACTTTTGTATGCACTCTCTAGATTCCTTAGGTAAAAATTGCACGGGGCGCCCTATTTGGTCGCCCCTATTTAACCTATACCCATTTTTTTAATTTTTTTTTAACTTGTACCTATTTTTTAAATAACTTCAGCCCTTTTTCTCCTCCTCCTTCTCCTCCTTCGTTTTCTTCTTCTTTCTTCTTCTGCTGTTGGTGCAGATTATTTCTTCTTCATTTTGTCTCAATTAATATTCTTTTACGTAAGCATAATTATGGATTTAACTTAACTGTTTGTTCGGATTCTTCATAAAGTGGAACGAGTCATCTATTGAGCTCAAAAACGGCAACCTGTGATGAAGTAGAATGGAGTAACATATTTGAAGGGAAGATATACGTACACAAACACAACTATGACAAGTAGGCCAAGTAATTTGTAGCAACTTTCGCCTAAACAAAGAACCACCATAATTAAGGATAAATGACAGATTAACTACTCTCTTCTTGGCTACAAAAAGTACAAAGAGTTATCCATATGAAATCACCGGTGATTATAGCTATCTTTTCTAAGTACAGGACAAACAGTCAAGTGATTAAAAGAATTCCGACTCCAGAAGAGGAGAGCCAAGCAAAATATTAGTACAAACAAAACTTCAGCTCTAGAGCTGAAGTTCGGCAGTTACAAAACAAAAATTTCAGCTCTAGAGCTGAAGCTTACAAACAAAAAGCCAGTTACAAACAAAAACTAGCTGAAGCTTACAAACAAAAAGCCAGTTACAAACAAAAACTTCAGCTCTAGTTTGACAGTTACAAAACAAAAACTTCAGTTGAAGCTTACAAACAAAAAGCCAGTTACAAACAAAAACTTCAGCTCTAGAGTTGAAGTCTGACAGTTACAAAACAAAAACTTCAGCTCTAGAGCTAAAACTTACAAACAAAAACTTCAGCTCTAGAGCTGAAGTTCGTTAGTTACAAACAAAAACTTCAGCTCTAGAGCTGAAGTTCGACAGTTACAAAACAAAAACTTCAGCTCTAGAGCTGAACTTCAGGCCCGGCTACTAGAATGCTGAAGTTTTGCGTGATTGTCTTTGCTACTTCAGCCCCGTATGCTGAAGTTATGAGAAAAAACGGATACGCTTGCAATTTTTTTTGCAAAGCGGACACAAGTTAAAACGTGACACAAAAAGTGGGTATAGATGCAAATACCTCATCCCTTAGCTAAATGGAGATTGCTTGTTTTGGCTTTTGACCCCCTAAATGGCATTAGGTCAAGTTCAGCTTTTTTGGTTCCTCAACTTGTTATTCCCACTTTTTTTCCATTCAAATAAAATGCTTATTCTGATTATAAAGATAAAAATATTGTTATAATAACAATATTCAAATATTCAAATAATTCAACTTGTTTGATAACTTCAAACAAGTTGCATTGATCAAAGAAAAGAAAAGACTAGAAAAATAGATCAGGTAGTTAAAACTCACACTTGACAGAAAAAAAAAAGGATTTAACCAAATTATCTTTATTTGTTAATTAGTATATATGATCATGAGCACTAGAAAATTGTTAACCTACTTCGCTTCATATTATCTGTTTTTTAAAATTTTATATACTCTTTACAAATATTAACTTTCACTTACTCTCTAGCACGATTCAGACGTAAATTTTAAAGTGAAAACTCTTGCCAACAGAATATTAAGTAATTTTAATGGACGTCTCTTATTGAAAGTGACCCAATATTGCAATTTGTACATCACAGTCAACAACTAAACTACGTTATGGACCATTGAACATGAAAGAGATTTTCTAAAAACAAGATATGAAACGAATATTACATTACTTTGATTCACTATCTTTTTCTTTTTGGTTCCAAAAAGCACCAAAAAGGGAGAAATCTAATGTCATTGTATTACATCATCCCAGGGAAAATAAAATATTATGTCTCTTCCATTTCACACCAAGTGAAATGCCCTATGAGACATCACTTTCAATATTCGTGGCCCAATAATTCTCCACAGAAAATGGAGGTAACCATATGTTACATCATATGAATAGCTTTTACTCTAACCATTGGAAGGATTTAATGGCAAATTTGGATTTGTGAAGTCCAAATCATCTCACTCATAATATGGGCAAACTATTTGTCTACATCTCTCTCGTTTAACTTTAATTGCACCTGGATTAATTCATCGTGAATTAATAAATATTCTCTTTTATTCGAGTTTGAGAATGATAATATGAACAAATTTATACATGAAAAGTTTAGATTAAAAAATATAATTAATAAAAATTCATGTAATCGATCCTAACTCGGGTTGTACCTCATTGCGCATTACCAGAAGCAGCTCTTCTTTCAAAGAGAGGAGGATGAGATCTTATATATATATATATATATATATATATATATATATATATATATATATATATATATATCTTGTTGTTTGGTTGTTTGTTACCACAACATCATTCACGGAGGTCTTAACCTCCACAAAAAGATTGTAGTCTATCGCTACATTATAAATATTATAACCCCTTGTTTTTCTTTTCAAAATAGTTCCTAGGGTGTCTACCCATATTGCTTCATTGGCAAACACCGGAGGAACTACCAAAAAGTTTGTTCTTGTTTCATTCATCTTGCTTGCTTTCTTGGCCAGCTTGTCCGCCACCCTATTGGTTTCCATGTAGCTATGGTTTACTGGATGATGCCTCAGTGCTGCTAGGAGTGACCTGCATTTACATACAATAGTCTCATAAATCAAATTGTATTGATACTGTGTATTACATCAGTTGAGTCTATGTTAATCTCTAAAGGTGTGAAGTTGTTCGAGACTACCATTTTAGTCCCTGCATTAGAGCGTTTAGTTCAGAGTGTAAAGTATTGGTATAATTTATTTTTTCCATGAATCCTATCACCCAATCCCCATTGTTGTTTCATATTATTTCTCCTATACCCCCTATAAGCCCATTTTGAAGAGTTGCCCCGTCTGCGTTGAGTTTGTAGTGACTTCTCCTTGGAGATGCCACTTGATATATAGGACATTGGTAGTGATGTCAGTACTTTCCCCACCCACATGAATGAACGCAATAGCTTTATCTAGCTATGGTATTCTTACAGGAGACATGCACTCTCTTTTCATCGAAGCAATTGTTATTTCTGGTAAGCCAAATTTCTCATCGGTAGAAATGGATCAACTCTCCATTTAAGGAGTGAGTTGAATTTTTTCTTGTGGATTGTATTATTGGTGCATCCCCAGTTATTCTTCTTATTCAAGATGGTATTGATTCTATGGTTATTTATGCTCATGTGGGATAGGTTATCTCAAAATAGCTTGGCATTCTCACAGATGACTATGACATGCTCAATTGATCCATCATCTTTGTCACAGAAGAATCACCTAGGGTTCAGATTGATCCTCCTGTTTTGCAGGTGTTCTGTAGTGGGGAGTCTGTCATGGGTCATAAACAACAAAACATATTTTATCTTGTTAGGCATCTTCTTTGACCAAATCCAAGTGAAATTCATCCCTGGACTTTGGTGCAGATTCCCATATTGATCAAGGATCATGGCGTTGGCATATTTGGTGGAAAAGAGACCATTATGGGTCCTGTTCCACACCATTTTGTCTATACTAAGTGGATTAGAATTACAGATGGTGGAATTTATACTTAAAAGTACAGTGTCAGGGAGGTTGAAAGAAAGGATGTTGGGGTTAAGCTGGCCATTTAGGAGACAGGTGGCCGAGTTATGTTCTCCTCTCCCCTATTAAGTGAGCCACTGATTAAATCTCTAAGAGGTTCTAAGTTTTGGATCCATCTGTCATTATAGATGTTGATTCTATCACCTTTATGCAATATCCACATATTAGCATCTCTGCACACTTTCCACCCATTTCTAATGCTAGTCCATCTAGAGGCAATGTGCCTGCTATGTTGATTGCAATTGCAGTATTTGTGGGACAACACTCTGGACCACATGGCCTGAGGGTTGATGTACATCCTCCAAGTGAAACTAGCACGGCTTGTAGTATTCCAAAGGTCAGATTTATGCACACTAAGACCCCTTGTTTCTCTAGGCTTTGTAATGATACTCCACTTAATCAGGTGTATTCTCTTCTTCACAACAGTAATTTCCCATATGAAATTCCTCTTAATCCTATCTATTTGGTTGCACACCTGGGTAGGTAAATTAATATATTGCATGACATGGCTAGGGATGCATCCCAGTGATAACTTTGCTAATGTAGTTCTCCCAGCCATGTTCATGAATTTGGTTTTCCAACCAGCTAGCTTAGTTTGTATGCTATCAATGATGAACTGAAAATCTCTATTGGTTGGCCTCTTGTGGAAGATTGAAAAGCCTAAGTATTTCCTAAATGAAGTGCTAGGCTTGATATTCAGAGTCCTTTCTAAGCTATCTATAGTATCCTGATGGCAGCTATTGGAGAAGACAGTTTTGGACTTGATGATATTGACCTTTTGACCAAATAGGCTACTGAAATGGTACAAAGTATCCATAATTATGGAACAATTGTTGGTATTTGCCCTAGAAAACAGAGTTAGGTCATCTGCGAAGAATAGGTGTGAGAGTTTTGGCCCAGAGTGGATAATTTTGATGGGAAACCAACCCCCCTATTGCACCTAAGTCTAAAGGCTTCTTGATAACCTTTTCATACAAAAATGTAAGGAGACATAGGATCTCCCTATTTGATATCCATACTAGGCTGGAAGAAATTAGTCCTACCCCCATTTACCAAGACAGAAATAGAGCTTGGAGAAATGCAGGATATGAATTTGGCCATATTGTGGGGAAAGCCACAGGACACCAAGGTGTCTCTGATGAAGAACCATTCTAGTTTGTCAAATGACTTTCCAGGTCAATTTTGAGGATCATGTTAGCATTTTTCCCTTTTATCTTAGTAAAGTGACTGATGTATTCTTGACCTATGATGATATTATCACTGGCCCTTCTATTGGACAAGAAACTGGCCTGATGTTGCGGCCAAACGCACACGCAAGTATACGTGATCGTCTAGTAATAAAGTGACGAGAAGTCGGATGTCAAACCCACAAGGACTTGTGATTAACTATTAACTAAATTAGACTATCCTAATTATCTGAATAAGAGTTAAACCTAGAAATATTTGATTCTAAACTAATTAAATAATGAACTTTGAACAGAGAAAGAGCATATTTTTATGATATCAATGTAATGAAAACGATAGGGTTATGGACTATCTAACAATCCTATTGTATTCTTCGATTGAATTGACTGACTAACTTATCTAACTTATTGGTTGACAGGGTTAATATTGCTCATAAGAATTTGTAGAGTTCTTACTCGCCTATTCAAGCTAACCTAACACCTATATGTCTATGGAGTTTGAATCAACAAGTACGCTTTTATAATTTCACTAAATCAACCAAGCAAGGCAATTAGGTATATGTCTATCCTAACCACGAATCTATTTTCCGATGCCTGGATTTTAAGAATTTGCTCTATGCAATCCTATATGCAATCTAAAATTTTCACTTTCGAGTTCAGCTCTAGATTCGTAGATAGTATTTAATTGGTGATCAAACAATCAAATAATTAAGCGCAAGATTGAATAAATAAACAAATATGATAAATCAAGAAGGCAAACTAAATATCTGAATAACAATAGTCATGAAAAAACCACAACCCTAGAACGTTAAGTTTAGCTCTACATAGACATGGTAGCCAAACAACAAATCATACAAAGAAACATAAAAATTACAAATTTTGGTGGAAGAAAAGATGAAACCCGGCCTCCACGACGGCTCCTTGCTCTCGCTAGGTCAAAAATTACTCTCAAAAACGTCCTCTTCCTCCAAAATAGGTTTAGGCCCCTCTTATACGAGTTGGGACCGTGTCAGGCCGAAATAACCTTGTGCCGAATGAAGTAGGAAAACTCTCGCACCCAGCGTCCAAGCCAGCGCCTAGCGCTGGACCTGGCGCAAAAAATAGTAACGTTTTTTTTTCAATTCATTCTTGCTGCGTTTTGATTTGCATTCTATATCTCACTCTTTTGCCTTCCATTTGGGGGGGGGGGCAAAACCTAAAGGGTGTCCCCTTTTTTTCTTATTCTTTTAATTGTCTTTTTTTTCTTTCTTTTTCTTCCACGTTTTATTTAATTTTGCTCCAAATCTCTTTATCTTCATACTGCTTTGTTTCTATACAGTTAAAATATAATATTAAGCTTAAAAAAATATAATTAATCCTCAAAAGATAATTAAAAGTACTAGAGTATGAGGCAATAATGGTTAAATATATGCATTTTTGGCCGAACATCCCACCCCACACTTAGATGTTGCTCGTCCTCGAGTCAATCAACAATTTACTCTATCTTTGATCACTTAACATATTCGAAGCACACTATACCAATGACTATCGTTGATAGCAACAATTAAGCTTAGCATATGTATTCAACACACACTTCCCTTGAACTTATGCCATTCTTCAAGAATATTCATAATAAAGACAACATGCTCATAACAATTCTAGCCTCAAAAATCGGCTCAATGTCACAATGCACTCATGGCTTGAACACCCAACATCCTAGAGAAATATAATAATGTTACATATCCCTCGTAAAATTATGTGTCCTCACAACAAAACCAAAGAGAGTAAAATCAATCCACACATTCGAATCCCATGCTCACATATATCAAAGAAAATCGCTCACTCTCACAAAAGAAGTCACATGCATGTAATTGGTACCATAGGCTTGCCCTTAATGTAAATCTCTACTAATGTAGGCTCGCTTGATCTAAAATAAATTAGAATTTTTTATGACTGTAATGTGGGCTAAGAGACGAGTAGGATATATTTAGGAATAGTGGTTCATCCTCCTAAGAACTTTAACACATCACATGATAACTTAAGCGCAAATTCCCCAATCTACTTTCAACTTCACAAACAAGATCACCCCCAAAAAATATTCTCTTTTTCTTTAAGCACTATCGTTATTTACACTCCACTAGAAAGAACAAGACAACAATTTATTCATCTATATTTTTATTTCTTTTTTTTTTCCCATATTTTTCTCTTCCTTTTTTTTTAAATTTCCACTAGTGGTGTATTATTTAAAAAATAATTGCACCCTTCTTTTTTTCATTGGTACCACTCAAAAGACACCCCACACTTAGTCCCTCCTTACTTATTTTAGCGCTCATTTTACATTAAAATGCTTGAAGTGGTAAAAGAATAAAAACAACATCAATTAAGAACAAAAAAATTATAGGCTTGTAATGTGGGTCCCAAATAAAAGTTTATGGGCTCAAAGGGGTTCACTAGGGATGATATTTATTTATGGTAAGCAATAAGCTCAAAAAGTTCAAAGAAAGTCTAAAATTATTTTTCAAACTGAGAATCACCTAAAATTTCGCTTTAACTCACATACCGTGCAAGTTCTAGACACAATTACAATAACATGAACTATACAAAAACTTCACCACACGTGGCACATGAATCACTAAGGACGGTCCCATTTCGACTCTCAACAAATGCAAGTATTCATGGAGCCACGATATACTAAGCATTAAGCACAAAGTGAACATAAGTCAAGTAAATGAGACATAGGTGTCACAAGACATGCTATCCAACTATGCAAGGCATCGTCAATAATTTCAAATCATAGGGAAGATACTACACATGCCAAATCCTAAATATTCTACTATCCAACAAGTCAAGGGCGCCTAGGAATCTCATATTTCTTTCATTTATTCCCTAAATCTTAATCTACTCTAAAAATAAAATAAAAATTACTGCCCGGTTCAAACAAAACCCTTGAAAAAGAACCTCGGCACAAAAAAGAACAAGGGGTAATTACTACACTACCTACAAAGAAAATATTTTTGTCCTTTTTCTTTCAACTTAAATCCCTCAAGAAAACTGTCTAGGAGATCCATCGTCGGGAAAACTCCAATATTTTTTTTTTAATTTTTGATTTTTTTAAATTAAGCTACTAAAACTACTACTATATTACACCATTAATTCTACTTACTCTGTAAATAAAAATAAGAAGCTAGCTAACAATAAAAAGATAAAAAACTGAAACAATATACTAATATAATACTATATAAAGCACAGAGAATCTTCCACCTCACACTTAAAAGAGTGCAGTGTCCCCAATGCATAAATAAAGTAAAAATAACAAATATGAACAAGAAACTCCCTAAAAGACCAACGGCCGATGCAATAGCAGTTCACGGGGTACTCAGACTTCTCCCAAGGATAGTACTTTGTGCGGGTACCTCACACTAGTTCCAATCATCTAGCTTGCTTTTGCACATCTTATGGCCTTTTCTTCCTATGCTCATACTCCTACAAAACAAAAATAAATACTACAAAATAATATAATAAAAATAAAAATAAACAAAAATAAAAGAAAGCAGTAAGACTGGGTTGCCTCCCAACAAGCACCTAAGTTAACATCGCGGCACGACGTGAACTACTTTTTCCTCCACCTCGAACTTATGAATTGTACCCCTAACATGGTATCCAGTCTGCAGCTATGCTCCATTGGTGGGGCTTTAAAGATAATCAGGCCAAGCAATAAAAAATTTCACTCTACACTGCTGGGCCTTTATATGAAGAATGTAATTTTTTTTTTCCTGGCATGACAAATCCAAGAATGTAAGCAGCTTGTTCCTCTTCCATTGACTCCTCCAAAGGTTCAGATGACTTGATTTCCATGTCATCATCCAAACATAATGTCGAAAAATATTTAGAATGAGGACCAACACACCCAACTTTGGAATTGTATTACTATTTATATTCTCATATTTACATGCACTAGAGTCTTCAAATATAACATTATCTACTCCCTCATATGACTCTAGAACACTTTTCCCAATATTGACATCCTCAATAAATATATGGTCTAATGATTGGTATTCTCATTTTAGCTCCTCAATTTGGTCTAGAATATTTTTTCAGCTTCACACAACTCATCATTAAATTGTTGGGTGTTACACGGATCAACCTTTGCACTCAAATCTGCATCTAAATTGCGCACAGCCAAGCCAAACCTATCAATTTATTGTGCAAGATCAACTCTCTCCTTAGACCAGTCATTCACCAACATTGTTAGAGGACTACCTCGTTCTTCATATTCGCCCAATCGAGAATATCCGTCCAAATACCAACCCTTACTCCCATATTCAAATTCAGATCTCCAAGAAGTCAGGCCATGAAAAGATCAAAAATACGAGCCGTAAAAGTCTTTTGTCAACCAAACGTCTTCATTAATAGCCCTACCTCCGTATATTTCATCTCCAGATGTCATGCTGAGAGAACTAGAAACACACTAAGAGAAAAATATTAAATATTTCTAAAAATAAAAATATATACAAAAAAGAGAGGATAAAATTAAAATTCTAATCTAGAAACATAGCTAATTTCTAAGTCCCCTGCAACGACACCAAAAACTTGTTGCGGCCAAATGCACACACACGTATACACGATCGTCAAGTAATAAAGTGACTAAAAGTCGGATGTCGAACCCACAAGGACTTATAATTAACTATTAACTAAATTAGACTATCTTAATTATCTAAACAAGAATTAAACCTGAAAATATTTTATTCTAAACTAATTAAATAAAGAAATATAAATAATGAACTTTGAACAGAGAAAGAGAAGATTTTTATGATATCAATGTAATGAAAACGATAGGGTTATGGGCTATCTAACAATCCTATTGTATTCTTCAATTGAATTGACTGACTAATTTATCTAGCTTATTGGTAGACAGGGTTAATATTTCTCATAAGAATCTGTCAAGTTCTTACTCGCCTATTCAAGCTAACCTAACACCTATATATCTATGGAGTTAGAATCAACAAGAACGCATTTATAATTTCACTAAATCAACCAAGCAAGGCAATTAGGTATATGTCTATTCCAACCACGAATCTATTTTCCGATGCCCGGATTCAAGAAATTGCTCTACTCAATCTTATATGCAATCTAAAATTTCCACTTTCGAGTTCAACTCTAGATTCATAGATAGTATTTAATTGGTGATCAAACAATCAATAATTAGGCGCAAGATTGAATAAATAAACAAATGTGATAAATCAAGAAGGCAAAATAAATATCCGAATAACAATAGTCATGAAAGAACCACAACCCTAGAATGTTAAGTTTAGCTCTACCTAGACATGGTAGCCAAATAACAAATCATACAAAGAAACATAAAAATTACAAAGTTTGGTGGAAGAAAAGATGAAACCCGGCCTCCACATCGGCTCCTTGCTCTCCCTAGGTCAAAAGTTACTTTCAAAAACGTCCACTTCCTCCAAAATTATACGAGTTGGGATCGTGTAGGACTGAAATAACTTTGTCCCGAACGAAGTAGGAAAACCTCCACACCCAGCGTCCAGGCCAGCGCCTAGCGCTGGACCTGGTGCAGAAAATAATAACATTTTTTTTCAATTCATTCTTGCTGCATTTTGATTTGCATTCTATATCTCATTTTTTTGCCTTCCATTTGGGGGGACAAAACCTAATGGGTGTCCCCCCTTTTTTTATTCTTTTAATTTATTATTTTTCTTCCACGTTTTATTCAATTTTGCCCCAAATCTCTTCATCTTCATACCGCTTTAATCCTACAAAGTTAATATATAATATTAAGCATAAAGAAATATAATTAATACTCAAAAGACAATTAAAAGTACTAGACTATGAGGCAATAATGGTTAAATATATGCATTTTTAGCTGACCATCACCTGACTTTGGGCCAATGATGGGAGGAAGGACAGGCTTGATTCTATTGACAATTATTTTGGTAATCAGTTTGTACATTGTGTTGCATAGCCCAATAGGTCTAAAATTCTTAAGGATTGTGGCATTGGGACACTTACGAATCAGGCATGGGTAGATTGTGTGAGCGCGTGATTTTTGCTTCACGGAAACTACTCCAAAAGAAATCGAAAAATAAATAAAACAAGTTACCTTCGGGTACAATTTTGAGAATTTGCGTGACATTTTGATAATTGTTCTGTTCGTAAATGTTCGCCTTACTATAGTTAAAAATACAAAGATACATGTTGCATGCATTTAGGAATAAATGGTACAGTCAGGGATTAATTAACCATAATTTGGTTTTAAAAGCGAAAATCACAAAATATGCATTTTTGTTGTCATGGTAATTTTATTAAATGTTTTAATTCGTGTGATAATTGTTGTTAGGTGTTAATTAATATTTGTGTAGTTTAAATTCTGGTTTTTAGGAATTTTTATTTAATTATAAGGAAAGAAAATACCGGATTTGGGCCAAAAATTCAATTGAAAATCAGGCCCAATCCATTGCATTGATTCAGTCCAATCGCCTGACCCCTCAGATGCACCAAGCGACGCCGTATTAGCATCCCCGTTCTAAGCTATTGATTGTTTCAAATGAACGGCCCAGATCAAGCCATTCACTTACCCAAACGACGCCATATAGGGCCATCTGATCTCAACCGTTAACCCATTTAACCCCGGACCAGCCCGACCTCCTTTTAAGTGGAACGACACCGTTCCCTTTAAGTGAAGGGATCCTGGCCCTCGATTTCACCTGATCCAACGGCCAGGATCCATTTTTCCCCTCCGTATATAAGCCCCTCATCTCACCCCACGCCCCCTATCCAAACCTCACCCCCCTCACCTCCTGTTCATCATCGTCTCTCAGAGACGAACCCGTTCCAAACCCTACCCGCCCCCATACACTCTCACCATAAACCCGGTGGCAACAATGCCAGTGACCACCAAAGTAACACCCCTGATGCACTTAACCACCCTGAACACGGATCCGTTACCCCTTGCCTCGAATCATCCCCCATCGTCTCGAATCTTAGTTTGAAGATTCGAGCCCAACTCTAATCTACACCAACCCACCCCAGTTTCACACCAGTCACTACCCTGGCCTCACTCGTGACCAAACCAAGCTTGGTTTGGTCCGAATCTACCCACAAATCCTCAAGCCCCAAGAACTTTTGGAATCCGGCTAGTTTTAACAGAGGGTTGGGGTCTAATAGACCTTAATCGAAGAGTTCTCGGTTGAGAACACCTCGATTAAAGTCTGTTCGACCTCAAAATGGGCAAATCCAGTCAAAGCTGGGGTCGTTTGTTGTCTTCCACAGTGAGTTTTCCTTTTTCTTTTCTGTTTTTGTTTGAGTGTTGTTTGGATTTGATAACATGTTTAGTCAGTTTGTTTGGTATTTCTGATATTTTCTTTCAATTGTTCTCCATCTTCGTAAGACCTTTTTATTTGGTCGATTGTTCTTCTGTTCATGGTTGAATACGTATGGTGATTATACATGCTTGGTTTGATCAATGTCGTCAAGTTTTCCATTTATGTTGTTCCTCTGTTTTGTGCAAAGTTGTCTGAAGCCATTTGGGACCCAGTTCGTATTGTTTATTTAATCGACTTATCGTTCTATGTTATAATTAGTATAGTCGATTAGATAAACGTCGTCGATTAGTTTTGTAGGATTGAATGTTCAAATATGCTGATTCTGATAACTTCACATGATTGATCGAATCATTGTCATTTAGCTGGTTGATTGACATTATCTGTGAATGGTTTGTAGCTGTAATGCAATAGCTAGAACTCAGTTTAGGGCAGCTTGAATTTGAACTTTTAGAAGTTCGAAATTTCCTGTTGTTGTAGTATGGTAAAGCAGTAATAATGAGGGGTTAACAGGGGTAGTTTGGGGGTTTAGAAAAGACCAGAAATGTTTAGTTTAAGTTGGGCTGAAAGTAGGGTACTAAAATAGGATTAAACTAATACAATAGTGGGGAACAAAACTTGATAGCATGGGGGGTAATTGTATATTATAGACTGCCCATACCTTTGGACAGAAAACACATGCTAGGGGGCTGTCAGGAGGATGGGCATTGGAGATTAGTTTAAGGAGGTATGAGCAAAATTTGAAGAGGCAGCCTGGTGCTTGCCCTTTTGGCTGATAAATAGGCTCATTTAGAACAAAGTAGGGGGTGGAGGACTAAGACTTCGGAATTTAAAAAGAAAAGAACAAGAGTGTTAAGGTTTTTGGATCCTCATTCTAGGTTAAGCTTTACATTAAAGAGCTTCAACTTGTCTTTGCCTTTGAGTGTGTAACAAAAATCAGAAATCACTGCTTCTTGCACCTGTCTGTGTGCTGTTTGTACTGCTGGATTTTCAGCTTGGTAGTATCCAGTTTTCTATCGGCTGAATACTGTTCCATCAGGCTACTCATGGGATTCTGCTTTGGTTTTAAGAATCTGTTGCTACTGGTTATTCTTATTGGTTTCTTTGGGCTGTTGCTGTTTGGGTTTTTCTGAAATTGCTGTTGGGTTTTCTTTTAAGTTGTTGTTGAGTCTTGGTCTGTCTTTGGGCTTTCTCTTTGGCTGTTACTGGTTTGGGGCTGTTCGACTGATTGTGTTGCTGTTTGCTGCTGTTGCGTGTGTGTGCTACTACTGCACTGATCATTCCTCTTCTTCTTTTGCTTTCCCAAATACCAGGTACATCACTGATACACTGATAATTGTAGGCTGAAATTTGAAGCATGAATACAAAGAAGTGAAGAAGTTGAAGTTATTTTGGAATTCGCTTTAGAAATATACTGAACATTAGTTGTATGTATGATAGTTCACTTTCTTTAATAGAATCATGTAATTAACTATGATGTAACTGAACCTTTTATACAGCTCATTTAGTTGAAGAACTCTATGTTTTGCTTACAATTAAAAGGACTACTGTTGCAGTAGCCATGTTCTGTTAGTTCATCGTTGTTGTCAATAAGCATGTTAGGTATCCAATAGTTACTTCCTTAAACAAATGGCAGATTTTTTTTAGTTGGTAAGAATATGGTTTGATTAAGGTAGGTTGTACATTGCATGTTAGCCTTCCCCCTTATGAATGTTAAGCACATACCAAATAAGTTGAATAGGCCCAATTGGAATAAGGGTGGCCCAGGCTGAGTATCATGTTATGCGCATTGGGCCTGGGCCCGTAATATCTAAATGACTGCCCATATACGCGTTCATGTTCAGATTTTGCAAATCATATTCGGAACCCGACTAATAACTAACTTGTAAGCATGTAAATAAAGTTGGACCGTTCTTCTTCTTTTATTATTAGAGACAAACTCAATAGAAAACATAGCCACTATAGGACGACCCCTTAAATAAAACGAGACAAGCCTCGCCAAATAAAAATGCAAGTGGTGGGGCCCTCAATAATTGGTCATAATAAATACTTAGAATTTGGGATTGGCTGTTTAGTGAATTTCACTGCCTTCCCCAAAGATAATAACGCGTTAGACTTTTTAGGCACGATTTAATTAATCTTACCTTCTTAAACCCGGGTGCGCATTTCATGCGACCCAAATCCAAATCCCAAAACATTGAATAAAAATATGTTCCGGATTACGGGTGCATTTCATGTGACGTGATCCAAAGACATGTTTTTAAACGATGTTCACATTCTTTTAAAATATAATAACAAAAGCGATAAAGAGTTAAAACTGACACATAAGCGCATAATTGTATAAAATCAGGTAAACAAGCTGAATATGACAATTGAGCGACCATGCTAGAACCACGGAACTCGGGAATGCCTAATACCTTCTCCCGGGTTAACAAAATTCCTTATCCGGATTTCTGGTTCGCAGACTATAATACAGAGTCATTCTTTTCCTCGATTCGGGATTTAAATTGGTGACTTGGGACACCCTAAATCTCCCAAGTGGCGACTCTGAAATAAATAAACAAATCCCGTTTCAGTTTTTAATTGGAAAAACTCCTTCACCCCTCGTGAGGGCGGAAAAAGGAGGTGTGACAGCTCTGGCGACTCTGCTGGGGATATTTAGCCCAGAACCACTGGTTCAGGGTTAGAAATTCGAGCTTAGATAAATTATTATATTTGGTTTTATCTGATTTTGTTACATGATCTGTGCATAATGTGCTAACTAACTGCTTTTACCGCTTTGATATTTTGTGAACTGTATATAAACTGTGCCGAAACCCATCTCCTCTCTGAGTCTTCTAAATCATGAAGAAGGGTGTACTTCGTACGACTTCTTTTCTGTATAGTGTCAAATCCCAATTTAGAACGAGGTTCGGACAAGTTGCTAAGCCGGTGAAGCTTCTGTATTCCCGGTACGCTGCCCCCCCTCGGCTCGAGCTGTCCGCTCGGGTAAGCCAGGTCTAGAACAAACACCCAGGTTCTGAACCTAGAATAACTCAACTTCATGCCGGATCCCTAGTAGGAACGCTTATCTGCATCATGTGCATTTTTGACTTAGGGGACTCAACACAGGAGTTTGGTCCGTCTAGGAATAGCAACCTGAAACAGAAAAGACCATCCTGATGCATCCTACTCACCGCTTGTGCATTTATTTGCTTTGGACATGCATGATGACCAGTTTTGAATATTGAAAAAATAATATAGCAGTGTATAGGGTTAATCTTCTGTTTTTTTTTAAAAATAAAAAATAAAAAAAAATAACAATGTCTAAATAGTGTCAAAACTCTGACGAAATTTTGAGAAAAATATTTTATTTTTAATATAGTTGTTTTATTCAGAAAAAAAAGAGTCTATCATTTTTAGTTCGTCTGGTTTGCAAAAATAGAAAATGAAAAACAGTTTGTTCTTTTTGTGGGAAAAAGTCTTGATTGTTGTTTCAAAATAGTCTATTTGCCCACGGAAGCGAAACTAGGCTGTGTTTAAAAAAGTAGTTTTTTTATTTTATTTTATTTTTCACTTATTTTGCTTGGAATGTTTCAAGATAGTTTGTTTAATTGGGCGAACTACGCCGGTTTGATTCTCGCCGGATGTGGGATACGTAGGCAGCCCTAATCGGGTCCAACCTCTCCTTTTTCTAAAAATAACCAAAATATGTCAAATGTTAATTTCATCAGGAAATAAATCAAGTCAGGCGGTTTTGCCATAAATAGCCAAGTACTCCCGAAAGGGACGCCGAAAGGCTGAACTTGCACAAACGGCCATTTTTGTGATTTTTGACCGATATACCCACACAGCCTTAAAGTCTTCGTCCCTGAAGTACTGAGAGGCCGTATCTGAAAACCGAGTCCTTCATCTTCAAAATTCAAAAAAAAATCGAATATAGATAGTTCTGTTTTGAGTCTAATAAAAGTTTTCCTTCTTTAATTACCTTAATAAATGTGCAAGATGAGCACAAATTGAAATGAACCATTCTCAGTCTTTAGCGAGCTTCCTCTACAACTGCACATGTGGTGGAATGATCTGGAAGCCGATAGTAAAAAGATAGTGGGAAGAGTTTTGGGAGGTTTTGTCAATCTGCTGAATATCAAGCCAAAGACAGATATCCTCGAGGCTCTAATACCGTTCTGGGACCCAACCCGCAATGTATTCCATTTTATTGACTTTGAACTTTCACCTACACTAGAGGAAGTCGCCGGATATGCGGGATTGAATGGGAAATTAAGAGGACAGTATTTACTTTCACCAAGACCAGTATCTCCGCACGCATTTTTGGATTTGCTAAGCATTAGCCGGAAGGTGCAAAATGATGATTTGTCGAGAGGATGTTGTGCTCTCCAATTCTTATATCAACGGTATGGTACACCTCAGGGTTTTGAAGAACCAAACCTCGGACTAATTCATGCCGGGAACAGAAACAAATGGGAAGCGAGACGTACTTTGGCATTCATAACAGCATTCCTGGGAATCGTGGTCTGTCCCCGCAAAGATAAGAAAATAGAGATAGGCCTTGTAGGGATGACTGATGTTGCAATCAAAAGAACTAACAGTACTGTGGTTCCTTTGATTTTGTCAGAAATCTACCGAGCTTTAACTATATGCCGAGAGGGAGGCAGGTTCTTCCAGGGATGCAATCTGTTACTCCAGTTGTGGATGCAAGAACACCTCTATCACCGAGCAGGATACATGAACCATGGGTTAACCGACAGAAACTATATCAACGGTTTTGAGAAATGAATGACAGGCGTCATATTCCCCGAAGGAGTCGAAGTATGGCTTACACGATTGAGGTCAACAACAGGCGACCAAATTGAATGGGCATTTGGGTGGTTGACTGATACTGAGGTAATATACATGGCGGCCGAGGAATGTCATATTCTTTTGATGGGACTTCGCAACATCCAACCATACGCTCCTCATCGGGTATTGCGCCAGCTAGGAAGATTTCAAGTAATTCCCACTGATGAGGATCTAAGCAAGCACGCCATTGAGCTGAGCCCAGGAGTTGTATTTCCCGAAGGAAAAATTAGAAAATTGTGGCACGAATGTAGATTCTTGGGGCCCAAGACTATGGTTCGAGAACTGGCTAAGGGTGAGGTAGACCCAAAGTACGATGTTTGGTTCGGGAGAAGATTCCAGATTTGTCAGAGACCTGCTAAAAGAGCTCACATCCAACAATTTACGGATAATTCGCAGGAACAGTGGGGCTGGTTAATGAGAGAGGAAGGCTACCGGGCTGAAATCGGGAAGCTGAAGCAACAAGTTGAAAGGCTTATATTTGAGAACAACGTGCAAGTCGCCTCTGAGCAGGGTGAAAAGAACAAATTAGCCAAAGAAAACCAGGCACTGAAAACCCGAATTCGCCAAGTCAGTAAGAGTAACAGCGACCGATAGAAACGTCGCTCCGATGAAAGATTTATAGCAGAGTTGAGAAATCAAGTCAGCAAAAGCCGAGAAGACTTGGAGAGATCCGAGGCGTGCATAGTAAGAATGCGGGTCAGATGGGCAAAAGGAATGATGGCACGGAGAAAGCGCCTACAAAAAGTCATAAGGGATTCTGAAATAAGCATCGGACTGTTGAGAAAAACAAACTCCACTCTTCAGGAGCGAGTCCTTAAACAAGCCCAGGATGCTCGAACAGACAGAAGGCGCTGTTATGATTTAATGGCCAGAATGGAAGAACGAATGGAGAGGTTTCAGGATCGACTCGCCGACAATGCTCGAATACTGGGACTAAAGAACCATCAAAGAGAACAGCTGTTCGTCGAAAGGGACAACATCCGAGGAAGGATTGATGAGATTGGGCACTACATCTGCATGAGATGCCTAGCATGTGAGCAAATACCTCGTGATACCCTTTTTGCCTCCATCATGGGCTACGACCACCAGATCATGAATGAGTTGAAGAGCTTGCAGAGAGGTCTTACACCAAAAACCGCGGAAAGGCCGAACGAGGCCTCGCGAGTACCTAAGTTGAAATCTTTAATGTATCCTTAGTTCGAGTCTTGCTTGTTGGCTTTATGGGGCCATTGTCTTCCCATATGTTGTGTTTCCAAGTCAGGTAAAGAATTTTGGAACCTGTATTTTTGCTATTTTCGTCAGTTGAAATCAGTAGTTTGAAATAGCAAATTTTGGTAATGAATTGAATGATTCCAAAAGAGTTTTGTGTCTTTACTTTGTGGCAGAACTACGCCCGGTCTGATTCACGCGGGGACGTGATACGTAGGCAATCCACATAAGATTTGACCGCCACTAAAAGAAAATAAAAAAAAAAAGAAAAAAAAAGAGAAGGAAGAAAGAAGGAATAATAGAGAGGAAAATGGGGGCTCCCAAAACACTTTAAAGGCACAAAGAAGGCAAACCGGGATGACGCATGCGTTTGAAGCAAAACATGTTAGAAATGGTTAACTGCCTAGGAGCATTGCATCCCCAATGTGCTATTATCAAATCTGTTAAACTTTAACGCTAACAAGTTTGTTGTTTTCCACAAATACCAGACAGTTAGTTGTTAAAGCGTTCTGGCAACACATCCTTATCAAACCAGATCCAAGGGACTTGTACCAATAATCATGACTACTTCAGAAAACAGTGCTGAGGAAGAAAGTCCAGTAAGCCAGTTGCTGAAAGAGGCAATGGAGAAGATAGAAAGGATGGAATTGGAGATGAATGCGATGCAGTTAGCCTTGGCTAAAGTACAAAAGAGCCCTGAACCACCAGGGCATATGCCGGAATACCCTCACTCTGGACTTTCAACAAGCCTCCCGAATCACCGCTATTATCAGGAGAGAAGCCCCCATGATTCCCAAGATCTACCACCCCATCAACCTTTCCCACCACCAAATGTTCCTACCTTTATGGGACCCACACCAGCCACCCTGCAAAGATCAACTAGTGAGTCGTTGTTTCAGGCTCACGATGCTCAGTACTATCCCCCTGAACCCACATTCAATGCACCAGAACCCCATACCTATAATCCACACTTGGAGGTCCCGGCGGAGATTGAAAAGTCGGCTAAGGTGCCAGAGCAGGATGAGGTAATGAGGAAGTTCAAAAGCCTGGAGCAATCCTTCAGGAGCCTGCATGGATTGGGCAACCAGGTCAGCGTGGCCTACAAGGATCTATGCCCTTTCCCGGACGTCCAACTCCCGGCTGGGTTCAAGATGCCTAAGTTTGACTTATATGAAGGGCATGGCGATCCTATGGCACATTTACGAGGTTTTTTTCAGCAAAATGAGAGGCGCAGGCGGCAAAGATGAGCTACTGATAGCTTATTTTGGTCAAAGTTTGAGTGGATCGGCATTGGAATGGTATACTAGGCAAGATCCCCGCAGATGGTACACTTGTGATGATCTAGCGCAAGCTTTCGCGGGTCACTTTCAATACAATCTCGAGATAGTCCCTGACCATCTCACATTATTGAGGACCAGAAAGAAGCCTGGGGAAAGTTTTCGTGAGTTTGTTTCCGCTGGAGAGAACAGGCAGCCAGGGTTGACCCTCCCATGAGAGAGGGAGAAATGATGGACTACTTCCTGCAAACACTGGATCCAACTTACTTTGGTCACTTGGTGACGACGGTTGGAAAATCCTTCAATGAAGTAGTAAAGATAGGGGTCATGACAGAGGATGGGCTGAGGTCTGATAAAATCCTGAATTACTCAGCGCTCAAGGCAACAACCCAGGTTATTCAGAGTGGCACGGGAGGTGCGCTGGGAAGGAAGAAGAAAGAAGAAGTCGCCACGGTTGAGGCAGGCAGTTGGTCCAGGTCCGGCAAACCATACTACAACCAACCCAGACCCCACAGGCCAAATTATCCATACAGCCCGCCACAACACTACTATCCACCTCAGGAACCACACTTCTCCGTACACCAAGCCCAAACATACACTCAGCCTCCGGTTCGCCCGCAATGGCATGCGCCGACTCCCCAAAACACATATGCACCACCACAAAACACATACCCTCCACCACAAAATGCCTATCCTCCACCAAGAGCATACACGAACCCTCCAGGGGCGGGCTTTCGAGGAAATCACGCTGCTAGGAATGACAGGCTACAGAGACAGAGAGCTTTTACTGAGTTGGGAGAGACCTATACCGCCATGTTCCACAAATTGAGGTGGCTAGGTTTGGTGAGTCCTGTCGAGCCTAGAGAGCCAAACCTCCCACCCCAAAATTTGGACTGATCGATAAGCTGCGAGTACTGCTCAGGAATGCTAGGGCATGATACTGAAAAATGTTGGAGGTTGAGGCAGGCCATACAAGATCTTATTGATACCAACAAGATCGAGGTCCAGGCACCGGAGGCACCCAACATCAACCAGAACCCATTGCCAGCGCACCACGAAGCTCACATGATCGAGTTGGTATACAAGGGAGGAGAGCCGATGAAACCCTCACAGACAGTGATGATGATCCAGGCGGCTCCGAAAGAAGAATCGACCGGTGGGGAAGCAGGGGTGCAGTTGAAGAGGGAAGATGTCAAGCCAGTGGTGATACTAGGGAAGAATCCATCCACCACAACAAAGAAACCAGAGCCAGCCAAATTGGTGATATCAGGAACATCATCCACACCCATAGTCGTTGTGAAAGGAGTCTGTAGGGAACTGGTCACCATAAAGCCGGTAGTCCAATTGCCAGTGATTGATAGCAAGGTCGTGCCTTGGAAGTACGAAAAAGCTGTGGTGATGTACAAAGGAAAGCAAGTAGAGGAGGATAGTTGTGAGGCGTAGCGACTGACTCGATCGGGACGGTGTTTTGCTCCAGTGGAGTTGAGAAGGTCCAACCCAGCAGTAGCAAAGAAACCCGTGTCGGAAGAAGAGGCGGAGGAATTCTTGAAAAAGATGAAAGTGCAGGATTATTCTGTTGTTGAACAGTTGAAGAAAACACCGGCCCAGATCTCGTTGTTATCACTATTGATCCATTCGGATGAGCATCGCCGAGCCTTGATGAAGATACTGAATGAAGTTCATGTGCCCAATGAAATTTTAGTAAACCACCTTGAAACAATTGCCAACAAAATTTTCGAGGTAAACAGGGTAACGTTCTCGGATGACGATCTGCCAGTGGAAGGCACGAAACATAATAAAGCTCTCTACTTGACAGTCAAATGTGAAGATTCGGCAGTTACTCGGGCGTTGGTGGATAACGGCTCGAGTGCCAATATTTGTCCATAATCCACCCTGAAGTAGTTAAAGATTGACCATGGTAGAATCCACAAGAACAACATTTGCGTCTGAGGATTTGACGGAAGTGGAACAGACACTGTGGGGGATATTATGCTTGAGTTGACCATCGGCCCGGTCCAGTTTACCATAGAGTTCCAGGTATTGGATGTCGTGGTATCTTATAACCTTCTGTTGGGACGACCGTGGATCCACGCGGCCAAAATGGTTCCATCCACCTTGCATCAAATGGTCAAGTTCGAATGGGACAGACAAGATGTCGTGCTGCATGGGGAAGACACTGCGTGCACCATGAGAGGCGCCATTATGCCCTTCATAGAAACCAATGATGACAAAGGTCTATGGGTTTACCAGATTTACGATGCAGCGTCAGCAAACAAGATTCCCGAGGGTGAAAGCATTCCACACCCCAGAGTAGCTTCCGCAACTGTCATGATGGTTTCAGAGATGCTGGGTAATGGGTTTGTGACAGAAAAAGGCCTGGGGGCTGAGCTTCAGGGGATTGTTCAACCTGTCTCCTTGCCCAAGAATTTAGAGACCTTTGGATTGGGGTTCAAACCTACTGCGGCAGATGTAAAGCAAGCGCGGAAAATGAAGAAGAGAGTTTGGTTTCTTCCCAAACCAGTTCTGCATCTCTCCAGATCCTTTATTAGAGCAAGTTCCAAGGGGTCACCGGTCCCGAAAATTCTCGGACCGTTGATTGGGATGGACGGGGATTTGAATCAGAGCTTCGAAAGGCTGTTCGCTGATGTCCATATGATAGAAGTTGGAGAGGGTTCCAGCAGAGCAGACATACAGTTTGTGGGGCCTGAGGCCAAAACCAACAATTGGACGGTTACTCCTCTTCCTATCCGGGGGGAGTCCTGGTAGTAGGCTTTGATTTTTGCTTTCTTGTTTTCAGATTATTCCGGGGTGTAATCCAAATCTCATTTTATTTTGTAAAAGTGTGAACCCTGTTATCCCGCATTTTTAATAAAATTCTCTTCTCTTGTCTCATTTTAATTTTGTTTTGTTCTTTTTTTTTTCTGAACAGTTCTCTTTTTACTGGTTCTAATGACATGGCATACACAACGGATCTTCGACCTAGTCTAATAAATCAATCTAACTCCAACTTAATTATACAAGAGATCGATTATGATGATGAGTCTGAATATGACGAGGGTGAAGCCTTCGAAGTAATAAACCGAGAACTGTGCCAATTTGAAGAGAAACCCAAGCCTAATCTGAATGATACCGAGGCTGTAAATCTAGGGATGCAGATGATGTCAGAGAAACCAAAATCAGCATCCACATTGAGCCAAACGTCAGGGAGGAATTAATCAAAACCCTCATTGAGTTCAGAGATATTTTTGCATGGTCATATGATGATATGTCGGGATTAAGCACCGATCTAGTGGTTCACAAATTGCCCACTGACCCGGCATACCCTCCGGTCAAACAAAAACTGAGGAAGTTTAAAACAGAGATGAGTGTGAAGATCAAAGAAGAGGTGACTAAGCAGCTGCAGGCGAAGGTTATTCGGGTCACTCGATATCCCGATTGGTTGGCCAATGTGGTACCAGTGCCGAAGAAGGATGGAAAAATCAGGGTATGTGTCGACTACCGCAATCTCAACAAAGCAAGTCCTAAGGATAATTTTCCATTGCCCAACATCCATATCCTGATCGATAATTGCGTTGGGCGCGAGATCGGATCCTTTGTGGACTGTTATGCAGGATATCATCAGATCTTAATGGACGAAGAAGATGCGGAAAAGACGACTTTCATTACACCATTGGGGAACTTACTGCTACCAGGTAATGCCATTCGGATTGAAGAATGCTGGGGCAACGTACATGCGAGCAATGACTATTGTGATTCACAATATGATACACAAAGAAATTGAAGTGTACGTAGATGATGTGATCATAAAGTCTTGGCGTCAGGAAGACCATGTAGCGGACTTAAGGAAGTTTCTTTCAAAGACTTCGAAGGTATGATATTAAGCTCAACCCAGCCAAATGCGCCTTCGGGGTTCCATCAGGAAAGCTGTTAGGATTCATCGTCAGTCGACGGGGTATTTAGTTGGACCCATCCAAGATCAAATCCATCCAAGATTTGCCACCGCCAAAGAACAAAACAGAGGTAATGAGTCTATTGGGAAGACTAAATTATATCAGCAGGCTCATCGCTCAACTCACGGCGACTTGTGAACCCATATTTCGGCTGTTGAAGAAAGATGATGCAGTAGACTGGACGGCGGAATGTCAAGAGGCTTTCGACCAGATCAAAGGGTATCTGTCCAATCCACCTGTGTTGGTTCCACCTGAGCCGTGGAGACCATTAATTCTTTATCTGACGGTCCTGGAGAATTCGTTTAGCTGTGTGTTGGGGCAACACGACATTACATGAAGGAAGGAGCAGGCCATTTATTATCTTAGCAAGAAGCTTACAGTATATGAGGTCAAGTACACTCAGCTCGAGAGGATATGTTGCGCCCTAACTTGGGTGGCTCAGAAGTTGAAACACTACCTGTCCTCGTATACTACTTATCTCATATCCCGTTTGGATCCATTAAAGTACATTTTCCAAAAACCTATGCCTACAGGGAGGTTAGCAAAATGGCAAATTTTGCTCACAGAGTTTGATATCGTCTATGTGACGAGGACGGCCATGAAAGCCCAAGCGCTAGCCGATCACTTGGATGAGAATCCCGTTGATGAAGAATACGAGCCTTTGAGGACGTATTTCCCAGACGAGGAAGTAATGCATACAGGTGAGCTGGAATTACCCGAGGAACCAAGCTGGAAGCTTTTCTTTGATGGAGCCGCAAACGCTAAAGGGGTTGGAATAGGAGCAGTACTTATTTCTGAAACAGGACGTCACTATCCTGTTATAGCTCAGCTACGCTTCTATTGTACCAACTATGAGCACGTGATTTTTTCTTCACGGAAACTACTCCAAAAGAAATCGGAAAAGAAATAAAACAAGTTACCTTCGGGTACAATTTTGAGGATTTGTGTGACGTTTTGATAATTGTTTTGTCCGTAAATGCTCGCCTTGCTATAGTTAAAAAATACAAAAAAAACATATGTTGCATGCATTTAGGAAAAAATGGTACATTTAGGAATTAATTAACCATTATTTGGTTTTAAAAGCGAAAATCACAAAAATACGCATTTCTATTCTATCTGTTGTCATGGTAATTTTATTAAAAGTTTTAATTCGTGGATAATTGTTGTTAGGTGTTAATTAATATTTGTGTAGTTTAATTTTGGGTTATAGGAATATTTGGGTTAATTATAAGAAGGAAAGACCAGATTTGGGCCAAAATTTAACTAAAAAATCAGGCCCAAACCAGTTTGCAACGACCCAGTCCAAACCAGGCCTTCCAGGCACACCCCAAACGACGCCGTATTAGCATCCCCATTCTGAGCCATTGATTGATTCAAATGAACGGCCCAGATCAAGCCATTCACTTACCCAAACGACGCTGTATAGGGCCATCTAATCTCAACCGTTAACCCAATCCCATCCAACAGCCTCAGGCCATCCCCATATGCCCGACCCATTTAACCCCGGACCAGCCCGACCTCCTTTTAAGTGGAAGGACACCGTTCCCTTTAAGTGAAGGGATCCTGGCCCTCGATTTCACCTGATCCAACGGCCAGGATCCATTTTCCCCCTCCGTATATAAGCCCTTAATCACACCCCACGCCCTCTATACAAACCACACCCCCACCTCCTGTTCATCATCGTCTCTCAAGAGACGAACCCGTTCCAAACCCTAGCCGCCCCCATACACTCTCACCGTAAACCCGGTGGCAACAATGCCGGTGACCACCAAAGTAACACCCCTGATGCACCTAACCACCCTGAACACGTATCTGTTACCCCCTTGCCTCAAATCATCCCCCATCGTCTCGAATCTTAATTTGAAGATTCGAGCCCAACCCTGACCTACACCAACCCACCCCAGTTTCACACCAATCACCACCCTGGCCTCACTCGTGACCAATCCAAGCTTGGTTTGGTCCGAATCTACCCACAAATCCTCAAGCCCCAAATCGGACTGTTCAAACCCTAGAACACAAGAACTTTTGGGAATCCGGCTAGTTTTAACGGAGGGTTGGGGTCTAATAGACCTTAATCGAAGTGTTCTCGATTGAGAACACCTCGATTAAATTCTGTTCGACCTCAAATGGGCAAATCCAGTTCAGGCCTGGGTCGTTTGTTGTTGAGCCTCCACAGTGAGTTTTCCTTTTTCTTTTCTGTCTTTGTTTGAGTGTTGTTTGGATTTGATAACATGTTTAGTCAGTTTATTTGGTATTTCTGATATTTTCTTTCAATTGTTCTCCATCTTCGTAAGACCTTTTTATTTGGTCGATTGTTCTTCTGTTCATGGTTGAATACGGATGGTGATTATACATGCTTGGTTTGATCAATGTCGTCAAGTGTTCCATTTATGTTGTTCCTCTGTTTTGTGCAAAGTTGTCTGAAGCCATTTGGGACCCTGTTCGTATTTTTTGTTTAATCGACTGATCATTCTATGTTAAAATTAGTATAGTCGATTAGATAAACGTCGTCGATTAGTTTTATAGGATTGAATGTTCAAATATTCTGATTCTGATAACTTCATATGATTGATCGAATCATTGTCGTTTAGCTGGTTGATTGACATTATCCGTGACTGGTTTGTAGCTGCAATGCAATAGCTAGAACTCAGTTTAGGGCAGCTTGAATTTGAACTTTCAGAAATTCGAAATTTCCTGTTGTTGCAATAGGGTAATACAGTAATAATCAGGGGCTAACAGGGGTAGTTTAGGGGTGGGAAAAGATCAGAAATGGTTAGTTTAAGTTGGGCTGACATAGGGTACTGAAATAGGATTAAACTAATACAATAGTGGGAAACAAAACTTGATAGCATGGGGGGTAATTGAATATTGTCAGCTGCCCATACCATTGGGGCACAAAACACATGATAATGGGGAATAAAGAGGTATGGGCAGAGTTGAGGGCTGGGGGGGAAACGAGGAAGCCTGGGGGTTTGCTTGTATTTTGCCTATAAATAGGCTCATTTAAGGTAGAGTAAGGGGTTACACATCAGAGTTTAAGGGGAGAAAAATCAGAAATTAGAGGTTGGACAATTTTAAGTGTTGAGAGTTAAAAGAGTGCTGGATTTCTGAACATAACAAGCAGAAGTCACTGTGTTTCTGCACCTGCTTTCTTTCTCTGTTTGGTCTGGTTTGGTTGGGCACACTGCTGGGTTTCAGTCTAGCTCTCCTGGGTTCTCTACTTGCTAAAAACTGTTTCAGTTGAGCGTCTTGGTTTTCTGTTTGGACTGAAAGTCCACTGGTCCTTCGTTTGGTTTTTCTGAAATTTCTGCTGGGCATTCTCTTAAGTTGCTGTTGAGTTTTGGTTTATTATTGGGCTGTCCCTGTTGCTGCTGTTGCTGTGTTGTTGCATACTGCTCTGCTGATCATTCCCCTTCTTCTTTTGCTTTCCTATACCAGGTACACGACTGATACACTGTCAATGTAAGCTGAAATTTGAAGCATGAATACAAAGAAAATTGGAAGAGTTGAAGTTATTTCGAATTAGCTTTAGAAATGTATTGAAAATAGGTTGTCTGTATGATAGTGTACTTTCTTTACTAGAACCATGAAACTAGCTGTGGTGTAATTGAACTCTTATACATGTCTTTTAATTGGAAAACTCTGTGTGTATGCTTATAATTGAAAGGGATTAATGTTGTAGTAACCATGCTCTATTAATTCATTATTGTTTTTTCAATAAGCATGTTAGGTATCCAATAGTTACTTCCTTAAACAAATAGTTTTTTTATTGGTAGGGATATTGCTTAATCAAACAAGCAGTACTTTACATTTCAGCTCCCTTATAAATGTTAAACATGTACAAAATGGGTTAACTAGGCCAAATTGGAATAAGGATGGCTCAGGTCGAGTTTCACGTTACGCACATTGGGCCTGGGCCAGTAATATCTAAACAACTGCCCACATGCGCGTTCATGTTTCGGATTTTGCAAATCATATTCGGAACCTGACTATTACTAACCTATAAGCATGTAAATAAAGTTGGATTGTTCTTTTTCTTTCATTATTAGAGACAAACTCAATAGAAAACATAGCCACTATAGGACGACCTTTTAAATAAAACGAGACGAGCCTCGCCAAATAAACATGCAAGTTGCGGGGCCCTCAATAATTGGTCATAATAAATACTTAGAAATTGGAATGGACTGTTTAGCGAATTCCGCTATCTTCCCAAAAGATAATAACGCGTCAGACTCTTTAGGCGCGATTTAATTAACCTTACCTTCTTAAACTCGGGTGCGCATTTCATGCGACCCAAATCCAAATCCCAAAACATTGAATAAAAAATGTGTTTCGGATTGCGGATGCATTTCATGTGACGCAATCCAAAGATATGTTTTTAAACGATGTTCACATTCTTTTAAAAATATAATAATAAAAGCGGTAAAGAGTTAAAACTTGCACATGAGCGCATAATTGTATAAAAATCAGATAAACAAGCCGAATATGACAGTTGAGTGACTGTGCTAGAACCACAGAACTCGGGAATGCCTAACACCTTCTCCTGGGTTAACAGAATTCCTTATCCGGATTTCTGATACGTAGACTGTAATATAGAGTCATTCTTTTCCTCGATTCGGGATTAAATTGGTGACTTGGGACACCCTAAATCTCCCAAGTGGCGACTCTGAAATAAATAAACAAATCTCGTTTCGATTGTCCTTTAATTGGAAAAACTCCTTCACCCCTCGCGGGAGCGGAAAAAGGAGGCTTGACACCAACAACATGGCAGAGTATGAAGCATGCATTTTGGGTCTATGACTAGTTGCAGACATGGATGTCCAGGATGTTTTGGTCTTAGGAGACTCAGACCTCCTAGTGCATCAGATTCAGGGTGATTGGGAAACATGGGATTTGAAACTCATACCATATCGACAATGTTTGCACGATCTGAGCAAGCGATTTCGATCAGTGGAATTCAGACATATCCCGAGAGTTCATAATGAGGTTGCCGATGCATTGGCTACCTTAGCATTAATGTTACACCACCCCGACAAAATGTATTTTGACCCCTTGCACATCCAGATTCGTGATCAGCATGCTTATTGCAGCATGGTAGAAGAGGAAGTGGATGACGAGCCATGGTTTTATGACATAAAGGAGTACCTCAAGATGGGGATATATCCGGAGCAGGCCACTGGAGACCAAAAAAGAGCCCTTCGGCGTTTGTCAAATGGTTTCTTCCTCAGTGGAGGAGTGTTGTACAGAAGAACCCCAGACTTGGGATTGCTAAGATGTATAGACGCCAGTCAAGCCACGACAGTTATGGCAGAGGTGCATGCTGGAGTTTGTGGGCCACATATGAGCGGATATGTATTGACAAAGAAGATTCTTCGAGCAGGGTACTATTGGCTCATTATGGAGCATGATTGTATCAATTTCGTGAGGAAATGCTATCAATGTCAGATACACGGAGATCTGATTCATTCTCCGCTGGCAGAATTGCATACAATGTCAGCGCCATGGCCATTTGTTGCATGGGGCATGGATGTCATTGGGCCTATTGAGCCGGTAGCGACCAACGGCCACAGGTTCATTCTGGTGACCATCGACTACTTCACCAAGTGGGTTGAAGTTAAAACTTTCAAGTCGGTAACCAAGAAGGCAGTGGTGGATTTTGTTCATTCCCATATCATCTGCAGATTTGGGGTCCCAAAAGTGATCATCACGGATAATGGTGCAAATCTTAACAACAATTTGATGAGGGAGGTATGCCAATAGTTTAAGATTACACACCGCAATTCCACCCCATATCGTCCCAAGGCGAATGGAGCAGTTGAAGCAGCCAATAAGAACATCAAGAAGATTCTGAGGAAGATGGTAGAAGGATCTAGATAATGGCATGAGAAATTACCCCTTGCCTTGTTGGGTTATCGCACGACAGTCCGGACTTCCGTAGGTGCAACTCCTTATTTGTTGGTATACGGAACCGAAATAGTAATACCAGCAGAGGTCGAAATTCCGTCCCTCCGAATTGTCGCTGAAGCCGGGATTGACGACGATGAATGGGTCAAAGCTCGACTGGAGCAACTGAACTTAATAGATGAGAAAAGATTGGCAGCAGTATGTCATAGCCAGTTGTATCAGAAAAGAATGGCAAGGGCATACAATAAGAAGGTGCGCCCTAGAAAATTTGAAGTAGGGCAACAAGTATTGAAACGGATCCTCCCACATCAGATCGAAGCAAAAGGCAAATTCGCCCCGAATTGGCAAGGGCCTTATGTCGTGACTAGGGTGTTGTCTAACGGTGCTTTATGTCTAACGGATATCGAGGGAAGATGCATCGACATGGCTATCAATTCTGATGCAGTCAAAAGATATTATGCATAATTTCTTTGATCAGGATAGTTATTGGTTCGTTTGTTTGTACTTGGTACTTATTGGATAATGAAATGACGGAGGCAGTTCTTTCTTCTATCCAAACACTTTTAACCTTTGCTTCCCCCCTTTGAGCCTTATTTACTCTTTCATACCCCTTTTTTGGAATCACTAATGAAAAACTAAAAAAAAACAAAAAAAAAAAAGAAAAGAAAAGAAAAGAAAAATGAAAACAAGATAAAGGCCTAGAAAGTTAAGAGGAACCGTGGGAACTACGTTTGACCTGATTCCTCAAAGAGGATACGTAGGCGCCTCACGGCTCGGTCATAGTGCACCATAGTGTGCATAATGTGCATAGTGTGCATAGCTCCCCATAGTGTAAATATAAAAATCCCCAAGCAAGAAAACAGGGGCAGGAGTTATGTTTTGAAGTTTCAAAAAAGGGGTTGATTCCAAGAGTTGTAGCGTTTCCCCCGTCAAAGTTATTTTTGAATTTTTGATATCCTTTCTTTAAACCCACACAAAACCAACATCGATGTCCAAAAAAGACCTCCTGATCAATATCCGAGAGGTGCCAAGTCAGGCAAATGAAAGCCGAGAATAATACACTGAACCCCAGCAAAGAAGAGGATCATAAACTGGAAATGAATTGATAGCCGAAAAGAATCTCCGAAAGAGAGTCATATCGGCAGCACTCCAATCCCCCGCTGGAAAATAAAATAAGAGAGTCTTATCGGTGAAAACCTTCACAGGCACCATAAGGCGACGAAGGATGAGAGAAATAAAACGAGAGAGTCTTATTAGTGAAAACCCCTCGAAGGGCACTATAAGGCGCAAGATAGATTGGCAAAAGGATCCGCATTTGCAAAGAGGTGGGCACCTATTTATCCCCAGCAAGTAAGGCCATCAAGAAGATTGATTGATACAAATAGACTGGGTCGAGTAATCCGTAATGCACGACATGATCGTTGGGACCAGTCATACCGTCCAGATAAGTTCTTTCCTTTTCTTCTCCCCCAGCATTTGTTCAGAAAGATTTTTCTCTTTTCTATCTTTTTCACTTCTTTGTCTAAAAAGACTTTTTCCAGAAATTTGTTTTGAGGAGGACTTTTTAGAGTTTACTACCAGGGGCCAAAATGGCACAAAGCAAAATGCGAAGGGGACAGGCCAAAGACAAAGCAATAAGACAAAAGGTGTTTGTTGCAAAACCAAATGACAAACTGGCCTAGAAAGTTAAGGGGAACATGAAGAAAAGCGGAAGACGACGGTTGAAGGACTTGTGGACCAAGTTCCAAGAAGATACCCAGCAAGAACTTCGATAGATCACGAACCAAGGTCAAAGGTGGTCAGACACCACAGAAAGGGGGAAGGGGGAAGAGAGAATTAATCCGCAGCAAGATAACCCTAATAGTCCTACCCTCAATAACGTTATCCCAAGTGATAACATGTTATGCCCTGCAGGGCTGGGAGAAAATAAACTTTTATGAGAGTAGTTTTGAAGTTGAAGAGGATTCCCACAACATGTTTTGAAACAAAAGAGCGGGGAAGGGATAAATGGGAAACCATCCCCAGCAGAAATACCATCCCAGCAGACGTGTCATCCCCAGCAAGCAACTTTATCCCCAACCAGTTTTTGGGAGCACAGAGCAAGGGAAAGGGAAAGGAAAATCATCCCTCAGCAGGAGTGACACGATCACTCACCATGTTAAAACTAACAAAACTCTCTTTGATTTCTCCAGGAAAATAAAGGTTGATGATGGCAGAAAGACACGCCACAAGGAAGGTCACCAAAACCGGGGCAAAAAATTTTCTGCCGTTGTCAAAAAAATTTCTCGGAGGAACGAGGAAACAAATTCAAATATTTTTATATCTTAGTTGATCAGGCGCCCACCTGTATAACGAGAGGAATACTTTCAGTCTTTTCATTTCATGTTCTAGGCACCCACCAGTATAATGCGAGAATACATTTCTGTTTTTTATTTCATGTCCTAGGTCGCCCACCAGTATAATGAGGGTATGCATTTCTGTTTTTTCATTTCTAGGCTGCCCACCAGTATAATGCGGGCATACTTTTCTGTTTTTCATTTCATGTCCTAGGTCGCCCACCAGCATAATGCGGGAATACATTTCTGTTTTTCATTTCATGTCCTAGGTCGCCCACCAGTATAATGAGGGTATGCATTTCTGTTTTTTTCATTTCTAGGCCGCCCACCAGTATAATGCGGGCATACTTTTCTGTTTTTCATTTCATGTCCTAGGTCGCCCACCAGTATAATGAGGGTATGCATTTCTGTTTTTCATTTCATGTCCTAGGTCACCCACCAGTATAATAAGGGTATGTTTTTCATTTCATGTCCTAGGTCGCCCACCAGTATAATGAGGGTATGCATTTCTGTTTTTCATTTCATGTCCTAGGTCGCCCACCAGTATAATGAGGGTATGCGTTTCTGTTTTTCATTTCATGTCCTAGGTCGCCCACCAGTATAATGAGGGTATGCGTTTCTGTTTTTCATTTCATGTCCTAGGTCGCCCACCAGTATAATGAGGGTATACATTTCTGTTTTTCATTTCATGTCCTAGGTCGCCCACCAGTATAATGAGGGTATACATTTTCTGTTTTTCATTTCATGTCCTAGGTCGCCCACCAGTATAATGAGGGTATACATTTCTTTTTTCATTTTATGTTTCAGGAGCCCACCTGTATAACGAGAGGAATACTTTTCAGTCTTATACTGCAGATCTTGAAATCAGTAACCCACCGGAAGGCAGAGGGTTACCACAGGAATCCCCAGCAGAAAACAATAAAAATCCCCAACATCGGAAAGCAGAAGGTTGCAACAAGAGGTCCTAGCACAAATTCAAGCGCATGAGTCAAAAGGAAGAAAAGACGCGTCTTGAAAGAAGTGGCCTGTGAACATTAAATTATGTCCAGCATAACAAATCTGATGAAGAAAGTCGTACCCTCAGAGGAACCACCGAAAGCTTAATGAAGGAAGCCATATCCCCAGCAGACCGAACAAAATGATGAAAACTGGTATTCAGAAAAGCAAAAGGCCAGTGTCATCCCCAAATTCACGGAAGAAAAGCACCGGAAGAAACACAAGCCGACAAGAAAGCAAGGCAACAAGAACAAGTTGAAGATAGATGAGATCTTATGATCCGTAGTCTAGCCTAGCTTCTTGTTTTTCTTTTAAGCACGGTGTAACAAGGAGATCGGTAAGCAGTGATAACAGCATGCAACAGCAATAACATTGCAGTCTCATGGTAGTCCCAGCTACCGAAACTTCCCGAACTACATTAACCTGATTCCCCTTTAGCCAGGGATATGTAGGAAACCTTTGAAGCAAAGGTTCGGTTAAAATTTTTTTAAAACAAAATGCTTCACACGGAGTCTTCCAACAGCAAAGTCGCTCATGTCTGCTCACTTTATCTTTGAACGAAAGCTCTGCGACACCGTTCCCTTTAAGTGAAGGGATCCTGGCCCTCGATTTCACCTGATCCAACGGCCAGGATCCATTTTCCCCATCCGTATGTAAGCCCCTCATCACACCCCACGCCCCCTATCCAAACCATACCCCCCCTCACCTCCTGTTCATCATCGTCTCTCAGAGACGAACCCGTTCCAAACCCTAGCCGCCCCCATACACTCTCACCTTAAACCCGGTGGCAACGATGCCGGTGACCACCAAAGTAACACCCCTGATGCACCCAACCACCCTGAACACGGATCCATTACCCCCTTGCCTCGAATCATCCCCCATCGTCTCGAATCTTAGTTTGAAGATTCGAGCCCAACCCTGATCTACACCAACCTACCCCAGTTTCGCACCAGTCACTACCCTGGCCTCACTCATGACCAAACCAACTTGGTTTGGTCCGAATCTACCCACAAATCCTCAAGCCCTAAAAATCGGACTGTTCAAACCGTAGAACACAAGAACTTTTGGAATCCGGCCAGTTTTAACAGAGGGTTGGGGTCTAATAGACCTTAATCGAAGTGTTCTTGGTTGAGAACACCTCGATTAAAGTCTGTTCGACCTCAAAATAGGCAAATCAGTCAAAGCTGGGGTCGTTTGTTGTTGAGCTTCCACAGTGAGTTTTCCTTTTTCTTTTCTGTTTTTGTTTGAGTGTTTTTTGGATTTGATAACATGTTTAGTCAGTTTGTTTGGTATTTCTGATATTTTCTTTCAATTGTTCTCCATCTTCGTAAGACCTTTTTATTTGGTCGATTGTTCTTCTGTTCATGGTTGAATACGTATGGTGATTATACATGCTTGGTTTGATCAATGTCGTCAAGTGTTCCATTTATGTTGTTCCTCTGTTTTGTGCAAAGTTGTCTGAAGCCATTTGGGACCCTGTTCGTATTGTTTGTTTAATCGACTGATCGTTCTATGTTATAGTTAGTATAGTCGATTAGATAAACGTCGTCGATTAGTTTTGTAGGATTGAATGTTCAAATATGCTGATTCTGATAACTTCACATGATTGATCGAATCATTGTCGTTTAGCTGGTTGATTGACATTATCTGTGAATGGTTTGTAGCTGCAATGCAATAGCTAGAACTCAATTTAGGGCAGCTTGAATTTGAACTTTCAGAAGTTCAAAATTTCCTGCTGTTGTAGTATGGTAAAGCAGTAATAATCAGGGGTTAACAGGGGTAGTTTGGGGGTTTGGAAAAGACCAGAAATGTTTAGTTTAAGTTGGGCTGACAGTAGGGTACTAAAATAGGATTAAACTAATACAATAGTGGGGAACAAAACTTGATAGTTTAAGGAGGTATGGGCAAAGTTTGAAGAGGCAGCCTGGTGCTTGCCCTTTTGGCTGACAAATAGGCTCATTTAGAACAAAGTAGGGGTGGAGGACTAAGACTTCATAATTTAAAAAGAAAAGAACAAGAGTGTTAAGGTTTTTGGATCCTCATTCTAGGTTAAGCTTTACATCAAAGAGCTTCAACTTGTCTTTGCCTTTGAGTGTGTAACAAAAATCAGAAATCACTGCTTCTTGCACCTGTCTGTGTGTTGTTTGTACTACTGGATTTTCAGCTTGGTAGTATCCAGTTCTCTATCGGCTGAATACTGTTCCATCAGGCTACTCCTGGAATTCTGCTTTGGTTTTAAGAATCTGTTGCTATTGATTATTCTTATTGGTTTCTTTGGGCTGTTGTTGTTTGGGTTTTTCTGAAATTGCTGCTGGGTTTTCTTTTAAGTTGATGTTGAGTCTTGGTCTGTCTTTGGGCTGTCTCTTTGGCTGTTACTGGTTTGGGGCTGTTCGACTGATTGTGTTGTTGTTTGCTGTTGTTGCGTGTGTGTGCTACTACTGCTCTGATCATTCCTCTTCTTCTTTTGCTTTCCCAAATACCAGGTACATCACTGATACACTGATCAATGTAGGCTGAAATTTGAAGCATGAATACAAAGAAATGAAGAAGTTGAAGTTATTTTGGAATTCGCTTTAGAAATATACTGAACATTAGTTGTATGTATGATAGTTCGCTTTCTTTAATAGAATCATGTAATTAACTATGATGTAACTGAACCTTTTATACAGCTCATTTAGTTGAAGAACTCTATGTTTTGCTTACAATTAAAAGGACTAATGTTGCAGTAGCCCTGTTCTGTTAGTTCATCGTTGTTGTCAATAAGCATGTTAGGTATCCAATAGTTACTTCCTTAAACAAATGGCAGATTTTTTTTTAGTTGGTAAGAATATGGTTTGATTAAGGTAGGCTGTACATTGCATGTTAGCCTTCCCCCTTATGAATGTTAAGCACATACCAAATAAGTTGAATAGGCCCAATTGGAATAAGGGTGGCCCAGGCCGAGTATCATGTTATACGCATTGGGCCTGGGCCCGTAATATCTAAATGACTGCCCATATACGCGTTCATGTTCGAATTTTGCAAATTATATTCGGAACCCGACTAATAACTAACTTGTAAGCATGTAAATAAAGTTGGATCATTCTTCTTCTTTCATTATTAGAGACAAACTCAATCGAAAACATAGCCACTATAGGACGACCCCTTAAATAAAACGAGACAAGCCTCGCCAAATAAAAATGCAAGTGGTGGGGCCCTCAATAATTAGTCATAATAAATACTTAGAATTTAGGATAGGCTGTTTAGTGAATTTCACTGCCTTCCCCAAAGATAATAACGCGTTAGACTTTTTAGGCACGATTTAATTAATCTTACCTTCTTAAACCCGGGTGCGCATTTCATGCGACCCAAATCCAAATCCCAAAACATTGAATAAAAATGTGTTCCGGATTGCGGGTGCATTTCATGTGACGTGATCCAAAGACATGTTTTTAAACGATGTTCACATTCTTTTAAAATATAATAATAAAAGCGATAAAGAGTTAAAACTGGCACATAAGCGCATAATTGTATAAAATCAGGTAAACAAGCTGAATATGACAGTTGAGCGACCGTGCTAGAACCACGGAACTCGGGAATACCTAACACCTTCTCCCGGGTTAATAGAATTCCTTATCCGGATTTCTGGTTCGCAGACTGTAATACAGAGTCATTCTTTTCCTTGATTCGGGATTTAAATTGGTGACTTGGGACACCCTAAATCTCCCAAGTGGCGACTCTGAAATAAATAAACAAATCCCGTTTCGGTTGTCCTTTAATTGGAAAAACTCCTTCACCCCTCGCGGGGGCGGAAAAAGGAGGTGTGGCAGATTGTATTAACTTCAAACTTCATTTTCTAGGGTGTTAAAAGTCTGGTTATAGAATTGAGTCACTTTACTATCCAGAATATTCCAATATCTTTGGTAAAAGAGGGGGTGTACACCATCAGGTCTAGGGGCCTTAGTAGGTCTGAAATAGAACATGGCCACCTTCATTTCACGACGCTTTAGGGTAGCACTCAGAGTATCTTGCTCCCTATTGGACAGAGTGTGGACATCATAAACTGTGTTTTTCCAAGGGGTGGGAGAGCCTAGGCGTTTGGTGGTGAACAGCTAGTAGTAGTGGTAAATGGTGTTCTGGATTTCTTGTTGCTCCTTAATCCAGTTCGCTACTTCATCCTATAGGGCTATGATTTTGTTCCTTATCCTTCTATGAAGGGTAAAAGTACGAAATAATCTAGTATTAGCATCACCCTCCATCAACCAGTTGATCCTAGACTTAATTTTCCAAAAGACATCTTCACATTTGAGAATAGAGGAGTATTCCTCCAGAAGTTGGCCATCTAGATTCTGAAGAAAGGTGTTGAAGGGATAGGCATTAGATTTCTGGATACACCCATGTCTGGAAATATTGTGCTTTTTCTTATGGAATACATATTACCAAACATAGTCCTATTCCAGGTCAACACTTGGTACTAAAATTGGGCATTGCCTCTTTCAAGGCTACCACACCCTTCATAAGCTTGTTCGACAATAGTGGTAAAGGATGGGTGATTACACCATATTGGCTCAAACCTAAAAGGTTTGGAAGTGGTATTGAAAGTATTGGTTCACAAGATGATCAGCATAGGGCAATGATCAAAGTATATTCTAGGGAGGTGGCTCATATTACTAGAAGGGTAATCCTGGATCCATTCATCATTGGCAAAACACCTATCTAATATCTCTAGGATTAACTGACTCATATTCTTATACCTCATGTTAGTCCAAGTGTATGTATTCCCCTTAAAACCTAAGTCAATGAGCTTATAGTGATTCAGGCAGTGCCAGAATATGTGAGCTCTTGGAGTAGAGATGAAGTTTTCCCCTACATATCTCTGGCCCTTAAGACTTCATTGAAGTCCCCTCCTACTAGCCATCTCCCCTTGTAACCATCAAAGATAGTTTTAAGCTGATCTCATAGGGCTCTATTGTTAACGTAGGTGTTGTTGGCAAAAATAGTAGTGAAAATCCAAGGGGTGGAAGAGAGAGTTACCTTGACCATGACATTGATGCCCTAGGGAATGGTGCAGACTTCATCAATATTCAGCATGTCATATTTTCACATGATGATAATGCCTCCTGATAGGCCTACAACAGGGTTCTGAATTTGCATTGTGAATCCCATCTCTTGAATGAGGTGTTTGTGCTTAGTCATCCTTGTTTCCAAGAGGATAAGCATGACAGGCTTGTGTAGCTTAACCATATCTGCACAATGTCTCCTAAATTCCCCATTGTTAGCCCCCCTAGTATTCCAGATGATGAAATTCATCAGTAACCTTGGGTTGGTTTGTGGCTTCCTTTTCAGGCATTTGGATTTCCTCTTCATTGTTTGGCTCTACTTCTCCATCCCCTGAGGATTCTGGGGAGTTAACTGGACCATTACTGGCTTTAGGTTCACAGCTGAGTCTCTTGAGTTTGTCTCTAAGGCCGATCTTAGGCTTATTCCACACATTACCATGCTACTTGGGCATAGTACGATAAAAATTTCTCCATCAGGCCCTCTGAACTCTATTGCTTCCTCTTGCTGTAGAAGTATAGCTTTGGTTTTTGGCACTCCCAGTCTTGATATCATTTCCTCTAATTCTATGTTAGTGGCCTCTAGGTGCTCGTGAACATTTTTTGACCCTATCCTTAGAGATGAGGTCCTTGTCCTCAATGGTTTCCATGGGGAGAAGGGGCATTGAGGATCTCCTCCCCTGGAGAGACTAATGGGAAGAAGGGTAGAGTGTGTCTTATCTACTGCATGGTAAGGCTCAGCATGTAGTGTCATTGTCTGCTGGCTCAGCGCATACTGAGCTTGCATGAGAGTTGCCAACCACAGTTGGTGACTATAGTTCAGCAGGGCATGGTTCATGCTGGTTGTGACTAGTTTAGCCAAGTAGTGGGGGTTTTGAATTACCATTGAGATAGGTACTATCCCTATCAAGAAGTTTAAGGGAAAGGCAATACCCTACAGTGCCATCTCCAACCATGAGGTTGGAATGTGATCCATGGGGAGTGGGGCAGATGAAGCCCTTATCTGATTTGGATCCCCCCTTGGTTCAGCATGTTGTTGCTATTTTTGGGTTGTTTTGTTCCCCCTCCATTGTTAGTGTCTAGAATGATAGTGTAGTTTACCTCATAAGATGTGCCTTCATTTCCCTTTAAGCAAGGGTCTTATCCGTTGGGTTTCTATGCATGAAGATTTCTCATCTTTAGAAATCTTTGAGAGGCGACGACGTCAGTCAAATCAGTAGAGGGGGAGCGATGATGGGAAATAGGATTGGTTATAGTGTGAGAGGGAGAGTGAGTAGGCTTAATTAAATCCTTCTTACCTTGCACAGTGTTACTAATATTGTTAGAGAGATCATGTTTACCCCATAAGTGGTCCCTAGAAGTTGATTTGTGTTAGAGCAGGGGGTATCAGATTGGGGATTGCATTTTGGGTATTTTATACCCTATATGGGTGCGTGTTTTCCCCCTTGGGATGCATGGGAGGTGTTAGGTGTGTAAGTGGGGAGGCACGTGCACAACTATAATGCCCTATAAAATATTACCTAGAACTCGAGGTTTCGTGGTTGCTGAGGTAGGCTAAAGTGTTTTAAAATTGTAGAAAACGAGCCATGGTACGGACTTTTTGGGTTGTAAAATACATTGGGGAGTTAGAGGCAAATTGTTGCAGAAAATGACATTTCTGTGGTCCATTATGCGACCGTAGAATCATTTCGCGGACCACAGATCCATTACAGAGTGGAACAGAAAATGGACAAATTTTGAAACACTATTCTGCTGGCCGCAGAATGATTATGCTATCACAAAATGTCATCGCGGAATGGACCAGATGCAACCCAAAAGTTGAAAATCATTTTGTGTCAATTCTGCTGGCCACATAATCATTATGCTATTGCAGAATTGCATCGCAGAATTAACATACTATTTTGTGGCCACTCTGCTGGCCATATATTAATTCATTTGCCCACATAACGATTCTGCTACCACATAATTGACTTCGGGAGATATTTTTGGAAATTTTCTTATCCGACCCAATTTAGATATAAGGCCTTAGGTGGTCATTTTGCAAGGTAAAATCTAATTTTTGGAGAGAAGTGAGACTATTCTATAGAGAGAAGGAGAAGACCTAGCATGCTAATCATCCATTCTTGCCCCAATCTTCAAGAATTAAGGAATTCAATCACAAGATCTTCATCTAATAGGTAATTTTTCACTCTCTAGTCCTAAATTTCGAGATTTAGACTAAAAGTAGGTCATGAGAAGTATTATTCTTAAGTGTGGGAGGTACTTCCTGTGCATGAATGTACTGTTAACTATTTTTGACAGTTTCTTATTGAATTGATTGTGGAGTAAAGGAAATCTTGTAGAAGAACCTTGTAGTCAAATTTGCACACCTAGTGTTTGATAAAATGCTCAAAAGAGCTGAAACCATGAATATCTTCCTAATTTGTATTAAATTTTGTTATGTCTCAAAGTATATTGGGAGTGCTAAGATTTCCGGAAGTAATATAAGAAAATCTCAAGCAAGGTATGTTGGCTAAACTCCCTCCGTTGAATCGAATTCCATGATGTCCTTATATGTTTTAAGTGTGGTTGACCCAAGTTCTTATTTCCTTATGATTTGGGCCATTCCTAATATATTCGATTATTCCAAATAAGCATTATTTTGGAAATTATATGCTAAAACGTGATTCAAATACTCTTACCATATTACGTCATCCTTCGGGAACGTGTTCAAAGCATGAGTTGTGTATTAAAATGTTATGACTTCAGGTCGTGTTTTAAGTGAAGGCTATTATGCCCAATTGTGTAAGAAACCTCAATGTGCTTAAGACTCTTAATTGCTCATCTGTGTACTGAAAGTCATGATTAGAGATGCTTTATTGTTGATAATCTATAAAGACGCTTGAAAGTGTAAGGAGTGAGTTGGGGATATAAAGTGTGGTCACCGTGCCAAGAATAAAATTTATACTTGTAGCCAATAGTGCCAATGAAATAAAATGATGTATAAAAGATTATGAAATGAGCCTTGATTCAACTGTTCCAAACTGACTCCGAAAATAGGATTGTCCAAAAGTTTATGTACTCAAGTCATATCCAAATTGGTTGTTCTAACTAATGTTATGCTTGGTAGGTATTTCCAATATGTTTTAAGTTTTTACATATTCATGAGTTGAAATTGTGTACTGTCCTTTTGGGAAAGATATTTCAAGAATATTCTATATGTTGATGTTTATGATAATAATCCTTGAAAGTAAAGAAATGGAAGTGTGGAATATGAAATACGGTCATTGTGCCATAAAAGAAGAATCATATGTATGGCCAAGAGAGCCAATGAAATAATGATATTGTAAGTGGTTGAAAGTACGAATGAAGTGATATATGGTGTTCCTAAATTTTATAAATGCTCTTAATGTTCTATGACCACCCATGGCAAGTACAAGTAAGTTATAGTATGAACATGAAATATGGTTGTTTGCCAAAATGAGAATTATGAGGTGTTGTATGTCCCAATGGTGTCAATCATATTACGTATGCTTCTAAAATAACAAATGCAAATAACTTCGATGTTAAGTCCCCAAGAATCATGAACTTAGCTAATGACCATAAGTTGACAAGAGGGTATATAATGAGGTGGTAGAGAGATGTCCTATGCTAAATGATGATAAAACTTATGAAAACGAATTTGGGCCATGTGCCACTGAAATTAACTTATTGATTCACCATACATGTGCTAATGTAATGAGCTATGTTTCTCCATGATGAGCATGAACATGAAGTGTTCCAATGATCCGGGAACTTACAACCTTAAAAGTAGCATTAGTCATGTCGCTTTGACTTTATATATGGTTATGTGCATAATGACGTGTTATGAATCCTATGGATGGTCTATGAAACGCATAGGTATATTATATATGTGATCCTATGGACGGTCTATGAAATGCATAGGTGTATAATATGTAAAGACTGTGGACGGTCTATGAAACACATAGGTGTATTGTATAGGCAATCCTATGGACGGGCTATGAAATGCATAGGTGTATAATATATGAGTCTTATGGACGGTCTATGAAATGCATAGGCATATTGTATATTTGACCCTATGGACTTGCTATAAGACGCATAGGTGTATGGTATATGTGACCTCATGGATAGGCTATGAGAGGTATATATGTATGGTATATGTGACCCTATGGACGGGCTATGAGACGCATAGGCGTATGGTATATGTGATCTTATAGACAGTCTATGAAATGCATAGGTGTATTGTGTATGAAATCCTGTGGATGTTCTATGAAACACATAGATGGATTGTGTATGAAATCCTGTGGACAGTCTATGAAACGCATAGGCGGATTATGTATGAAATCCTGTAGACGGTCTATGAAATGCATATGTGGATTGCGTATGAAATCCTATGGATGGCCTATGGAATGCGTAGGTGTATTGTGTATGAAATGTATAGGTGTGCAGTATGAATAAACACTATGGACGGTCTATGCGACGCATAAGTGTATAATATGATATATGAACACTAAGGATAGTCTATGAGATGTATAGGTATAAAATAAGAGAGGGATATGGACGATTTAGTGAGACGCATTGTTAACGCAGACAATAGATGTCACTTTCATTGGCCTTGTTTGTACATGTTGTTTCAATTACATTACATTATGTATTCCACGTTTATTTCATATGGCTCAGTTGATCCTAAAAGAAGTTCAGAATGATGTAAGTATAAGAAGACTAAAAATGTGATTCTATGGGATGTTTCATAGGTTCTTGATGTACTTTATTTGCCTTTTATTTGAATTACGTAATTTCATATGTTGTTTTGTCTGCCTTACATTGGAGTACATTTCCACATATACTCATATCCCTTTTGCGGGGACGCTGCATCTTTAATAGATGCAGGTGGTTCCATAGCAGGTGGCATTGATCAGTGATAGCAGCACATCCTCTTTCCAGCAAATTACGATGAGCCCGCTACAATTCCAGTTGGTATTCGAGTCTAGTTGGTTTTATGTACTAAGGTATCTATTTTCATAGAAGCTCCATATACACTATATCATGTAATTAACATTTTGAGTTTTGTCATGTATTTATGTTCACAGTATTTATAGTTATTTATAAAGTTGTGTACCCATCATGATAAAGATTTTAGGTCACTGAGCCAAATGTATTCAATTTGAAAGTCAAGATCAAATTATGTTTTGATAAATCGTGCATAAGTTATGATGAGAGGTTGATGCAATGTAGGCTTGCTCGACTGGGTTTACTCGGTTGAGCACTGGGCATGCTCCCTGAGTTCGAGGCGTGACAAACTTGGTATCAGGGCCAGGTTTAAGAGTCCTAAGGTGACATGGAGTTGTGTCAGTAGAGTTCCTCTTATCGTGTGTTGACCGCCACACTTATAATAGGAGGCTACAACAACATTTAGGAAATGTTTCTCTTCTTCTATCCTCGATCGTGTGTTAAGTTTTCAAGTCATTCTAGGAATTCCTTTGTCACTGTCAAGGAATATTTGCACGTCGTGCTACGAAATGAGAAAGGCCTAAGGATTAAAGGAATAACGCACATAGCGGGCATAATGTGTAAGGTGCTCAATTGTCCTCGTAATAGATGAAGGAAAAGTGAATGATATGACCAAGGTAAGGAAGGTCATAGAGTTGGCCTCGAGAGTCATTGTTGGCGTTGTTTTCATGTATATGGAGAAATGTGGTGTTAGGATTGATTTTTGAGATTCTCTAATAAGTGGATATGCCGAATTACAAGGGAAACTCTGCCTAAATTTTTGGAAATTTAAAGAGTTAGCCAAATTTTGGAACTGCGAGTGTATGAAGAATAGTTGAGTCGTATTGGATGCTAATGGCGTCTTTTGACCCTCATTCGAGGATGAGTGATCCTAAGCTGAGGAGTATGTAATACCCCGTAGAATATTATCTAGAACCCGGGGTTTTGTGGTTGCCGAGGTAGGCTAATGTGTTTGAAAATTGTAGAAAACGAGCCACGATACAGACTTTTTGGGTTGTACGATACATTGGAGAGTTAGAGGAAAATTGTTGTAGAAAATGGCATTTCTGCAGTCCATTATGCGACAGCAGAACCACTCCGTGGGCCGCAGATCCATCGTGAAGTGGAACAGAAAATGAACAAATTTTGAAACACTATTCTGTTAGCCGCAGAATGATTATTCTTCGCAAAATGTCATCGCGAAATGGACCAGAGGCAACCCAGAAGATAAAAATCATTTGCACGTCTAGTTTTTAATAAAATGCTCAAAAGAGCTGAAACCATGAATATTTTCCAAATTTGTATTCAATTTTGTTATGTCTCAAAGTATATTGGGATTGCTAGTATTTTCGGAAGATTGTAGTAATAGAAGGAAAGCTCAAGCAAGGTATGTTGGCTAAACTCCCTCTGTTGAATCGAATTCCATGATGTCCTTATATGTTTCAAGTGTGGTTGGCCCAAGTTTTTATTTTATTATGATCTGGGCCATTCCTAATATAATCAGTTATTCCAAATAAGCATTGTTTTGGAAATTATATGATAAAACGTGATTCAAATGTTCTTACCATAGTACGTAATCTTTCGGGAACGTGTTCAAAGCATGAGTTATGTATTAAAATGTTATGACTTCAAGTCGTGTTTCAAGTGAAGGCGCAAGAAATCTTAATGTGCTTAAGACTCTTAATTGCTCATATGTTTTCTGAAAGTCATGATTAGGTATGCTTTATTGTTGATAATCTATAAAGATGCTTGAAAGTAGAAGGAGTGAGTTGGGGATATAAAGTATAGCCACCGTGCCAAGAATGAAAGTTATACTTGTGTCCAATAGTGCAAATGAAATGAAATAATGTGTGAAAGATTAAGAAATGAGCTTTAATTCAACTGTTCTAAATTGGCTCCGAAAATAGGATTGTCCAAATATGTACTCAATTCATGTCCAAATGTGGTTGTTCTAACTAATGCTATGGTTGGTAGGTATTTCCAATATGTTTTGAGTTCTTACATATTCATGAGTTGAAATTGTGTATTGCCCTTTTGGGGAAAAGCATTTCAAGAATATTCTATATATTGATGTTTATGATGATAATTCTTGAAAGTAAAGAAAAGGAAGTGTGGAATATGAAATACGACTATTGTGCCATGAAAGAAGAATCATATGTATGGCCAAGAGAGCCAATGAAATAATGATATTGTAAGTGGTTGAAAGTACTAATGAAATGATATATGGTGTTCCAAAATGTTATAAATGCTCTTAATATTCTATGACAACCCATGGCAAATACAAGTAAGTTATAGTATGAACATGAAATATGGTTGTTTGCCAAAATGAGAATTATGAGGTGTTGTATGTACCAATGGTATCAATCATAGTATGTATGCTTCTAAAATAACAAAATGCAAATGACTTCGATGCTAAGTCCCCAAGAATCATAAACTTACCTATGACCGTAAGTTGACAAGAGAGTAAATAATGAGGTGGAAGAGAGATGCCCTATGCTAAATGATGATAAATCTTATGAAAATGAATTTGGGACAAGTGCCATTGAAATTGACTTATTGATTCACCATACATGTGCTAATGTAATGAGCTATCTTTATCCATGATGAGCATGAACATGAAGTGTTCAAACGATCCGGGAACTAACGACCTTAAAAAAGCATTAGTCATGTCGCATTGAGTTTATATATGGTTATGCGCATAATGATATGTTATGAATCCTATGGATGGTCTATGAAACGCATAGGTATATTGTATATGTGATCCTATGGATAGTCTATGAAATGCATAGGTGTATAATATGTGAACATTGTAGATAGTCTATGAAACACACAGGTGTATTATATAGGCGATCCTATGGACGGTCTATGAAACACATATGTGTATAATATGTGAGTCATATGGACGGTCTATGAAATGCATAGGTATATGGTATATGTGACCCTATGGACAGGCTATGAGATGCCTATGTATATGGTATATATGACCCTTTGAATGGGCTATGAGACGTATTGGTATATGGTATATGTGACCCTATGGACGGGCTATGAGACGCATATGTGTATGGTATATGTGATAGTATGGAAGGTTTATGAAACACATAGGTGTATTGTATATGAAATCCTATGGACGATCTATGAAACGCATAGGTGGATTGTGTATGAAATCATGTGGACGGTCTATGAAATGCATAGGTGGATTGTGTATGAAATCCTGTGGATGGTCTATGAAAAGCATAAGTGTATTGTGTATGAAATATTGTGGACGGTCCATGAAATGCATAGGTGTATTGTGTATGAAATCCTGTGGACGGTCTACGAAGCACGTAGGAGTATTGTGTATGAAATCCTATGGACGATCTTCGAAACGCATAGGTGGATTGTGTATGAAATCCTGTGGATGTTATTTGAAACACATAGGTGGATTGTATATGAAATCATATGAACGGTCTATGAAACGCATAGATGTATTGTGAATTAAATTTTGTGACGGTCTATGAAACGCATAGGTGAATTGTGTATGAATTCCTGTGGACGGTTTATGAAACGCATAGGTGGATTATGTATGAAATCCTGTGGAAGGCCTATGAAATGCATAGGTGGATTGTGTATGAAATGTATAGGTGTACGGTATGAATAAATACTATGGACGGTCTATGAGACGTATATGTGTATAATATGATATGGGAACACTAAGGATGGTCTATAAGATGCATAGGTATGGATGGTCTAGTGAGACGCATTGTTAACGTAGACAATAGGTGCCACTTTCATTAGCCTTGTTTGTACATGTTGTTTCAATTACATTATATTATGTATTCCATGTATAGTTCATATGGCTCACTTGATCCTAAAAGAAGTTTAGAATTATGTAAGTATAAGAAGACTAAAAATGTGATTCTGTGGGATGTTTCATAGATTCTTGATGTACTTTATTTGCCTTTTATTTGAGTTATCGTAATTTCATATGTTGTTTTGTCTGCCTTACATATGAGTACTATTCCACATGTACTCATGCCCCTTTTACTAGGGGCTCTTCATCTATAATGGATGCAGTGGTTCCACAGCATGTGGCATTGATTAGTGATACTAGTACACCCTCTTCCTAGCAGATTATGGTGAGTCTGTTACAGTTCTAGTGGGTATTCGAGTCTAGTTGGTTTTATGTACTAAGGTATCTATTATCATAGAATCTCCATGTACATTGTGGGTCATGTAATTAACGTTTTGAGTTTTGTCATGTATTTATGTTCACGGTATTTACAACTATTTATAATTCTATGTACCCATCATGAGAAAGATTTTAGGCCACTGAGCCAAACGTATTCAATTGGAAAGTCAAGATCAAATTATGTTTTGATAAATCATGCATGAGTTATGATGAGAGGTTGATGTAATGTAGGCTTGCTAGACCAGGTTTACTCGGTTGAGTGTCATTCATGCTCCCTGAGTTCGGGGCATGACACCAGCGTGCTCTACACTCAGCACAGGCTGTGAATTGTGCAATCGGTTTAGGCTGCGTGCTAGAGGCCTAGACAATTGTATCATAGGCCCACGTGGCCTAAGATGCTTGTCTCGTTGGGGCTATCTATATGAGGCCCGGGTGGCTTAATTTAGGCCTGCTTCATTTGGCCCATATGTCTTGCAGCCCTAGCGTCGCCATGCTCCACAGCTCTGCCCTCAAAATCATCAATGCTACTAAGAACGGGAACTTACCTGAATTTGGTGGCCGCTTTTCGCTCCCTGATTTCTTCTTTGTTACCTCCGGTCGTACCTGGGCCTTAAAACCTTCCGTTCTCCCTTGTTGTTTTGCTTTCCGTGGAAATTCCACCACTTTCCAGTCATCATCTTTGTTGGTTCTGTGTCCCATCGACGATGTTTTAGTTGTGTCCTTCGCCCTTATCTGCCATTGATTTGGGCATTTCTTGAGTAGGTGACCTAGCAACCCACACCCCTTGCACAGGATGCCCTCCCCTTCATAGTCAATTGGTTGTTTATGTTCCCCAATAAGTATCATCATTTGAAGTGGTACCTCGATGCATACCTGGATGCAGATCCTTGCATACCTGCCACTTAAGGTAGCTTAGGTGCACGTATCGATTTTCAGCAGCCTACCAACCTTTCTCCCCACCCTTTCTAGCATCTCTCTATCATAGAACTCTATGGGTAATTGGGGCAGTCGGATCCAGATGGCGGTACCGTGTATTTTTTATTCTGCCGGAACAAAGTTCGATTCCCAATTTTTGACGGAGAGGAAGTGTCCCATGACGAACCATGGGCCTCCGTACAATGCAATCATCATGTTCTTTTCCTTTTCAAATTTCATTACAAAGAAATCACATCCTAGATCTATTAGTGTTAGATGTTCAGTGGGATTCCATATGTGCTGTAATTTTAGTTTCAATAGGTGATGGGAAATTTTTTTCCAAAAAGATCTTGATGATTAATGAGAAATGCCATGGGCGGTAGAGTCTGTTCTTTTGTTCTTGGCTGAGAATAATGGGCCTAATTGTGTCATCTGGGGTGGATTTTAGAGCTGCCTCTAGTTGGTTGTACTGATAATTGTATATGCTTGACTTTGTCAAGTTCTTGTCCGCTAGTATATCCTTAAAGGTGTTAACCTTTTTTTTGGAGTTGATTCAACTTCCATCAGAGTTGAATTGGTGTCCAATGGGTCGGGAGGTTTTAGTACCAGTGGTGATAGTTGGTCCTGTGCGGGGGTGGGGGTGAGGCTATCTAGGGGGAAGGAAATAATTGTAGAGAGAGAAAGTTTCCCAGTTTTTTTTTGGATGAGATCTTTTCTTCCTTCTCTACCTACTGCTCAATACCTTATGCCCCTTAGAAAACAAAAAAAAATTAGCCTCTTGATCAATTAATTAATTGGCGGCAAGGGCCGATGAAGGGTGGAAAACGAAAGATGTTTTCTGGTCTCCTAGCTAAATAAAATATATATATAATTAATGGAAATTCATATTATCGATCCTTATTTATTTGGAATTTTCTTTCATAAGAGAGTTATGATTTTATTGCCACTTGTGAGAAGAGTAAATTTGAGAAGGAGAGCATAGCAATGCCTTCTTTACAAAATGTGTGTTTGCCAAGTGTAGTTAGTGATGTAAGGTCGACCTAACTAGTTTTCGAGTTTGTACATGAGTTATTTGAAATTGAGCAATTTTATCATCAACTGTATTTTTGTTTATTTTTACCCTGCAATTAGTAAAAGGTTTCAACTATGCCCATTCTATTGACGACGAGCAACTTAAAAGATCCAAAAGTTTAACGAATGACAAAGTTGTTCAATTTCCGATACATGTACATTGGACTATATTTTCTTCTTCTTTTCTTACCAAGAAGATCCAAAATATAAAAATAATTAGAGTAGATCTAATTATTGAATCCTGCAAATTTAAATTATAATAATCTTTGAGATAATCTGATAATGGATAAGAAAAATTAAACAGACAACAAATCTAGGTTAAAATTTCACTGCTAATACGAAAGATGATCCTACCACTCATCAAACACCTTTTATGGTTTTAAAAAAGATACACAAGTATAAAGTGGATTATCAATTATTCGTTCGATTTTTGGTTCCCCGACTTTTTCCAAACCAATTCAGTAGTCCAAGTTATAATGTTTCCTCTCACTTGCTCATTACAACTTTTTTGTACTATTTTTATAGTTGAAGTAAGAATTTGAAGCATATGAATTTTAAATTTGCCATAAAATTCATAGCTCGTTTAGTTATTTGATTTGTAATTAAATATTTCACATATTCAATATGATTTTAATATAAAAATAAAATTTAAATAAAAAATATTGGAATTTGTCTGAATCCGTAAATAATACTCTACCTTTATCCGTGCTTTGTGACTACTTCCTTTTGCATTTATCTTCATTGTTTACTAATGCTTCTAATTTTTAGAGATTATTGCTTTCTGACTAGTCACTTCTCAATTAATTATGTCTTCACTTTAATTAATATTCCTAGATCTAGGTCTTTTTTTAATATTTGTGTAAACTAATAAGACTCTTCAGCTAACTTGTAGTACTTTACTTCTTTAAAAAGATAACACTCTATTATTTCCTAAAAGTTTAATTTTACTTTGATTAGCAATTTTTTATCTCATGATTGACGGGGGTTTTTTTTTTGCGGGGGTGGGGGTGGGGGTAGGGGCTATGTGTGCCTGTTCTATAAGCACTTGAGAATTTGCAGTGCCCTTTCTATTATTGGTATAGTAGCCCTATATTTTCGAGTTTTAAGTCAAAAAATTACAATTAAATAATCTTCCATTCGTCTGATTGCTACAATAATTGAGAGATGGCGAAGGGGCTTATAGGTATTTAGATGATATTCACTTGACATTGGAAACAAATACTTTTGAGACAATATTTTTTACTTATTAAACATTAAAAATAAATAAGAAAATTCCACTTAATTTCTAAGAAATTAGAAAAGAAGAGTCTACCTAACTTTTCTTCTCCTTTTTTTTTCTGGTTTTAAATAAATTAATAACGTGTTTTGCGTGTGGAAAAAAAAATTGTGGCAATTATTTGTATAGGTTCAGATTTTTTAAAATCAATTTTATAATGCAATTGAATTTACCACGCTTTTCTCAGCAGAATACCACGTATCCCATTCCTCTTCGTCCCACTTCTAAATTCTTCTTTTCCATTCTGTTTTTTTTATTATTATATATTTTGATATTTGAGGGAGGATTATTTTATTTTATTTTATTTACTATCTAATTAAATTCCTTTTTTCTTTTGGAGATAAACAAATTGCTGCAAGCTATGACATATTGATCATTGTTTTGGAAGTTCTCTCTCATTTAATAAAAACAAAAATCCACGTGTACCAGTGTTAACAAAAGTCTAATTTTTTAAGTGGAAAATAAGGTACTAATTAAATGTCCCGAACTTTCTGGTAAGTTGGTACGAACCGACAATAAAATAAAAAATATCTAGACCTAAAAAATCTCCACAAAAAAAAGACATAAAGAAAAACTCTTTTGTATCACTGCTATAGCCACGTTTTTCCTCTTGAGAAAAATCTGGAATGCTATGTATTGCTATTGTAAAAAGTATTTGTATATTATTTTATAAACAAATAAATTTATTATAAGTATATTGTAATTAATAGGTTATTTGATAAAAATAATAACTTATGTAATAACCATCAAGTGATGTGGTGCAGTGGATGAGGTTGTTCTTCCCTTAACCAGAAGTCTCGAGTTCGAGCCCTGGATATGGAAAAATCCTTGGTAGGGAGCGCTACACCCCGTATGGGGCTTTACCCGGCGCGAATTCGAATATTTTCGGGCTCCAATACAGGTACCGAATACGTGGTGGGAAATTAAAAGAACTAATTAGGTAATGTACATTAAATTAATCTTATCAGGTTTATCTACTTATGCCTTCATTGGACTTCAATAGCTTTGGCTTAGACACATATACACAAAACTCAATATATCATTAAAAATAATAAATTTTAAACTGATTAAATTAAATAGAATATGATAGAATTCCGAAATTCCATATTCTGCAAAATGTGTATACTTATAATATAAAATAACTTCATAATATTAACATGTTTCTTTTTTACACGTTCTTTAAGAAAATGTTAATAAGAGGGTTTATTTAACTATTATAACCTTATTTAATACTCTTCACTTTAGGTTTTCTATGCTATGTAGTAAATATTTTTACTTTCAAGAACATTTAACACTAAGGGAAAAACAGAAAAAAAAATATATTTTTTTTATTTTAGTTCAAAATAAGCATCTTTTTTACATAACAAAGAATGAACTAACTTTAAATTTTTAAAAAATTTCCTTATTTACGTATCCGAATGTGTCAAGTGAACAATATATAAATTTTAATTAAGAGTAATTTAGTCAAAACACTTATTTTTTTCTATTTTCATAAGGGACATACCAAAGACCAAAAAGTCATTTACTATGCATCGGAAGGAATAATTAAATATACCTTAGTTTTTCTAAAATGATAATTATTTTAGACCAGATATATTTAATAAGCACGACAATTAATATAGACCGGAGGAGCTATAACTTAAATCCAAAATTAATTTTATTATACTATACTAAAAAAAGTCTTAATTAAGTACAACTCTCCCTTCACTTATATTTAAAATAGGTTTTCACTCTTGGGAGTAAATTGCAACCTATTGTTTGAAGAAACCCATAATCACATATTCCCAAGAATCTTCTCCTTCAATCACAAATTCCACACTATATTCTCGCTTCCTCTACTTTGCTTCCTTTCAACTTCCAACAACTTGCTCTACATAAATAAAGTGATAATAAAACAACCCCATTCTTCTTCTTGGTCTAAATATTCTATCTTTTTTTTAGTCTTTTTTTGTTTCTTTTTTCCCCATTTAATTGTGTTAAAACTAACTAACATGTGCATTCAAGACTCAGAACAAGTGAATGAGGCTATGGAGAATTTGGACATTTCAAAGACTGATAACAATTTCAAGAACCAATCTTTGCTTTCTAAAGCTGAATTACAACATACCCAGATTCAGAATTATGAAAAAATTACAACTTCTAGCCATTCTGTGATGAGAAACTCATTCCCAGTAAGGATTTTCTTTTTCTTTTTTAATTGTAATATTTGCTTATACCTATTATTTTTTCCAGTTTTTAGGTAGTATTAATTGTATTCTAATTGGTATTAGTAGTTTTTAGTTTCATAAATGTTGGTTTAATTTGAAGTTTGGTTTATACTCTTTAAAGATATGATTTTTATGGTGTAATATTTGCTTATACCTATTAATTTTTTTCCCCAGTTTTTTTTAGGTAGTGTTGATTATATTCTTTTTTGTGTTATTGGGATTGGCTTTGTTGATTTGCATATGGATGTTGATTTGTAGTAGTAGTAGATTTTATTGTCATAAATGTTAGGTAATTTTGACTTCTGTTATAATGTTTAAAGATTTGATTTTTATGGTGTATTTATTATGCCTTAGACAGTACTATGAAGCTATGGTTATTGGTCTGTTTTCATTTAATATCATGCTGAAATTTTATGTTCAAGTACTGTTTGATCCATAATTTATATTTGAGTTTTTACCATTAAACCCGTTGCGCTTTTGAAATTATGTGGTCAAAATTTAGTATTTGTTGAAATTTTAGTAATTAAATATTGCATTCAGCTGAACTTCGTAAACTAGGCTCCATCCACCTGTGTGTGTGTGTGTGTGTGTTTTTACAACTGTCTTCTGTTAGATGGTCATTTATGAATAAATTGGTGTCTTATGTTTTGTGATTTGGATTTCTTGATATTCTTTCATTTGGAGGAAGTATGAAACTGGCTGGATAAATTAGTAGAATGACTTTTGTAACTTTTACATCTGAGCTACAGTGAACCTAAATTTCATATACATGTTTCTTTTCCCCTTTTTTGTGAACTTGCAAATTGTCTGATGATAATTTTTGCTCATTGTCTTCTGAAAGATCTATTTCAAGATGTGTTTCGTATGGTCAGTGGCGGAACCACCTTATCCATAGGGGGTGTCCCCTTCATCCGAAAACCTATACTATGTAGCTCGGTAATTTTTTTTATATGTATATATTACTATATATTGACTTGACTTCTTCGTGTTTTTACTTCGTTATATTTTGACACTCCTTAGTAAAAGTCCTAGTACTGCCACTGTGGACGGTCCTTCATAGAATTGTTTTGTTTGCTGACATACATAGTGAATGATTTAGAGTTTGCATTAGCATTGATTTTGTGGTTCTGTTTCATAATCATGCTGTACAGTCCTGATGCATATCTTCCTAAAGACCTAAACAGAGAATTTGCACTGAAATTCACTTTTATTGCCACATCTAAGCTAATTGTTCCTTGCATAGGAATTATTTCTTCGCCTTATAATTAATTTCTTTCCTTTTCTGCAGCTGGAAAGTATTTCGGAAGACGCAACTATTGTGGATCGGAAACAGATACTCTTTAATAACTTCCTCCCAACCCTTAGGTCTGGAGATTGGTCCGATATTGGAGGTCGCATTGACATGGAAGACACTCACATCTGTATTGCGGACCTAGCTAAGAATTTTGGCCATAATATACTTGGTGAGGAAGCTATTTCTTTTTATGGAGTAAGTTCTTTAACCTCATTGGACATCACATATATCGTTCTTGACTATACTCAATTTACTTGTAGACCGAATTCTCTCAGAAGTTTAGTATAGCTCTTTCTCAGTAAACATGGGAAGTATGCCGACATGTGTAGGAGCTATCTATTTTATAGGGCAAGCCTAGACGATTTCTGCAGATCTTGAAGTTTAGTATAGCTCTTTCTCACTTTTACTGCTTCCTCCAACCAAAGGGAGAGTCTTCTGTGCAAGACTAAAAAATGAAATAGATGTGCCGTAGCAAAGCTGGATATTTCTGAATTTAGAATGTTTCAATGTGAATTTGGTATCATCTCCATTTTTCTGGAATCATGTGATACAGGCTAAAGAAAGAAGAGTAAAATAGAATAACACTAGAGAGTGGACACAAACTAGAGAAGTGCTCTGATCGTTAGAGTTGTGAGATGTGCACATCTCTTCAGCATATAGGTGCTTCCTTCATGCTTTTGCAAAACAGGAGAACAGCCATAGCTGATTATCAAAGTAAAGTATGAAAAGCGTAGGTGACAACTTATGTTTAGAGCTCTCCAAACTAGTTGTATATCAGATAATGACATTACAAGGAACCACAAAAGAACTGAAGAGACCACCTCTCTCCAAAGTTGAAGCATAATACTACCCTTAAAATTTTGGGAGTCTTGTAAATGTACCTATTGAACAGCAGTAGGTAGAGCAGCACTAATTCAACTACTTCCATCTGAAATGCGTATCTTATTTCCTACTTAGGACCATGCCTATGAAGAGGATTTTTTTTTTCTGTTTTGGTTTGGGGAGGGGGAGCAGAGCGAGAGAGGGAAAGAGGTTAAAAGCCATGTTGTCTATACTTGGGAGTTTCTTCTATTTGATATTATTATATCTTAGATGTCTAATGCGAACAGTTCTAATGACAGGTCTTTGATGGACATGGTGGGAAGGGAGCATCACAATTTGTTCGTGACTACTTGCCGAGGATCATTGTTGAAGATGCTGATTTTCCATTGGAACTTGAGAAAGTGGTCACAAGATCTTTCGTAGAGACAGATGCTGCCTTTGCCAAGTCATGCTCTCTTGATTCAGCCTTGTCCTCAGGCACTACTGCACTCACCGCAATGATATTTGGAAGGTTATTTATTCCTGTGCCTAATCCCTTTCCTCTTGTTTTTTTTTCTTTCCATTCACTATCTTCTTTTTATGTGTTAGATTTATGTCTATTGGGAAATGACAGAGGTTTTTGTTATTTGCTTATTCCCAGCTAAGTAGTGATTTATACCGGAAGAATAATACTTCATTCAGCAAGGGGTATCATTAATTTTATTGAAATATCAAATCGTGGTTAACACTTATTAAGCTGACATTTCAGATGCATCTTTCTTTGACTAGTGTACTGTTTTGGTTGATATAATTGTTTGCCCTTGCGCAATTATCTCATTAAGCTACATTCAGAAATCTATGTTCTAAGATTGGCTGCTAGTATCAATTCTCTATACTGATATGTTGTCTTATGGACAGATCATTGCTTGTCGCCAATGCTGGTGATTGTCGAGCAGTTGTATCCCGACGTGGACTGGCTATAGAAATGTCAAAGGATCACAGACCTTGTTGTATTAGTGAAAGAACTCGTATAGAGTCCGTGGGTGGATTTGTTGATGATGGCTACTTGAATGGACAGCTAGGCGTGAGCCGGGCATTAGGTAACTGGCACATTAAAGGACTGAAGGAGGTTGAAAAGGGTGGGCCATTGAGCGCTGAGCCTGAACTGAAACTGCTGACATTGACAAAGGAAGACGAGTTCCTGATTATTGGTAGTGATGGAATATGGGATGTTTTCAGAAGCCAAAATGCAGTGGATTTTGCTCGTCGGAGACTGCAAGAGCATAACAATGTGAAGTTTTGCTGCAAGGAAATAGTAGACGAGGCCAAAAAGCGCGGTGCAATAGACAACTTAACGGTAGTCATTGTTTGTTTTCACTCTGAGCCTCCACCTCCAGTTGTTTTTCAAAGATCAAGAATAAGGAAAAGTATTTCCGCGGAGGGGCTTGAGAATCTAAGATCTTTGCTTGAAGGCTAGAGCTGCAATTTACTATATCAATTTTGTGCAGCCTGCATCATATCCACTTAAACAACAGCGATAATGACGATTAATTGGTTACTTCTGGACAACTTTGTAAATACATGAGAGGTAAGCTTATTTTCTTCCTTGTAATTCTCCCATTTAGTCCAAGTGCAAGATGAAATAAAGCTTAAGGGAGACAAGCAAATTATGGAGCCAAATTTTTGTACATAAATTAATCTATTCTTCAATTGTATGATTCCCCGACTAAAGGAAACTCAACTGAATCTCACCTTCTGGTTAGACAAAATTGATTGTTGGTTATGTTCCAACCTTTTTGGTGTCATAGCAAAGTTTGTGTAATGCTGCATCTCTTGGTTGTGAATGTGTTAAGAGTTCTAAATCTCTATGCATGCGCCTCCATAAGAGTGTACTTTAGGCTCGATTTGCTTTTTCAAGCTACCCTTTGTTTCAAACAATAGCACTGACGAGCAGAGACAGACCCAAGATTTTAATGCGATGGGGGCACTAGTATTCTGCACAACCAGTACCCCTAATGGTTTTTAGTATTCAGGGTGCCAAGTGATTTGAATTAACCATTTTCAAAGTATACACATACATATACAAGATTTCTGCCGAAGTTTTCGGGTTTGGGTGACTCTTCAAGGTTACACGTAGGTCTGCCTCTGCTGACGAGCAAGAAAACGGGTATGCTAAGGCATCTTTGGCTTAATTTCACAATGTAGTTGCTGCTGAATTGGTGCCTGTAAAGTATCATCACTAAAAAATTTCATCTGCCACAAAGATCTAATATGGAGTTGGCACACATAAAACATCAAAAAAAAACCATTATAGGACCTTATCAATGAGGTACGCCACATTATTCAAACCATTGCCTTTTCAGCTAAGACGGATACATGCTTTGAGCTTCATCTATTTTGAGAGTACAGCCATTTTAGTTCTATAAACTCTAGGGGTAAAGTGAGGATTATCACTTGAAATTTGCGCCTCAAATGATGGTGCACGAGGTGCTTCCAACGAGCATTGTTCTCATCTTTGAATCTCAATTTTGAGGACTTGGATTAATATCGACATTATTGTATATTGCATATTGGAATTGGTAATTTTAGTTACAATATAATCTTTACTGTACGAAATCCATAAATGTGTTAACCCTGAAAAGCTCCAACTTGTCTAAATACATCCAGTCCTACGACTCTTTGTTGACCATTTGAATTTTAACCATGACGGGAAGAAACAAAGAAAAATGTGAGAACTTTAAAGGAAATGAAATAAAATAAGGAGAAAGATTGTTTGGTTTAACCAAGAAAAAATGTTCTTATTGTAAAGTCTCATTCCCTAGCTTTAAGTCTGAATATCATCAAAACCGTCAGCCGACTGCTGCTAAAAAAATTTAGGATAATCAAACCGAGTCCTCTTGAGAAAACTAGTAGTAATTAATTTATAACATTTTCGTGTAGTAAACAAGTTATCTAGCAGTGAATTTTCATATAATCTTCAATCTTTAGCTTACATAGTGGTTACATAGTTAACCAAATATGAGACTCTCATCCTGTAAAACTGGGATCAAATGTTACAAAACTCACCTAAAATAAAAAAGGAACTTCTGGCAAAGCTAAAATGAGTTCAACCTTTGGGTATATAGAATCCAAAGAACGTGCTAAAAGAGGATAAAGTAAGAACTTGAACAAGTGCCCAGTAATTCAATACGCCTGAGCTTACAGAAATCTCATACTCAATGCCAGTCGTGCGAGAACCTACCCTTTGACGGAGAGGAAACCACCACAAATACTCGAATGTTAGAGCAAGGGATTATCCCAACAAATAGATGAGCTCAAAGGGAGAGTTACGCAGGAACTATTCGTGATCCTGGTATGCCAAATTTGTACTAGACTATTACATATTTCAAGAGGCTGGAGGCTGGAGGCTACAACATCTTTCAAGAGGCTGTCGGCTACATGACATACAAAACCACCTCAACTATGTGATATCTACATCATCTGCAGGTGAAGATCAGCATCCTGCTGCGCAAGCTCCACCATCATAGCCTCATCAAAGAATTTGTTGATGCTCACGTCTTCACTCATTCCCTAAAAGAAAAGGGATAGATCCATTATTTAAGACAATACTCTTGGTCAATAGAGCTAAATAGCTACTTTTTGTAAGGGCCTGTAAGTCCAGCTTAGATTACCACATTCCCCTTATGTTTGTGTTTTAAAAAAACCGAAAAAGATGAGAGTTGAAGCCTTAAATGGGAAGCAAGGGATATGTGGAATGGGGCTTGCACCAAGATCATAATAGAAGAGGGGGGAACAAGGGACATCTGGAAGGGGGCAAGCACCACTTCAAATCATGTGCTGTTCAAGAAACCTGAAGAGTAAATAATCTCAAATTAACCCTGCTAGAATGTATACCTTTCTACGCCTTGTCTTCACCATGAACTCACGAGCCAGATGCTGAATTGGGGCAGGCTCTAGTGGTCGCAAAACGATGCTCTTGTCAAGAGGATCTCCAGGAACAATAGCCCAATGATCAAACACTGAAAGACAAAACGCCTGCCCTTGGGTGTGATACCTCAAGTCAGTTTCAAAACCAAAGGACTCGATAACAGGTAAAAATGCCTGGAGAAGGAACAAGTGTGCATATGAGAAAACCTGATGTTATAACATGAAAAGATTATATAAAAAATCCAGGGTGCTATCTATATTTCGAAATCAAACCTTGACGATGTAGGCAGGGGTCCCAGGTTGAGGAACATCAGCAGTAACATGTCCACGCCTGCGAGACAACACGGTGTATATAGCAGAGAGACAATCCATGGGTGTTTGGATCTGAATCAAGACACAGAAAGTTAGCCCCAGTTTCACATAAGAAAACATCTTAAATCTATCTTTTTGTTAAAATTTCATCCCTATTTCTGTAAATAATTGAACCTAACTAAGTCTTAACAACGTACTTATCTCATCATTTGAACATTGTAAAAACACCTAAAAGAACTAACTTCAGACACACGGGTTATACCTCCACATAATACACAGGTTCCATAAGCCTGGGTGTCGCCATAAGGAAAGAAGAGTAGGCTACACGTCGTGCAGTTGGAATAATCTGACCTGTTCCACGATTAAGTGGCTCAAGTGCAATCTTTGCATCAACTATTTTGAATTTAACATTTCTAATGGGCTCATCACACAGGGGTCCTTCCCGAGCTCCCCATTGAAACCTGTTAAAATTTTGTTAGCCCAATATCTCAGGAAGGAAAGAAAGCATAAAAATAAGATCAAGTTACCCCTGAACAATAGAATCTTTAACAGCATTCAACAAGCTCTTGTCCACTTCACTGGAGAGTGTATCATCCAATAAGATGTTAGGTCCCTGCAAATACATTTGAAGTGTTAAAACGGAAAACTTATGTTCAATTAAACAATAGAAGTAATCCATTAGCAAATGTTCAAAATAACCAAGTGGTAAAGCATCTAAGCCGATGCAACCCTGACCTGCTTATCAGGTCCAAATGCCCAAATAGATCGTGCAGCAAGCAGATCCCAGTCATATTTGGTTTGAAAAAAGTCACCAAGTTTCTTTCTAGGCCAATCTATGCTTACAACACTGTTCTCGATGTCCTCAGCAAGTCCTCTCTCTAACGGTTCCGCAATCTACAAGCAATATAAGTGAGCAAGGAGGGAAACAATTTTCTCAGCTTGCACATATCAAAAAATTAACGGACTGTCTCACCATGGTGATTTTATTTTTCTTATTAGGTGTTTCAGCAAAACATTTCATTGAAGACGACTCCACTACAGTTTCGCAGAATGAAACAACTGGATCAGCCACCTGAATATTGCACACACAACGAAAATGCACCTCGAGATCAGTCAAGTTTAACAAATGAATCCTTAATGTCAATAAAGTTTGGATTTGTCCTGAAACAAGTAGAGAACTGACAAAGGTGAATGTATGAAGAGAGAGTTATAAAGCACCTTCACTTCCACCTCGGAGTAGAGCTCCCTAAGGTCCTTCATTATGGAATCTAGGTACAATTCACCAGTACCCAATATTGTGTGTTCACCAGACTCTTCAACCTTTGTGATTGCAAGAGGATAACTCTTGCTGATTTTCCTAAGCCCCTCCACCATTTTGGGCAACTCGCTAGGATTCAAAGGCTCAGTTGCTGTTTTCACCACGGGAAGAGTATTGAACTGAAGGGGCCGGAATATGTACACATCCTCGCCAAATTCCGAGTTACAAAGAGTAGCAGTTTTCATGATTGAAGCATCCACTCCTTCAATCAACACCCAAGCACCAGGAGGAGCCTTACTTATGGGTATCCTGTATCGAGCTTGATATACCCACAGCTTTGTGACCTCTTTTACAGTCATATCCTCCTCATCATCAGGTGAATAGCCCTCTCCCAAAACGCGTACTGTCTGCCCTGTCATTATTTCCCCGCTGTAAACCCTACCAAAAGCATCAAAAACACTACAATCTGATTTGGGATACAGCTTGGTCACATTAACCATCAAAGGGCCAGCGGAGTCACAATCTTCCATTGCTTTGTAAATTGCTGAATCCTTTGGACCCGTGTATATGTGCTCCACTTTCCTAGCTGCAGCAGCTTTAGCAGAAGGAATGTGATGAACCAACATGTCAGTAAAGCCAGTGGCAGTGCCAAAAACAGCACTGCAAGCCAGCCTCAGAAGAGGCCTAACATTTAGACGGTAAGCTGCATTGCTAAGCGTCACACCAAGTTCTGCCAGGGTTGCTTCAACACTCTTCTTGTGCTCTCCAATCACTTGGCTATAGATTTTGTAAAGAGGTTCAAGAACGAACTGCACAAAAGATCTTTCGACCCCACTTGCAGGCGGTTTCTTCTTGAAACTTCTTGTGTCAGGATCAAAGTAGAAGTCCCCCCAAAGCCGCGAAGCAAACTTGTTGGCATCAAATGCAACTCCATGAAGCTTAACATACAGTTTGGCAAATGACTGCAGTGTGAACGACCATCCTGCTGTTGCACTTGCAAAGCAGACATTCCCTAACGCAGGATCGAATACTTGTGCATTTCCAGCTATGGACTTGGCAGCTGTAACTTGATTGTTGACAGCTTCAATTATGTGCTTTAATTTGAAGTAGGCATCCTTTGGAGGCAATTTAAGCTCAGTTATCAGTCTGTCAACCTAAAAGGACAATAAAAATTATTAGAGGAAAATAAACTGTATCTCAACATTGCAAGACACTTACTATTTTCACTAGTTTTATGTAATAGGCAAGATACCTTGTTAATCACAAGAACAATCGGAATACGTTCTTGAATCGCATGCCGAATGGCCCTTTCTGTATTTACCTGTCACCCATGACACAAGCAACAATTGTAAGTGGTCTAGCTATCCAGTGCGCATATACAAGATAAAGTCCAAATAGAACTCAATGATAGGAATACAGCTTTCAAAAAATAAATCGAAAGAAGAAACGACACAACTGCCCCACCCAGCTCGTCTACCTGATTAAGTTAATCCAACTAAACCCCACCCATCCCCCGTATGAGCCCCAAAATTTTGATAATACATCTGCTTAAACTGCAAAGCTTCCCAGAAAACACACAGCTTTAGCAGCTTACATCAAGACAGAGAGATAATTACCCGTCCTGTATGTCTGCAAGTGGATTAATCGTAGAAATAAGAAGGAACTTACCATCACTCCTTCAACAGCATCAACAATCAAAACTGCACCATCAGAAAGTCTCAAAGCAGCTGTCATCTCATCCGAGAAGTTGACATGACCAGGAGCATCCATAATGTTGCAGAGGTAAGACTTTGAATTGCTGTCTTCCAGGACGAGTGACATAGGGACAGACTTAATTGATATCCTCCTTTCTTGCTCATCTATTCTTGTGTCTGTATACCTCATATGCTTCTCACTATTCTGATCAAAAGTAGATATATGGTGGGTTTGCTCCACCAGCATATCCATAAACAAAGTCTTCCCGTGATGCACGTGTCCCACTAAAGCAACATTTCGAACCAATGCTGGGTTCGACATCAGACCTAAGAGAAATTGAGTCGAAACATAGGTGGACGAATCCTTTACCCCAAGTTCAAACTTGAGATTCTTCACCGGTTTAATTATTGGCATTTCAAGAGGCTGTTCATCTTCATCCATCACCAATGTCTCGACCTCTTCACCGTAAACCTCTTCGGCTGTTGGGTAGTATTTCTTGTCTTCAGCAAGGACAACTTGGTTATCCATGTCAACATCCTCTTGAGTGGCCAGCCATCCATTCGATGCACCAGGTTGCTCGCCATCAGATGCAGCCCTCTCATCATCACTTCTCTCAGGGAGATCCTCATCTTCCTCTTCCCTATCACTTTCCTGATCAGACTCAATTTCAGGACCAATATAGTTCCCAAATTCATCATATAAACTTTCATCCATGGCTTTTTACTACCTGATTAGAAGAAAAAATCACCCATCTTATTAATTGTCCAACTAAAGCAAACAAAAAATCAACGCAAAAAACACAATTTTCACCAAAACAAGCTATGCAATGGAGCATTTATGCACAGGTGAAACTTAGCAGAACAAAATTCCAAAAACGTCTTATCAAGCTATTTCATGGTTAATTTTGTTATTCCAAGACGGGTTTAAGTTATTTCTGTGAATTTTAACCTGTGATATAGGTTTGTTATAATTTTTACTAGGTTACCGATTAATTTTGTATATTTTACATTATATGTGATAAAAGGTTAGTTACCATTTTTATTAGGTTACGAATTAATGACTATCATACAGATTTACCTATAATAACCTTATAAATGACCTGATTGTATAAATACTTTTTATACCGTCAATAGAGGCGGATCCAGGATTTAAATCCTATGGGTTCAACTTTTAAAGTTTTTAGCATTGAACCCATTATATTTTTAAAATTATGGGTTCATATGTACTATTTTTGTAATTTTAGTGAATTTTTACCCATAAAATTTTACTCCGCGTCAAAAGTTATGGGTTCAATTGAACCCATCGATACTACAATACGTCCGCCACGGACCGTCAATGCAACTATAGTGCAAACAAACAAAGTAATAGGATATCTACAAAGCTTAAACTATTTCTTAAAAGTCTAAAACTACAAATAGGGAATATTGTCGGCAGCTAAAACATGGGGTTTTAAAGGGATAGATGCAGGGAACGGGACCGACAGAAGAATAGAAACCAGAATCACATGTCTGTTTACTTTTTCTTCTAAGCTCTTATCAACTATCACGCTAACAATAAGGAGAAAATAGTTTCCAAAATTTTTAGCACTAAGTGTGTGACCTAGTGATTAATGAAGTGGATTGAGAACTTGAGTTCTATAGTTTAAATCCCAGGTGCTCGCAAGCTGGCCCGGACACCGCAGTTATCAAAAAAATAGTTTCCAAAATTTTGGTTATTTTAACTCATAAATAATTTTATTTTTTGTTTTTTACAATTTAACTCATAAATTACTAAGAAGCTGTTTTACCGAATATTGCTAGATTTGAACATCACATAGGGAACATTGTTAGCAGCTAAAACATAGGGTTTTAAAGCGATGATATGCCGAGAACGGGACTGAAGGGTAATGAGTAACGTGCAAGTTTTAGGAAGAAGAAGAGAAGTGTACCTTTAACTCGAAGAACTCTGCCGGAGATAAACGGCGGACGACGGCAGCAAAGCAGCTGCAGCAGCGGTGGTTCAAGCAGTTTTCAAGCAGCTGCAAAGTGACCGCTTGTAAATTGGAATTCAGTGCTAAAAAATGGGCCTTAACTGGATCTGGAACCGCCTTGGACCCAAAAGCCCAAAATGAATCGGGTGTGACCCTGAAGGTATCGTTTGGTTATGGAGATTAGGATTATATAATTGGAAAAATGACATTGTATAGCCGCTGTAAAAATAATAGTCCTTCAAATAAATCTACAAAAAATATTTTTTGTATATATACGTTCTGTATGTTATATACAAATTTTATATACTTTTTCGATTATCAGATGTAAATAGTTTCTGGGGCGGGCTAAAAGTAATAATACCCCATTATAATTTAAGGATAAAATTTGGGATTGTATTTATTTTATGTTTGTTCATGAATATTAACTAATCTTTTTATACCAAATTGATAGTGTTAACTATCCCACATTAAATATGAGATAACAATCCAATTATAATCCTAAGAATTAAGATTGTTAATCCCTTGATATCCCACTTTGCAACCAAACAGACCCCATGACTATGAGTTATGATGAAACAATTTATAGCTTGTTTGGCCAAGCTTTTTTTTGGACCAAAGTGCTTTTTGGGGCCAAAAGTACTTTTGGCCAAAAATTAAGATGTTTGGCCAAGCTTTTGGAAGGAAAAAAAGTGCTTTTGAGGAGAACAAAAAGTAGTTTCTCTCCAAAAGCACTTTTATGAGAAGTACTTTTGAGAAAAATATACTTAGAAGTAGTTTCCAAAAGCTTGGCCAAACACTAATTATTGCTCAAAAGTGTTTTTCTAATTAATTAGCCAAACACAAACTACTTCTGACCAAAAGCACTTTTTTTAAAGTACTTTTAAGAAAAATACTTTTCAAAATAAGCTTATTTTAGAAGTTTGGCCAAACGGACTATAATCTTATATTTAAGTTGAGCGATTGTAGTAGAACTAATATATTTTTCAATATTTATTACATTGATATATTTAAGTTGAGTCTTGGTATGGCTACTGGCTAGCGATTTTCATCTTGTTTAAATGTAGAAACTTTTTATTTGACGCATTTTTGTGTTTTATTAAAAATATTGATGGCACTCAAGGGTAAGGCCTCGCGGCACAAAAATGAGGGGAAATTATGAGAGACTACTCAAGTATTATTTTTGTTAGATAAAATAAAATATCAACAACATAAGTATAATATATTAAATTTCTATTTTATGGGTTATCAATTTAATCGTGTGGTATCTGAAAGATACTTGCCTAACTAATTTAGATTTACGTGGGACACATCGACAAAGGGGTAAATTGTTGCGCTACCAAAAAGTTTATAATATATTAAATTTCTATTTTGTGGATTATCAGTTTAATCCTGAGTTATCGAAAGATATTTGTCTAACTAATTTAGATTTACGTCAAAATAATCGACAAAGGGGTAAATTGTTGCATACCAAAAAGTTTTCATTTTAAAGACTTTAACACGAGATCACTTAAGCGTGATAAGTGGTAAAAACTTACCCGCATTGGGTGTTTACATCAAACCAATAGATACAAGACATGTGTCTTGCATATGGACTTCAATCATTTAACCATGGTAAATTATATGCATTCTCATCTAATTAAATTAATTAACTATAAAAAGTTAATATAATTTGGTGTAAACACCCGATATGGATAAATATTTACAGTGGTTAGTTACAAGTTTTGGTGTAAACACCCAATGTGGATAAATATTTACAGTGGTTAGTTACAAGCTTTGGTGTAAATAAATTTTGACTACCAAAAGGCAAGTGACTTTGCATTTTGTGGACGAAAACAAGGTTAAAAAAGAATATGACCGTTTTTTTTCAAGTTTTAAGTTTGATAGTTTTATCAATTACTAAAAAAGTTAAATTTCCTTTTTAGAAAGGGAAGTTTGAAATTGATTTTCAAGTTTTTGGAAATTTTGCAAGATAATTTTTAAGAGTTTTTTAGATTTTCCAAAAACTTGAAATTTGTTTTTCAAAGTTTCGAAAGAAGATAGCTTATTTACATGTTTTTGCCAAAGCAATTCATCTGGATTAAATGTTTGGTTATATTACAAATAATTTCGTTCAATTCTAATATTAAGTCTCGATACGGTGAAATTAGGTGCCCCGATTTCGTGGACTCAGAGGTTCATATCGAGGAACATAAGGCTCGCGTCAAAGAATAGGCTCACTAAGGATTAAGTTCGAGCTCGATGACGGAATACGAGGCTCGAAGATCTAAATGCTCGAGGAACATCGGAGCCAAGTATGACCGACTCCGAGATGGAGCCGTTATGAGTTTGTTACAGAAGGACAAGATTCCTGCCACGTCCCCAAGATCGTGGCGTAAATCCCAAAATAGATTTGTACCTTATTTAGGGTTCCCCTCCTATATAAAGGAGACCCCAATCATTTGTAAAGATCATCTAGTTATTGACAAAGAATATACTCTCTTGCTTTTTCGTTCATTGTTCATCAGAATTGTCCTTTAGCTTCATTATTCTTGCTTTATTATTCTTGGTCCTTCTCGAGATCACTTTAGCTCGAGGTCGATACTGCCTAGTAACACTGGTTTGATTCACTCATTTTTTTCATTTATACGTTATATTTCTTGGTTATTAATTAGTATTGAACTAAATCACATATCTTTAAAATCACAAATCAAACTTAATTGTTACGAATATTTTCGAGGTAAACAGTTTGGCGCCCACCGTGGGGCTAAAGATAATAGTGTTTATTTCAATACTGATTCAGGTAACGCGCGTTATTTTTCACACTTATTCTTGTCAAAGATTCCTTGATTTCAGGATAAAATATGTCAAACTCACAAAATACGCCCGTACACGGTGACGATGGCCTTGGGTTCCACGAAGAAAATGACAACATAATCGCTCCAGGGGTCGACGTACCACCGATAAACCCTGGATAAGTGTCAAATGTGGAACCAGTGGATGTTAGTTCACACACTGCTTTGAATGTGGATCTAGGCGCAGACCCCGGAGCAAGTGTACGTAGGAAAGTCAGATCTGGTGGCCAAAGAACACAGCGTGTAGGAGATGGGGGAATCAGCCTCCAAGTAATATTTGAGATGTTGCAAGCTCAACAGATTGTCATCGCTCAACTTCAAAGTCAGAACAAAACTCCAAGTATAGTTGAGCCAGAAAACACTCGACGTACTGAGCCAGTTCCAGAGAGATCAAACGGCAACGGCTCGGGGACTGACCCCATAATTATGAGGATGCTCGAGGAACTCACCAAGAGGATCGAGTCCGGGGAGAAGAAAATTGAGGATAGTGACAAAAAGGTAGAGACTTATAACTCCCGTGTTGATCAAATACTGGGGGCACCCCCGGTCTTGAAAGGTTTGGATGCCAAAAAGTTCATACAAAAGTCGTTCCCTCCGAGTGCAGCTCCGATGCCCATCCCTGAGAAGTTCTGTATGCCTGATATACCAAAATACAATGGAAAAAGCGATCCTAACGAACATATTACCTCGTATACTTGCGGGATTGAAGGAAACGACTTGAATGATGATGAGATCGAATTAGTTTTGTTGAAAAAGTTTGGGAAAACCTTGTCTAAGGGAGCCATGATTTGGTATCACAACTTGCCCCCGAACTCTATCGATTCATTTGCTATGTTAGCAGATACCTTCGTAAAAGCACACGTCGGGGCCATAAAGGTGGCGACAAGGAAATCAGATGTTTTTAAGATAAGGCAAAGGAACGATGAGATGCTAAGGGAGTTCGTATCTCGATTTCAAATGGTGCAAATGGAATATCACTGGTCTCGAATGATTGGGCAGTACAAGCTTTTATGCAGGGTTTGAACGAGCGGAGTTCGATCGCGTCTCGACAATGGAAGCAGAATCTGATCGAGTATCCAGTTGTAACGTGATCGGACTTACATAATCGTTACCAATTAAAGATCAGGGTCGAGGACGACTAGTTGGGAGCGCTGTCGGGTTTAGTTCATCCTAATAGATTGGCAGCTAAGTCCCCGAGGGATACAGACAGGTAATCGAGATCAAATAAGGAACGATATCAGCCGTATGTCGATCGGAGAAACAGCGGTTTGGGGTGCTCGATCGAAGAAATGACCAAGGTCAAAGTTCTTGTAAACTCATGAGTAAGAATGAATTTGATAAACATACCGACCCCGTGGAAGCACCTCGATTGTCGGAGTATAATTTCAGTGTAGATGCATCAGGGATCGTATCGGCTATTGGAAGAATCAAGGATACCAAGTGGCCCAGGCCTATACAAACCGATCATTCTCAAAGGAATCCAAACTTGATGTATAAGTATCATGGTACACATGGTCATAGGACCGAAGACTGCAGGCAGCTGAGGGAAGAAGTAGCTCGATTGTTCAACGAGGGCCATCTTCGAGAATTTCTCAATGGCCAAGCTAAGAACCACTTCAGGGAAAGAGATACAAACAGGAAAAATGAGCAGGAAGAACCGTAACATGTAACTCATATGATCATTGGCGGTGTCGTTGTTCCACAAGGGCCTATATTCAAACGCACCAAGGTATCGATCACTAGAGAAAAATGGACTCAGAGCTACGTGCCCGAGGGTGTCCTATCATTCAATGACGAGGAAGTAGAAGGCATATCTCAACCGCATAATGACGCCCTGGTAATTTCTATTTTGTTAAATAAGTTTCAAGTTAAACGTATTCTAGTAGATCCAGGTAGCTCAGCAAACATAATCAGATCGAAGGTCGTAAAATAGCTCGGCCTACAAGACCAAATTGTATCAGCATCCCGAGTCCTAAATGATTTTAACATAGCAAGCGAAACAATGAAAGGGGAGATAATCCTACCAGTGAACATGGCCAAAACCATTTAAGATACAAAATTCCATATCATCGAAGGTGACATGAGATAAATGCACTACTCGGGAGGCCGTGGATTCACAACATGAGGGTCGTACCTTCAACCCTTCATCAAATGATGAAATTCCCAATAATGGATGGAATGAAAACGCTTTACGGAGAACAACATGCTGAAAATGAGATGTTTGTAGTCGAGGAGGTGACTCTGGCACCAATGCTTTCAACCTCGAAAAAATCGAGCACCAAAGATAAGCAGACGACCAAATAGAAATCACTGACCCTAGCCTCGACCGAATCAGAAGAACAGGTAATCGAAGAAGAAGAAGAAGAAGAAGAGGATTTCCTTACCCCTCGAACCTTTCTTGTTTCCGAAGAGTCAGATGCAACCAAGTCAACGGTCGAGGAACTAGAACAGGTCATATTGATCAAATACATGCCCGAGAAAAAAGTATACCTAGGAACGGGGCCAACCCCTAAACTCAGGAAAAAAACTCATTCAATTTCTTATCAACAATATGAATTGTTTCGCTTGGTCCCATTTGGATATGACAGGGGTTCCATCGTAAATAACAATACACTGGCTAAGCATCGACCCCGGGTTTAAACCGATGAAGCAAAAGAGAAAGCCCAGTCCGAAGTGAAGCATGCATTCATAAAGGATGAGGTAACCAAACTTCTTAAAATAGGGTATATTCGGGAAGTAAAATACCCAGAGTGGTTAGCCAACGCGGTCGTAGTTCCTAAAAAGAGAAACAAACTTAGAATGTGTGTAGATTAGAAAGATTTAAACAAGGCATGCCCTAAAGACTCATTTCCATTGCCTAACATCGATCGCATGATCGATGCCATAATCGGCCACGAGATCCTAGCCTTTCTCGACGCCTACTCCGGGTATAATCAAATTCAGATAAACCTAGAGGACCAGGAGAAGACCTCGTTTATCACTAAATTTGGAACATACTGTTACAATGTAATGCCCTTCGGGCTAAAAATGTTGGGGCTACATATCAACGCCTATTTAACAAGATGTTCGAAGAACAAATAGGTAAATCTTTGGAAGTTTACATTGACGATATGTTGGTTAAGTCCATGCGCACAGAGGACCATTTAACTCATTTGCAGGAAACATTCAAAATCTTGAAGCAGTACAACATGAAGCTCAACCCAGAAAAATGTGCCTTCGGAGTCGGCTCGGGCAAGTTCCTCGGCTTCATAGTATCTAATCGGGGAATCTAGATCAACCCCGGTAGGATCAAGGCCATCGAAGCTACCACAATCGTGAATAGTGTGAAAGCCGTGCAAAGGCTAACAGGACAAATAGCCGCCTTGGGTCGGTTCATTTCGAGGTCATCAGATCGAAGTCATGGGCTCTTTTCCTTACTCAAAAAGAAAAAGGATTCCGCATGGACCCCAGAATGCCAGCAAGTCTTAGAGGAATTGAAGCGATACTTATCGAGCCCACCTTTGCTTCACACCCTGAAGGTAGATGAAAAGCTTTACTTATATTTGGCAGTGTCCGAGATAGCGGTAAGTGGAGTACTAGTTCGAGAAGAGCAAGGTACAAAATTTCCAGTTTATTATGTAAGTCGAACTCAGGGAGATACTGAAACTAGATACCCTCACTTAGAAAAATTAGCACTTGCATTAATAAGCGTATCTAGAAAGTTAAAGCCATATTTTCAATGTCATCCCATATGTGTATTAACCACTTATCATCTTCGAAATGTTTTGCATAAGCCCAAAATATCAGGTCGATTGGCCAAGTGGGCGGTCGAACTATGCGGGTACGATATCGAATATCAACCCCGAATGGCTATCAAGTCCCAAATCTTGGCTGACTTTGTGGCCGATTTTACGCCGACCCTCGTACCCGAAATAGAAAAAGAACTTCTTCTAGGATTGGGTAACCCTTTTCACAGACGGTGTCTCGAATATAAAAGGGTCTGGGCTCGGCATTGTTTTGAAGCCACCAACAGGTAGTACTATTAGACAGTCTATCGAACTTCTAGGTTGATTAACAATGAGGCCGAGTATGAGGTCGTGATTGTAGGTATCGAGCTAGCTAAGAGCTTGGCGTAGAGGGTCATCGAGGCCAAATGCAACTCTCTATTGGTGATGAACCAAGTAAACAAGAGCTTCGAGGTATAAGAGGATAGAACGCAGAGGTACTTGACAAACTACAAGTGGCATTGCACCACTTCAAGGAATGGACCCTGGATCACGTGCCTCGAGAGCAAAATAGTGAGGGAGATGCACTCGCAAATCTGGGATCGTCGATCGAAAAGACAATATTATCCCGGGGATTGTCTTCCAGTTATCGATATCCGTGGTCGAGGAAGGTCATGCCGAAATAAATTATACGAGCTTGACTTGGTATTGGAAAAATAAGTATATCGATTATTTGAAAAATGGAAAGCTCACATCGTATCACAAAGAATTGAGGGCTCTGCGAACCAAGGCTGCTAGGTTCACACTAGATGGAGATAGAATGTTATACAGAAGAACGTTTGATGGGCCATTGGCGGTATGTTTAAGGCCGAGGGATACCGATTATGTTCTACGAGAAATCCATGAAGGTACTTGTGGGAATCACTCTGGCGTAGAGTCTTCGATTCGCAAAATTATCAGAGCAGGGTATTACTGGGATAGCATGGAAAAATACACTAAGGAGTTTGTTAAAAAGTGTGATAAATGCCAAAAGTTCACACCAATGATTCATCAGCCCGGAGAGCAACTACACTCAATCTTGTCCCTGTGGCCCTTCATGAAATGGGGAATGGACATAGTCAGCCCTCTACCAACGGCCCCAGGTAAAACTAAACTCTTTTGTTTATGACTGACTACTTTTCGAAATGGGTGGAAGCGCAGGCCTTCGAGAAGGTTAGAGAAAAAGAAGTTATTGACTTCATTTGGGACCATATCTTGTGTCGATTCGGGATACCTGCCGAAATCGTATACGACAAAAGCAAGCAATTCATTGGCAGAAAAGTAACGGAGTTCCTCGAAGCACACAAAATAAAGAGGATTCTATCAACGCCATATCATCCGACCAGGAACGGGCATGCCGGGTCAACAAACAAAACCATTATATAAAACTTAAAGAAGAGGTTGGACTATGCAAAAGGAAAATGGAGAGAAGTTCTACCCGAGGTCCTTTGGGCATATCAAACAACATCAAAGTCCAGCACGGAGGATACTCCATTTTCTTTAGTATATAGCTCCGAGGCATTAATCATGGTCGAGGTCGGAGAACCCAGCGCCAGGTTTTAACATGCATCGGAGGAGTCAAATCACGAGACCTTGAATACTAGCCTCGAGCTGTTAGATGAAAAACGAGAAGTCGCACTTGTTCAAATGGCCACACAGAAGCAAATAATCGAGAGATAGTATAATAGAAGGACCAACCTTCGACACTTTGGAATCGGGGACATAGTTCTATGGAAAGTCACCCTCAATACTCGAGATCCGAATGAAGGGAAACTAGGCCCAAATTGGGAAGGTCCATACCGAGTCATTGAAGCTATCAGTAAAGGATCTTACAAACTTGGCATGATGGAGGGTGAACAACTGCCGAACAATTGAAATGTATCATTACTCAAACGATACTACTGCTAAGGTATGGTTTTCTTCTTTTGTCCATTTGAATTTGAAACTAATTCATTGCATGTGTTTGGTCGATGACATCGAGGGTACCATTTCACACGAAAACATTAGGTTTTAAAGTACGTGTTGCACTATTTTTACCCTAGATCGAATTTTGTCCCAAATGGGTTTTACTGGCGAGGTTTTTAACGAGGCAACAATTATGTGCTACCTAAGGAGAACTCAATAGTATCCAAGGTTTATTTTCAATCAACCTCGAATATTGGGGGGCGTCACCCTTGGAGATCATATTTTCAAGGAAAATACTTCATGCCAAAGAGGGCCTCAGTAGGACAACTTTGTAATGGGCCAAAATCAGCCCTCGAATAATTGACAGGCTTCGATAACATCAGCCTTCGAAAAAGCCTCAAGAGGTATTCAATTATCGTAACACAAACAGATTACGAATGAGGTTTCGACCGATTGAACATTTGAAAAATCCAACGGGTGCAAAAACACATACTAAGGCCTAAAGAAATTTTCACTAAGTCTTTTAGCTGAAAAGAGGGAAAAATTATAGCCGTCTTAGATGCCGAATTGGCCCAATTTAAAGAGCCTAAGGGCCGATCTAAAAGAGCCTAAGGGCCAATATAAAAAGTTCATAAGGGCCGGAATATGTAGAGTTCGAGACCTTGCTCTCACTTAACTCGGACTCAAGAGTCCCATCATCCCCGACTCACATCAAGTCGACTTGAGCATCGCTCGAGGGTTAACCAAAAAACCTTAAGAGGTATTCTATTATTATAAGTTTAAAGATCGCTCACTGATCACTAAAAACCTAAGGGTTGTTATATTCAGAATCCGAGCTGATGTCTACTTGGTCATTGAAGTTATCAAAATTTGTAACAAAATGAAGACGGAGTAGAAATCAATGCAAATTGAAGATAAAGTGAAAAGAAAGGGAACTTCTTATATCCATAGAAAGTATTTACAAATGCCCACAAAGGGCCTTATACAAAAAACAAGAACAAAAGGAACCTAATCTACTTCGAGGCCGCATCCTCGGAAACCACATCTTTGGGGGCCATATTCTCGGGAGCTGCATCCTTGGGAGCCGCATCTTTGGGAACCTCCTCCTTGGGGAATCCATCTTCATCTCCCCTGCCCTCGGAACCATTAGCGGAATCTTCATCATCAAAAGAAACAAGGAACCTGGCATCAGTTTCATCGCCCTTGATTGAGCTATCTCTTCAATGAGGTCAAAACCTCGGGCATGGATCTCTTCAAGGGTCTCCCTCCGAGATTGGCACTTAGCCAGATTGTTGCTCCATTTTTTTCGATTATAGGCCTCCCTCAGCTCTGCTTGAACAGCCTTGGCATCTCTTAAATACATGGCGATGGTTATCAGTCGTGGCCTTCGTCCTCTCCACTTCGGCCCTGGCTTCAGCGAGCTTGACCTAGAGTTCTTCAATATTCTTGGCCTGAGCCAAAATTTTCACTTTAATACCCTGGAGCTAGGCCTCAGCCGAGGCTAGTTAGGCTAGAACAACCTCTTTATCAGCAACAAGCCGATCCATGTTCTCCTTCCAACGGGTGCAGTCGGCCTTAACCTGATCAACCTTACCCAAAGCTGCCCGATCAACTCTAATTTATGTTGCAGCTGAAACAGTGAAGTGTTAGCCTCCACAGTAAGGCCAAGAAGACCATACTCTTTCAAAATCACGATTACCTGCTTGTCTAGCTCGGCCTCATTTTTATGGGCTTTGGCCAAATTAGCCCGAATGTCCTTGACCTCTTTCTCTTTTTGGCCGCAAAAGAGCCTTAGGTCCTTTTATTCAACAGAAGACTTCTTGAGCTCGGCCCCACATTGGCTCAGCTCAGCCATGAACTTGGTAATGGCCTACACATAAAATAAAGAGATGTAAGTTAACACAGAAGAAGAATAAGAAGAAGAAGAAGAAAACAAAGAATTTTTTGCAACAACAAAAATTAGTGCTTACCCGAGAGAAGAGACATTGAGCCTCTTCAAAGAGGGTAGATGCATCATTGAGGTCGGCGACATCATCAACCCTAATAAAACAATCATGAAAAGGATCTTCAAGGACCTTGCTCGGATCGGGAGTACGCAGAGCTTTAGTATCTTTTATTTCCTCCTCGGAATAAGATGGTAGAGAAGGGGAATATCCTATTGTCACAGTTCCGAGTGTCACACCTCCTTTTTTGCCCGCGCCGCCGCGAAGGGACGCGGTAGGGAGTTTTTCCAATTAAAGGACAATCGAAACGGGATCTGTTTATTTATTTCAGAGTCGCCACTTGGGAGATTTAGGGTGTCCCAAGTCACCAATTTAATCCCGAATCGAGGAAAAGAATGACTCTGTATTACAGTCCGCGAACCAGAAATCCAGATAAGGAATTCTGTTAACCCGGGAGAAGGTGTTAGGCATTCCCGAGTTCCGTGGTTCTAGCACGGTCGCTCAACTGTCATATTCGGCTTGTTTATATGATTTTAATTCATATTGAACTTAGTGCAAATTATGATTCTTTTACCACTTCTATTATTATTGTTGTTATTTTTACAAAAAGGATTGCAACGTCGTAAAAACGTATCTCGAACCTCATCACAATCAATGTACCCGAGGCTATCGACACGTCTCGACTCCGTTGAGATTTGAATTTGGGTTACATAAATGCACACCCATATTTAAGGAAATAATTTTATTAAGGACGTGCCCTAAGCGACTAACGTAGTGTTATTTTTGGGCGAGGCCATGAAATTTTGCTAAATGGCTCGTCCCGGAATCTAAGCAACTTCACAAACACGTATAGAGGGCCCCACAGCTTGTGCATTTTTTGCTTGGCGAGGCTCGTCTCATTTGTTATTTTTGTTCTAAAGAATTGCAACGTCATGGAAATGCATTTCGAACCACGTCACAATCAATGCACGCGTGATTGGTCGACACATTTCGACTTCGTTGGGATTTGGATTTGGGTTACATAAATGCACACCCGTATTTAAGAAGGTAAGATTAATTAATGTGCGTCCTAAAGAGACTAACGTATTGTTATTTTGGGAAGAGGCTGTGAAAATTCACTAAAACGGCCAACTCCGAAGTCTAACCAATTATTGTATATGTTTATTGAGGGCCCCACGATTTGTAATTTATTTGGCGAGGCGCGCCTCATTTTATTTTAAAGGTCATCCTATAGTGACTATGTTTTCTATTTCGTTTGTCTCTAAAATAAATGAAGAAAAGGTCCTACTTTATTTACATACTTACGGGTTATTATAGTTAAGTTTCGAACATGATTCGTTAAATCTAAAATGAACGTAGTAAGGGCAGTCTGTTTGACAGTTATGGGCCCACGTCTGACGTATAAGGGGTAAAACCGGACCTGGGCCATCCTACTTCAAATTGGGCCTAGTTAATGGTTTCTACACATATTCATAATTTTCCAAACTAAAAATTGGTGTCATTTGGTTAACAAATCTCTGCCAATTTAAAGTGACATTCTACTGGAATGAATGAACCTAAAAAATATGATTTTTTTTTATCATAGACCACTTAGATGCTGAAACTAACCCATGGTATCTAATTAAACCCGTTCTTACGAATTTAGATAAGCAATTTGTTAACTGAAATAGTTTAAACTATTGAGTAATCAACCTACGGCCTGATGTGTATTTGGAACATGCTTTTAAACAAAATAGACTGAAATCGACAGAACATTACTACTACATCATTAGTCTTTTTTAACTAAAAGCATACAGGGGGGCAGAAGTTTTACAACTAAACTACTGTAGAATAGGCATGTCCAGTTATACATAAACAAACACCTACATGACTCTAATGAAAGAAGTGTTCTGATGTGTATACAAGTAAGTAGACAACTGTAAAGAATTTAAAACTTCAACCCTTCACTTTTGTATTCATGCTTCAAATTCTCAGATTACAAAGTTCAGCCATTCGATTGTGTACCTGATATTTGGAAAGCAAAGAAGTAGAGGAAAATCAGTAGAAGCAACAGTAGTGTAAGCAACAACATAGCAGTACAACAACACAGCAACAACCAGTAAACCAGTAAACCAGTAGTAACCAGTAATAGACACCCCGTGGCAGATTTAAAGAAAACCAGGCAGAAAACCAAGCAGTAACCCAATGGAACAGTGCTCAACCAATAGAAAACTAGGAAATACTAAGCTGAAATCCAACAGCACCCAAAAGAACACAGACAGATGCAAGAAACAGTAGTTCTGATTTGTCAGACACTCAAAGAAAAAAAAACATGCTGAAGCTCTTTTGATGTAAAGCTTAGCCTTATCCAGATCAACCAGCTCACTGACTTAGCAAGATAATAGCACAGCCTATATGCCCTCTATTTCTCTAAAGTTTTAGGTTAAATCTCCAGCTTCAACACTCTTGTTTTTCTCTGGCTTCTCAGGATCAAAAAACCAGCCTCTATTTTGTTCTAAATGAGCCTATTTATAGGCAAAGTAGGCAAGCACCAGGCTGCCTTGATACCTTCAGCCCTTAACTCTGCCCATACCCCTTAACTTCCCAAGCCTAAATGTCTTTTCTTGATGCCCACTATATTTTTCCCCATGCTTGTCCTATTATTCTAATCAAGAGTTATGGGTTTATTAGAGTATTCATTTTAAACTCTCATGCTCTTATGTCTTGTTCCCCATTGTCATTAAATTAATAGTATTTTAATTAACCACTTGACAGACCCTTAAGTTAATTCTGATAAAACCCTATCAAATGCCAAAATTACCCTTAACCCCCTGAAGACTACTGTTATGCCCTAACTCTTAATAGCCAGTATATAAACCCTTCTAAATTCAACTAATCACTGACTACTAACTATCAGATTATACAGCTATGACCAATTCAATCTTATCCAAATACACAAAATGATTTCAGGAAGAAGGGATGAGGGAATGAGGTTCATGTGGCCTTAAAATAAGCGAGCCAGTTTGGTTCAAAGGAAGCAATTGGATACATTCAACAACTTCAACTCAATCACATAAGATCAGAAAAGAAGCAGAAATGACAAACACTGGAATGAGTCAAAGAGATAAACTATTGTCATGCTTCCTCCTTCTTTTAATCAAACTAAAAGACGATATTTAAACATTCGATTACACGCTATAACGGATAACAATTAATCGATACACAATTAGACTCAACAGGGCACCTATATGAACCACTTGACGACATTAATCAGATTAAACACGTAGTCCATCACGATAGGTACAACTAACAGACAAACAAAAGAATCGACCAGATAAAAGGTCTTATGAAGACGGACAGAACTAAAAGAAAAAATGACAGAAAAATCAAACAAATTAAACTAACATGTAAACAAACACAAATAGCACACAAACAGAAGGAAAGAAATGAGAAATTACCTCTGAAGCTTAAGAACAAAATGACCCATGCTCAAACTGGACTCGACCTCTTTGAGGTCGAACGGACTTTAATTAAAGTGTCCTCAACTGAGAACACCTCGATTAAGGTCTATTAGACCCCCAATTCTTCTTTTAAACTAGACAGACCCCCATGGTTTTGAGTTCTAGGGTTCATACGGTCCGATCTGGGGCTCGAAGGTCTCTACCTAGATTCGAACGGAATTAATGGTGGTTTAAGCACGAGGGAGCTCAGGTGGGTGGTTGGTGTGGTTTTGGGACTCATTAGGTGATTTAGGGTTTTAGCTCGAATCTTCGATTGAAGATTCGAGAACACTGGAGATGATTCGAAGTTAAGTGATCAGGGATTCGTGTTCAGGGTGGTGTGGAGGTTTAGTGGTGTGGTTATGGCGGTCGGCGGCGTTGTTGCCGCCGGGTTTCAGGTGGGAGGATTTGGTGGCAGCTAGGGTTATCGAGGGGAGAGTTTGGTTGGTCTCTGAGAGGTTAGAGACGGAAGGGGTAATGGCTATGGGGGTAGTGGATTGGGGGACGACATAAGAGATAGGGTTTATATTTTTAGGGGGAAAACAAATCCTGGTCGTTCGATTTGATGAGATCAATGGCCCGGATTGACTACTTAAGTGTAACGACGTTGTTTAGCTTAGGGTGGACCGGGTTGGGGATGGTGATGGGTCGGGTTGGCTGAGACGGGTTGGGATTGTGGGACGAGAGTCGTTGGATTGATCCAGATCGAGTGGTTGTGATCTTTGACGACGAAACGATGCAGTTTCAATATCACACTACGTTGTTTCGCACGTCTTCGAGGCTGGCTAGACTGGATCGGGTGGGGGTGAGATTTGGGCCTGATTTTCGCCCAAATGAAATAGCCCAGTCTGGTTTTCTCTTTGTTTCCATTTGTTTTTCTTTCCTTTTATTATTATTATTTTTCTTTTAATTTCTAAATACCAAAATTCCTAAATTAACTTGTAAAAATAAAAATTGACTTAAAAAGACATTAATTAGACCTTAATAATAATTAACACACAAAGTTAAATATTTAGTTAAAAACAAAATCCACAATTGTACACTAATTGACAAAATAGAACAAATACATATTTTTGTGATTTTCTTTATTTTAAAATCAAAACATGGTTCAGTTAATTCCTAAATGCGCAATTAAATCCTAAATGTGCATGCAACATATATTTTTGTATTTTTAATTAATTAAAAAAAACAATTATGGACAAGACACAAATAATTATCCAGAGAATGCCACGCAAAATTCTCAAAATTGTACACAAGGGACATTTGTTTTTTTTTTTGATTTCTTTTGGAGTTGTATTCGTAAAACAAAAATCACGTGCTCACAGCTGCCCCTCTTTGTCTGAAAACACAAAGAGTTTTCATGCAAAGATAAAGTGAGCGGATACGAGTGATTTTTGCCCGTTGGCATACTCCGTGTGACGCATTTTTTGAAAGATTCAACCGAACCTTTGCTTCAAAGGTTTTCCTACATATCCCTGGCTAAAAGGGAATCAGGTTAATGTAGTTCGGAAAATTTTTGTAGCTGGGACTACCATGGGGCCGTACTTTACTGTTACTGCTGCTGCATGCTGTTACTACAGCTTCACCGATCTCCTTCTTACACTGTGCTAAAAAGAAAATAAGAAACTAGACTAAACTAGGAATCACAAAATCTTATCTATCTTCCACTTGCTCTTGTTGCCTTGCCTTCTTGTCGGCTTGTGTTTCCTCTTTCCTCCGCAAAGTGCTGGGGATGACACCAGCCTTTTGCTTTTTCTCAACACAAGTTTCATCATTTTGTTCTGTCCGCTAGGGACACTGCTTCCTTCATTAACATTTGTTATGCTGAGGATTTTTTGTTGTAACCCTCCGCTTTACTGACTTCTGATTCGATCTTGAAAGGTATTCCTCTGTTCTGCAGGCGAGCTCCTGACTCCAACTTGACTTTTTTTAAAAGATGACACAACCTTCATATTCCAGGTGGGCTCCTGACATCTTCAATTTATAATTTTAACAACCTCCATTCTACAGGCGGGCTCCTGACTTCTTAAATTTATAATTTTAACAACCTACATTCTACACGCTGGCTCCTGACTTCTTCAACTTAAAATTTTAACACCTCCATTCTCCAGGCGGGCTCCTGACTTCAACAACTTAAAATTTTAAAACCTCCATTCTCCATGCGGGCTCCTGACTTCAACAACTTACAATTTTAACACCTCCATTCTCCAGGCAGGCTCCTAACTTCAACAACTTCTTAAAATTTTAACACCTCCATTCTCCAGGTGGGCTCCTGACTTCAACAACTTAAAATTTTAACACCTCCATTCTCCAGGCGGGCTCTTGACTTCAACAACTTACAATTTTAACACCTCCATTCTCCAAGCGGGCTTCTGACTTCAACAACTTAAAATTTTAACACCTCCTATCTCCAGGCGGGTTCCTGACTTCAACAACTTACAATTTTAACACCTTCATTCTCCAGGCGGGCTCATGACTTCAACAACTTAAAATTTTAACACCTCCATTCTCCAAGCGGGCTCCTGACTTCAACAACTTCTTAAAATTTTAACACCTCCATTCTCCAGGCGGGCTCCTAACTTCACCAACATAAAATTTTAACACCTCCATTCTCCAGGCGGGCTCCTGACTTCAACAACTTAAAATTTTAACACCTCCATTCTCCAGGCGGGCTCCTGACTTCAACAACTTCTTAAAACTTTAACACCTCCATTCTCCAGGCGGGCTCCTAACTTCAACAACTTACAATTTTAACACCTCCATTCTCCAGGCGGGCTCCTGACTTCAACAACTTCTTAAAATTTTAACACCTTCATTCTCCAGGTGGGCTCCTGACTTCTTCAACTTAAAATTTTAACACCTCCATTCTCCAGGCGGGCTCCTGACTTCAACAACTTACAATTTTAACACCTCCATTCTCCAGGCGGGCTCCTAACTTCAACAACTTCTTAAAATTTTAACACCTTCATTCTCCAGGGGGGCTCCTGACTTCAACAACTTAAAATTTTAACACCTCCATTCTCTAGGCGGACTCTTGACTTCAACAACTTACAATTTTAACACCTCCATTCTCCAGGCGGGCTCCTGACTTCAACAACTTAAAATTTTAACACCTCCTATCTCCAGGAGGGCTCCTGACTTCAACAACTTACAATTTTAACACCTCCATTCTCCAGGCGGGCTCCTGACTTCAACAACTTAAAATTTTAACACCTCCATTCTCCAGGCGGGTTCCTGACTTCAACAACTTTTTAAAATTTTAACACCTCCATTCTCCAGGCGGGCTCCTGATTTCACCAACTTAAAATTTTAACACATCCATTCTCCAGGCGGGCTCCTGATTTCAACAACTTAAAATTTTAACACCTCCATTCTCCAGGCGGGCTCCTGACTTCAACAACTTAAAATTTTAACACCTCCATTCTCCAGGCGGGCTCCTGACTTCAACAACTTCTTAAAATTTTAACACCTCCATTCTCCAGGCGGGCTTCTGACTTCACCAACTTAAAATTTTAACACCTCCATTCTCCAGGCGGGCTCCTGACTTCAACAACTTAAAATTTTAACACCTCCATTCTCCAGGCGGGCTTCTGACTTCAACAACTTCTTAAAATTTTAACACCTCCATTCTCCAGGCGGGCTCCTGACTTCAACAACTTCTTAAAATTTTAATACCTCCATTCTCCAGGTGGGCTCCTGACTTTACCAACTTAAAATTTTAACACCTCCATTCTCCATGCGGGCTCCTGACTTCAACAACTTAAAATTTTAACACCTCCATTCACCAGGCGGGCTCCTGACTTCAACAACTTCTTAAAACTTTAACACCTTCATTCTCCAAGCGGGCTCCTGACTTCTTCCATTTGAATCATCCTCTTTCAACTGCCTCCTTCAAAAACTGGTGTCTTATTCCTCCGAAAACTGCTGGTGACAACACCAGTGTTTTATTCCTAACTAGGTTATTTTCCTTCTTCGCCGAGTACTTCCATTTGGAACTACTTTCCTCAAGCTAGTGTCTTCACTTTTCTGGAACCTGCCAGGGATAACACTACTGGGGAATTATCTTCCATTTTTAAGACTAGTTATTTTCCTCTCTTTAACAATGGTGGGGATGATACTGATTCAAAGACCACTACTCTTAAAACTTTGGTTATCTTGCTTCTTATAAGATTGCTTTCTTTAAAACTTGTATTCTTTCTCCCGTAAACTGCGGGGGATTCTATTTCCTTCAAAACTTGTGTTATCTTCCATCTTCCCCAAACGGGTATTTGATTTCAAGAAAATTTCACAACGAGAGAAAATTTTCTTCCCCAATTTGATACTATTCTTTGTGGCCATGCCTTCCTGCTGTCAACAACATTTCATTTCCCTGCTTCAAATCAAAGAAATATTTGTTAGTTTAAAACGTAGTGAGTGGTCATGCCACTCCTGCAGGGGATGGCTTTTCTTTTCTCCCTTTCCCTGCTTTGCGTTTTATTACAACATTTGCTGGGGATGATATTATTTGTTGGGGATGATATTTCTGCTGGGGATGGTTTTTCTTTTCTCCTTCTTCCCCGCCATGTGTTGTCCGAACATTGCGGGACTTGGTCGAGAATCTGTCGGAGTTGTTCCTGTATCTCGCAAATCTGCTGGGGATTCTCATAACCTTTTAGCTGTTGTTTTTCCATTTTTCTCCAACTTCCCCTGGAAATTTGGTCCTCTTGGGATCTAGCCTCATTCATCATTTGGTCTTGCGACCAACTTCTTTTCACTTTGTCGCCTTATCTTTGGCCTGTCCTATTCGCATTTTATTTTGCACCATTTTGGCAACTGTAGTAAGCTCTAAAAATCTTTTTCAAAAACAAACTGCTGGGGAGGTAAAGTCTTTTAAACCAAGAAATGAAAAAGTGATGAATAGAAAAAGAAGAAATCTTTCTGAACAAATGCTGGGGAAAAGGAAAGAAAAGAACTTATCTGAATGCTATAACCGATCCCAATGATCATGTCGTGCATTCCGGATTAATCAACCTAGTCTATTTGTATCAATCAACCCTTCGGACGGCCTCATGTTGCTGGGGATAAACAAGCATTCAACTCTTTGCCAAATGTAGATCCTTTCCGCCAATTTTGTCTTGTCGCCTCATAGTGCCCTTCGAGGGGTTTTCACTAATAAGACTCTCTCGTTTCTCTCAACTCCCATCGTCTTATGGTGCATGTGAAGGTTTTCACCGATAAAACTCTCTCGTTTTATTTCTCTCATCTTTCATCGCCTTATGGTGCCTGTGAAGGTTTTCACCAATAAGACTCTCTCATTTTATTTTATTTTTCAGCTGGGGATTGGCTTGCTGTCGATATGACTCTCTCTGCTGGGGATTCTTTCGGCTATCAATTCATTTCCAGTTTATGATCCTCTTCTTTGCTGAGGCTCAGAGTGTTGTTCCCGACTTCCGTTTGCATGACTTGGCACTTCTCGGATACTGATCGGGAGGTCTTTTTGGACATCAATATGGGTTTTTGTGTATGGCTAAAAGGAAAAGGGGTATCAAAATTTCAAAATAATTTTGATGGGTAAAACAGTACAACTCTTGGAATCAAACTTTCTTTCCAAAATTACAAACACAAACTTTTGCCCCAGTTTTTCTTGCTTGGGGATTTTTATTTTTTGTTACACTATGACCGAGCCGTGAGGCGCCTACGTATCCTTCTTTGAGGAATCAGGTCAAACGTAGTTCCCACTTCCTTTGTTTTTCTTGTGACTTTTCTTTTATCTTTATTATCATTATTAATTTTTTTTCTTTTTCTTTCATTTTCATTACTGATTCCAAAAAGAGGGATATGAAAGAATAAATAAGGCTCAAAAGGTAATGCAAAGGATAAAGTGTTTGGATAGAAGAAAGAATTGCCTCTGTTATTTCATTCTCCGATAAATGTCAAGTACAAATAAACAATGATTATATTTAAAAAAAATCACATATAATATCTCTTAATTGCGTTAGAATTGATAGTCATGTCGACGCATTTCCCTTCAATATCTTTTAAACATAAAGCGCCATTGGACAATACTCTGGTTACAATGAATGGCCCTTGCCAATTTGGGGCGAACTTACCCTTTGCCTCAGCCTGATGTGGCAGGATTCGTTTCAACACCTACTGCCCCACCTCAAATTTTCTGGGGTGCACCTTCTTGTTGTAGGCTCTCGCCATTCTCTTTTGATATAATTGGCCATGACACACAGCTGCCAATCTCTTTTCATCAATTAGGTTCAACTGATCCAACCGGGTTTTGACCCACTCGTCATCATCAATCTCAGCTTCAGCGACAATCCGAAGGGATGGAATTTCGACTTCCGCCGGTATTACTGCTTCGGTTCCATACACCAACAAATAGGGAGTGGCCCCTACTGAAGTCCGAATAGTAGTGCGATAACCCAACAATGCAAATGGTAATTTCTCATGCCATTGTCTGGACCCTTCTACCATCTTCCTCAGTATCTTCTTGATGTTCTTGTTGGCTGATTCAACTGCTCCATTCGCCTTGGGACGATATGGTGTGGAATTACGGTGTGTAATCTTAAACAGTTGACATACCTCTTTCATCAAATTGTTGTTAAGATTAGCACCATTATCTGTGATGATCACTTTTGGTGACCCCAAATCTACAGATGATATGGGAGTGAACAAAATCCACTACTGCCTTCTTGGTTACCGACTTGAAAGTTTTAACTTCAACCCACTTAGTAAAATAGTCGATGGTCACCAGAATGAACCTATGACCATTGGTAGCTGCCGGCTCAATAGGTCCAATGACATTCATGCCCATGCAACAAATGGCCAGGGTGGTGACATTGTATGCAATTCTGTCGGCGGAAAATGAATCAAATCTCCGTGTATCTGACATTGATGGCATTTCCGCACGAAATTGATACAATCATGCTCCATAGTGAGCCAATAATACCCTGCTCGGAGAATCTTCTTCTCCAATACATATCCGCTCATATGTGGCCCACACACTCCGGCATGTACCTCTGTTATAACTGTCATGGCTTGACTGGCATCTATACATCTCAGCAATCCCAAATCTGGGGTTCTTTTGTACAACACTCCTCCACTGAGGAAGAATCCACTTGACAATCACCGAATGGCTCTTTTTTGATCTCCGGTGGCCTGCTCCGGGTATATCCCCATCCTGAGGTACTCCTTGACGTCATAAAACCATGGCTCGTCATCCACTTATTCCTCTATCATGTTGCAATAAGCATGCTGATCACGAACCTGGATGTGCAACGGGTCAACATGAACTTTGTCTGGGTGGTGCAACATCGATGCTAAAGTGGTCAATGCATCGACAACCTCGTTGTGAACTCTTGGGATGTGTCTGAACTCCACTGATCGAAATCGCTTGCTCAGATCATGCAAACATTGTCGATATGGTATGAGCTTCAAATCCCGTGTTTCCCATTCACCCTGAATCTGATGCACCAGGAGGTCCGAGTCTCCCAAGACCAAAACGTCCTGGACATCCATGTCTGCAACTAGTCGCAGACCCAAAATGCATGCCTCATACTCAGCCATGTTGTTGGTATAATAGAAACGTAGCTGAGCTGTAACAGGATAATGACGTCTAGTTTTAGAAATAAGTACCGCTCCTATTCCAACTCCCTTCGCATTTGCGGCTCCATCAAAGAAGAGCTTCCAACCTGGTTCCTCAGGTAATTCCAACTCATCTATATGCATTACTTCCTCGTCAGGAAAATACTTCCTCAACGGCTCGTATTCTTCAACAACAGGATTCTCAGCCAAGTGATCGGCCAGTGCTTGAGCTTTCATGGCTATCCTCGTCACATAGACAATGTCAAACTCTGTGAGTAATATTTGTCATTTCGCTAACCTCCCTGTAGGCATAGGCTTCTGGAAAATATACTTTAGTGGATCCAAGCGAGAAATGAGATAAGTAGTATATGAGGACAAATAGTGCTTCAATTTCTGAGCCACCCAAGTTAGGGAGCAACATGTCTTCTCGAGTAGAGTGTATTTAACCTCGTATACTGTAAACTTCTTGCTGAGATAATAGATGGCTTGCTCTTTCCTTCTTGTAACATCGTGTTGCCCCAACACGCAGCCAAATGAATTCTCCAGGACCGTTAGATAAAGGATTAATGGTCTCCCCGGCTCAGGTGGAACCAACATAGGTGGATTTGATAAATATCCTTTGATCTGGTCAAATGCCTCCTGACATTCTGCCGTCCATTCTATCGCAGCATCTTTCTTCAGTAACCGAAAAATGGGTTCACAGGTTGCTGTGAGTTGTGCAATAAACCTGCTGATGTAGTTCAACCTTCCTAACAGACTCATTACTTCTGTCTTGTTCTTTGGTGATGGCAAATTTTGGATAGATTTGATATTTGACGGGTCCAGTTCAATACCTCGCCGACTGACGATGAATCCCAACAGCTTTCCAGATGGAACACCAAAGGCACATTTAACCGGGTTGAGCTTAATATCATACCTTCGAAGTCTTTGAAAAAACTTCCTTAGGTCTGCTATATGGTCTTCCTGATGCTTGGACTTTATGATCACATCGTCCACGTACACCTTGATTTCTTTGTGGATCATGTCATGAAACACAGTAGTCATTGCTCTCATGTACGTTGCCCCAGCATTCTTCAAACCAAATGGCATCACCCGATAGCAATAAGTTCCCCACGGCGTAATGAATGCTGTCTTTTCCGTATCTTCTTCATCCATCAGAATCTGATGATACCCAGCATAGCAATCTACAAAAGATCCGAGCTCACGCCCGGCACAATTGTCGATCAAGATATGGATGTTGGGTAAAGGAAAGTTGTCCTTTGGGCTTGCCCTGTTCAGATTGCGGTAATCGACACACACCCTGATCTTCCCATCTTTCTTCGGCACCGGCACCACATTAGCCAACTAATCAGGATATCGAGTGACACGGATAATCTTTGCTTGCAACTGCTTGGTTACTTCCTCTTTAATCTTCACACTCATATCCATCTTGAACTTTCTCAATTTCTGCTTGACGGGAGGGCATACCGGGTCAGTGGGCAATTTATGGACCACTAAATCCGTGCTTAACCCCGGCATGTCGTCATACGACCAGGCAAATACATCTTTGAATTCAATAAGCATTTTGATCAGTTCCTTCCTGATATTTGGTGCAATGTGGAAGCTTATTTTAGTTTCTCTGATATCGTCGGTATCCCCTAAATTGATGTCTTCTGTCTCATTTAAGTTGGGCCTAGATTTTTCTTCAGACTGGCTTAACTCCCTATTTATCTCCTCGAAGGCTTCATCCTCATCGTATTCCGATTCATTATCATAATCGACCTCTTGTATGGTTAATTCGGAATCAGATTGATCTTTTAAACTAGGTTGAAGATCCGTTGTGCGTGTCATGTCATTAAGACCAGTAGGAAAAAAAATGTTCAGAAAAATAAAAGAAAGAAACAAAAATTAAAAACAAAAATAAAATAAGGAATGAAGAAGAAACTTTTCATTTTATTGAATCATGGGATAACAAGGTTTCACCCTTTGTTGAGCAATACTAATAATAAAAGGGAATCCGGATTACAACCCTGGAATAATCCAGAAAACAAAAAGGAAAATCAGAGCCAACTACCAGGACTCCCTCCAAGTAGGAAGATGAGTAGCTGTCCAATTGTTGACATTGGCCCTAGGCCCAACAAACTGTATGTCTGCCTTACTGGAACCCTCTCCATCCTCTATCATGTTGACATCTACGAACACTCTCTCAAAGCCCTCATTCAAATTTCTATCCGGCCCGATCAAGGGTCCAAGAACTTCCGGGACTGGTAACTTTCTGCACCCTGCTTTGACAAATGATCTGGACAGTCGTGGGATTGGCTTAGGAAGGACCCAGACTCTTTTCTTCATCTTGCGGACCCGCTTTACATTCGCTGCGGTAGGCTTGAATCCCAACCCAAAAGTATCCAGGTTC